>NC_135659.1:88721170-89043339 GCF_964188315.1 Podarcis muralis | reverse complement strand
CTATACATGCTCAGATAAGGGTTAGGGGTGTCAGTGGTCTTCTGGGCTCCCATCCGTTAAGTTCCATCCCTGCACTGTCTCCCCACTGCTTCTAGCTGTGGGCATTACTCAGTTAAGAGCTAAAAAAAAAATGTCACCCAAAATCTCTCCGAAGCTTGACTTTTTACTGCATTTCTAGATATTATCTGGTCACTTTTGTGCATGAAGCCAGGAGGAAAAGGAACACCCCCAAGGGGATCCAATTTGGGCACAAACATTTTGATTCTTCTTCAGTGTCCTTTAATCAACTATGTTTCTACATACTTCTAAATGTATTTAAACAGCTTCAAAGCTGAGAAAACTGTAATGTTTAGGTAACGATATCTGAAGCTTTTTGGATTCTCAGCTCTTCACTGGATGCCTGATCCTACACGCTATAAATTTGCAGGAGCTGGTTGCAAATCCACAACAAAATTGTTCAGTTTATTGAGACCCCTTTTGGATGTCTGTTAGGGAAACCTACAGATCTGATAATTATTGTTCATTCTTCAGTGCAGTTACCTCCAATTTTGCATTTTAAAGCTATAATCATATCTGCATTTATGTCATACTTTAAAGTGCTTGAAACACTTTGCACAGATCATCTCAGAAATTCCTGCAAACACAACTGGAAGTTGTCATATACTACGTTGGTCTCAGGTGGTAGGATTTTGTGTTTCTGGTGCAATAAGATAATGTAACAGTAATGCATTTTACACTGGGCTTGTGATTCCTGCATTGCAGGGGGTTGGACTAGATGACCCTCGAGGTCCCTTCCAGCTCTACAATTCTATGATTCCACTTTTAGTAACTGTGGCATTCCTCTGGTACAACAGAAGCTCCAGAGCCTTCCAAGATTTAATGCACTTTGCTGAGCGTAATAATGCAGATCTGACAACCGCAAACCCTTGCATTAAAACAGTGCTTAATTGCAAAAGATGAGGACGTAACTGCCGCGTACCTAGGAACAGGCTTATGGACAGTTCTTTAAAAAGACATTGTGGGTGAATTTTAAACAGAGGTTAATAAACAGCATGTGTTACTAAAACTGTAAAGTAAACCCCCCGAGACTCAAGGCATCCATCGTGTTGGGAAGGAAGAACATGGATCATGCTAGATTGCTCTTGGCTACCCATTATTCAAACTCTCCTGCCTAGACAGACGGTGTTGCGTTGTAAATTTGCTCACTCGAAGCTTTCTTTGGCAACATAGGACCATGGCAAAGACGAGAATGAAACAAAAAACAACACCCCAGTTCTTGCTCTTCTCTTCTCCAGAGATGTTTGGAAGAGAAGAGGAAAGTGGAACAGAGGAGAAGGCAAATGTGTGATGGAGTCAATGGTGTAACCACGCAAGCCATGCCAATGACAGAGCAGAGGTACAGAAATTATTGGCTAAAAAATGATGCACGAGTTTCCTCGCCTCTGTTTGTTTCAAATATTGAACCAGAAATGGGTTAACCATTAGAGCAAAGCACGGATGGGGAACCTGTGGCGCTCCAGATGTTGCTGGACAACAGCTTCCATCATCTAAGGCCATCTAAGGCTGATGGGAGTTAGAATCAGGGTGGTGTAGTGGTTAGAGTGTTGGAAAAAGACTTGGGAAACCAGGCTTTGAATCTTCACCCAGCCATGAGGTTCAGTGAGTGACTTTGGGTGAGTCGTTTCCTCTCAGTCTAATGTGCATCACAGGGGTATTGTGAGGATAAAATGGGTAAGGGAAGGACCATGTACATCACTTTGTGCTCCTGGAAGGAAAGGTGGGCTGCAGATGTTTTCAAAAATATAACATCTCGAGGGACTTCAGAAAACTTTGCAAAAATTGGAGGATGGTTTCTCAGCATGTATGTATTGCATGTGGGTTTTACAGGAACAAAATGTGGTGGTGGTGTTATTTTGATATAATGTTTACATGGCAAAATGTCTTCCAAGCTGAAAATCACTTATAAAATCTATACATATGCCTTCACTACAGACAGAAGAAAAACACTGGGGGGGGCATTAGTCTAGACCCCCTTCATTGTTCCCCCTGAGTGCTAAAGTACCTATCTAAAATGATTGATTTGTTTGTTTGTTTTAAACAGTGAGATCCCTTCCAGTTTCCTATGGCAAGGAGTGGGGGGGAATAAAAATACAAAGATTGTTTTCACTTGCCTTGTTCCATAATTTCCAGCAGGCCTTTCTTAATAAGTTCGTCCCGACCTTGCCTTGTGGTTGTCTTCTTCTCTAACACTGCAAAAAGGGGTGTTGTGGGGTGAGCATGGTCAACATGGAACATCAGAGCAGACAGAGCGTGGAAATGAAGAACACAAGAAGCCTGCATGAATGGGTGAAGGATGTCACACTTGAAGGATGTCACAGCAAGTGAGAGGTTAAATGCAGTGTCTCTCTTTCTCACCCTCCCCACCTCCCATTGATCAGACTGCCTTACTCATTCTTAACTTTTGTATCCCACCCTTCTTCCAAGTTCTTTAGGGCAAATGGACATGGCGGATAATCCTGAAGTCAACCAATGACCTCATCGTGGAATGGGGATTCCAAAGTCTTCCAGATCCAGCCCTCTGTCGACTACAACACACTAGCTTATAGGATCGCACAGACACACAGTGTAAAGTGGCTTCTGCCATCAAAGGAAGTCCCCATCTCTCCTCCCAGCATCTCACATGCTTTGAATCACGACTCAAAGACTTGGGCAAGTTCCCTAGTCCAACTCTCCCCACAACCCCAGAGCAAAAGACATAGCAAGAAAGGCTTGGATCCTGTGATGCTATGGAATGATGCTACGTCAGAGAATTGTAGGAAGTCCAAAATGGCATTTGCATCATAGTTTCCCACTGTAGATGAGGTCCAGCAGACCATACTCTGTTGGAGGGGACCGGGTGTTGCTCAGAGCTGAATGTCTGATGTTGGAGACAAATTGGGGACAAATAACCTCATTTTGTTCCATTTCTACAACATAAGAAAAGCTTTGCTGGATCAGGCCAGCAGCCCATCTAGTCCAACATCTTTTTCTCACAGGGGACAACCAGATGCCTATGGAAAACCTGAAAACAGGAACCAAGTGCAAGAACATTCTGCCCTCCTGTAGTTGGTTCCCAACAACTGGTATTCAGAAGTATTCTGTCTCCAACAGTTAACGTACCATGGTTAGTAACAAGCCCCACCCTTCTATGGATCTGTCCAACCCTCCATTAAAGCCATCCAAACTGATGGCTACCATTTCTCTCTGTGGGAATGAATTCTGTAGTTAAGCTATGTACACTTTGAAGAAATACTTTTTTGGTCCATCCTGAACCTTCCAACATTCAGCTTCTCTAGATGGTCCCATGATTCTGGGCAGTTTAGACAGACTGCCAGGCTAGATGGAATTCTGATCTTATCAAGCAAGGTAATGTTTATGCTAAATCCAGGCTTTTTTTTCAGCTGGAACTCGCCGGACTCAGTTCTGGCACCTCTCAAGTGGGCATTCATGGTGAGTTCCGACACCTCTTTTTTCTAAAATAATAGTACAGTCGTACCTTGGAAGTCGAACGGAATCCGTTCCGGAAGTCCGTTCAACTTCCAAAACGTTTGGAAACCAAAAGTGGGGCTTCTGATTGGCTGCAGGAAGCTCCTGCAGCCAATCAAAAGCCGTGTAACCCGCGTCGGACATTCAGGTTCCAAAATAACGTCCGAAAACCAGAACACTCACTTCCGGGTTTCGAACATTCAGGAGCTGATTTGTTCGGGAGCCAAGGCATTTGAGATCAAATATAATACTGTACTGTGCTAAAGTTAGTTCTGCAATGCCAGGACATAAATAATTCCCCTAGCATCCCGTCCCCCATCCCCCGCTGGCCAAAAGGGGAAAACCCGACCCTTCCAGGATGGTTTTTGGGGAAAGAATTCTGCAATATTTGTGTACTATGGGGGGAGTGGACCCAAACCAGAGTGGATTCCACTAGCCTTTCCCTATCCTGACAGTGTGGCCTTTGCATTTCCTAACAGAAAGAACAAGGAAAAGACACACAGCTGGATGGAACCACAAGTCTTGCTGAGAGAAGTTCAACGAGGAGCTAAATGCAAGCAGGAAAAGCTCATTTTGGCTCATAGCTTGCTGTGGAGCCGCATAATAACAGCTTGACTACTCCAGTAACTGCTTGTAAGAATTCCTAACCTTTGTTTCCTTTCAGCTAGGCAAGGCCTAGCAACGCTTATTAAGGCCCGTTTTCAGCTCTGTTGAAAAGGGATAACAAGCAGCAGGGTATATTGAGGGAGGGGGCAAAAACCCCACCTCCGTATTTTAGACCATATGTGGTTGCATTCCTCAGGGCTGTCAATATTTCTGGCCAACTCACTGGTTCTGCAATGAGTCACTGTCATTATAAACCAATCATTAGGTCTAGCTACTAAATAAGCTATGAGTTCTCCTGTGTTAATATGAGGTATTCAAAACCACTTTTAAATAATCCTAAAATACAGAGGTTTTAATTCGTGGGTTGTTTTTTTCTTGTTTTGCAACTGAATCTTTAATCCTTGGCCTTTAAGTCTTACTGAGCATCGTGACTCTCTTCGTCCTCACTCCCCACAAACACTTCTTGCAGTAAAATGCTATTTCTGACCACAAGGTTGCTCGCTTATTATTTAAGTATCTGCCCCTTCTTTTAATCAAAGGGCTAGTGAGAGATAGAGCATTTCTAAAAGAACAGAAATCTAAGCCAGAAAGATAAATTATAATTGGTATATAGTTAAAGTGATTTTTTGTTTGTGTTTTCATAATACCTGTGAAGGCCTCCGTTTGCATTCCTGGGCAAGGGCCCCCGACTTTGAGGGGGGAAATCAGTACCCATAAAAACAGTGGTTCTCAACCTTTTTGAATCAATGGGAGCCACTTACATCGGGGTTCCACTACAGAAGGTGTATAAGTGTGGATTCCCCCATTCTGCCCCCCATGCCTTAACCAGAGGGGGGTGACTAGAAAAGCCACCATGAGGTGAGATTTTTCCTGCCAAACAGTGCCTGCATTCAGCCTTAAACTCTTATAAGCAGGGCCTTGATGGCTCTGCGATAAACTTTGAAGAAAGAAAAGAAAAAGAAAAAAAATCTGTAGGAAGGAAGTCTGGATTCTGCAGCAAGTACCGTATTTTGCGCCCCATAGGACGCTCCGGCCCATAGGACGCACCTAGTTTTTTGGGGGGGAAATAAAGAAAAAAAATTTATTTCCCCCCCAGGTGTGGGGCTGGAAGAACCAGGTCGGGGAACAGCGGGAAGGCGCACTCTGCCTCCCCGCTGTCCCCCGAGCTTGTGGGGCTAGCGATGGGGAGAAGTGCGCTGATCCCGGGACTGCAGGCAGCTCTGCGCAGCCATTGGGAGCGGGGCAGGGCTTTGCGCCTGGCTCCCGGTGGCCGCGCAGAGCTGCGCTGAGCCCGGGACGGCAG
Source organism: Podarcis muralis (assembly GCF_964188315.1). Taxonomy (NCBI): domain Eukaryota; kingdom Metazoa; phylum Chordata; class Lepidosauria; order Squamata; family Lacertidae; genus Podarcis; species Podarcis muralis. The sequence goes on along the minus strand of NC_135659.1, from coordinate 89,037,905 downwards.
GCAGCTCTGCGCACCCCTCGGAGCCGGTCTCCCGAGGGTTGCGCAGAGCTTCCTGAAGCCTGGAGAGTGAGAGGAGTCGGTGCGCACCGACCCCTCTCGCTCTCCAGGCTTCAACGAAAGCCTGCATTCGCCCCATAGGACGCACACACATTTCCCCTTCATTTTTGGAGGGGAAAAAGTGCGTCCTATAGGGCGAAAAATACGGTAAATATTTACATTATCAATGTTTTTTTGCTTAATTTATTCAGTTTCTCCTAGTCTGTAGGAGGGACTCAGAACTACGCAGGGCATATTAAGGTAAAAGGTAAAGGACCCCTGGATGGTTAAGTCAAGGCAATGGCAACTTTCAGGCCAAGGGAGCCAGCGTTTGTCCACAGACAGTTTTCCGGGTCATGTGGCCAGCGGGACTAAACCGCTACTGGTGCACAAAGGACTGTGACGAGTGCCAGAGTGCACGGAAATGCCGTTTACCTTCCCACTGCAGCAGTACCTATTTATCTACTTGCACTGGCATGCTTTCGAACTGCTAGGTTGGCAGGAGCTGGGACAGAACAATGGGAGCTCACTCCATTGCGGGGATTGGAACCGCCGACCTTCCAATCGGCAAGCCCAAGAGCCTCAGTAGCTTAGACCACAGCACCACCCGCGTCCCTAGGAAGCATGTTAAACCCTTCCCATGACCACCTGAAATCACCCTGAACAGCCAAGCTCCTGTGCTTTCTTCAGGGACTACCTACAGAATTTCAAGCCTATCCCTGCTATCATGGGGGGGGGGGGTTGAAACTTCCTTTTTAAATAATAAAAACTGATAATCTCAAAAACCCATGTTTTGCGATCTACGGAACATTTCTCTGCTTTTTCTGCACTTGACTAGGCACGGCCCAGCTTATGCTTTACAAATGTGATCTTCTCTTACGACAGGCAAATCCTGCAAACCCTTTTTTGCCATAATACATGTCCCTGGCCAAAGTTAAAATAAATATATTTCCCCCACTTACCTGCTGACGTCTGTTTTAGTTTCTCGTTTTTCTTTTTCCTCCATTTCCATGGCTTGAAGATCCTGCCCAACGTGGCTAGCTTGCTGTTCCTTCGGACAGGAGGAGTTCGAATCCCTGAGACCAGATATTCGGAACGCACTGCAGGGGATGGATCCATCTCCTCTGAGAAGGGAGGGGAAACAAAATTGATGGTTAAAGAAAATGAGAGAAATATTGAACAGGCTGAAGGGCATCAAGGATATCAAGAACAGGGCTGGATTAAATAAGAATGTTCTTAGGGCATCAAGGTAAGGGGGGCACAATAGAAATTTTCCATTGCCGGATTTTTAACATTAATGGTCACAAATTGCTGAAGCTGAGTGTTCATTTTCTCAGTTGAAGTATATTTAAAAAACCCAACAAAACAACAACTAATAATAATATTAATAATAATTTTTTATTTATACCCTGCCCTTCCTGGTTCAAAAACCGGGCTCAGGGCGGCTAACAACAAATTTAAAACACTTAATTGTAAAAGCAGCATAAAATACAGTATAAAAACATGAATAACAATAAAATTCAAAATTCAGAAATGTATTTAGGGGAAATAAGCATTAGATAATCCCCAGGGCTAGCTATCTGAATTGGTCCTACTTGGGCCAGCGACGAGGCCAGGGGAGAATTAGTTGTGGGGTCTCAGAGTGGATAATCTTCATAAAATCTTCACAAAATCTTCATAAAACTATGCACCAAGGCAGCCTGGATGCCTTGTCTCTACTAAGTATAGAAGCAGACGTGTTATGTAAGACTAGTTTTAAGGATTTGATCAAAGACTTTGCAGTTAGAAAAAGTAAGAGATTTTTCTACCAAATATAAATAAAGTAGAAGTATACCAAAACAAAAACAAAAAAAACCCAACATCATTATTTTCCATCTTGCTTGTTTCATTTTGAAAAATATGATTTTATTTTACGGTTTATTATTGCTTATATTTTGAATAAGATATATGGGGGGGCACCCAAATCTTTTAAGTGCTTAGGGCCTCTAAAGGTCATAATCTGACCTTGATCAAGTAAGACCAGGGGGCATTATTTTCTGAAATAGACTGATCTCTAAGTTGCAGTGAGAAAGGCAGCAAGATAACATGCAGAGTTGCTGCCAAAATTCTACCTCAAGTGAAATTTCAGGTGAAAACCTACCTGAACCTCACAGAAAATGTTGGCTTGTTTGTCAGGTGTGGCTATTGGTACCACCAGCTATGATTAGCCTTTGGGGGAAGTCCCAAAAGTATCTGCTATTCCACTCACAAAACTACAATTCCTAGAGTGGTCAAACACTCAGTTCTTCTTCCCAAGGCACTCTGGGAATTGCAGCTCTGTGGGAGGAATAGGGGTTTCCTAATAACGCTGAGCACCCTTAGCAAACTACAGCTCCCAGAATTCTTTGGGGGGAAGCCATGATGGTTTAATGCAGACCCTCCAAGTGTCCTTATTTTCTAGGGGTGTCACTGATTTAGAGAAGCCGTCCCAGTTTCTGATTTGATCCTGGAATGTCCTGCTTTTCCTTAGGACGTCCCTATTTTTCTTGGAGAAATCTTGGAGGGTATGGAGTTATCTGACCCCCAAGCCATCTGAAAGCAAACCTGTATAGGGAAGGGTTTTTTAAAAAAATGTTTAATGTTTTATTATGTTTATATATATGTTGGAAGCTGCCCAGAGCTGCTGGGGCAACCCAATAAGATGTGTGGGGTATAAAGAGTAAAATTATCAGTATGGAATGGGACGTCCCTATCTTCATCAGAGAAATGTTGGAGGGTATGTCAATGTGGTATCATAGTGCTTTCAGTGTATGCTGTGAGTGTGGACTATGGCAGGACATTGTGGGAAATCTAAAATGCCTTCTAGCTTCCCATTGCAGATCATGCCAGTACTGATGGTCACTGCTGCTTCCGGTACCACACCTAAGCCCTCCAGAGGTGGGTAATAATGTTCAGGAAGTCCAGCAGACAATGTTTTGCTGGACAGGAGGCTGATCGCCCAAGAATTGATGCTTTTGAATTATGGTGCTGGAGGAGACTCTTGAGAGTCCCATGGACTGCAAGAAGATCAAACCTATCCATTCTGAAGGAAATCAGCCCTGAGTGCTCACTGGAAGGACAGATCCTGAAGCTGAGGCTCCAATACTTTGGCCACCTCATGAGAAGAGAAGACTCCCTGGAAAAGACCCTGATGTTGGGAAAAATAGAGGGCACAAGGAGAAGGGGGCGACAGAGGGCGAGATGGTTGGACAGTGTTCTCGAAGCTACCAGCATGAGTTTGACCAAACTGCGGGAGGCAGTGGAAGACAGGAGTGCCTGGCATGCTCTGGTCCATGGGGTCCCAAAGAGTTGGACACGACTAAATGACTAAACAATGACAGCAACAACAAGCACTCAGTTCTTCTTCCTAAGGAACTCTGGGAACTGTCACTCTGTGAAGGGAAATGAAGGTGTCCGAACAACTTTCTGAACCAATAACAAACTACAGTTGACGTATAGGTGGGTTCCCACGAGGCAAGACACAGTGATAACAGCAAGAACCTTTATTGAACTAACAGAACTGGACAACAGGACTCAGTACACAACAAGGGGCAAAGCAACTGCTTACACACATTTCTGAAGGTCTGTGCCACCCCTACTCCCAACATGATTGGTTGTCTAAACTTCCAAGCTGCGAATCGTAACTCAGCGTTTAAGGGCCAATGACAGAGGCCCAAATCCTGAATTGCTGGATATCATATATCGAATCAGAACACAGGGGCTCAGAATTTTTAGTCCAGACTCAAGCTCAGGCAAACACAGACCACTGAATACATAACAACAGTCTTCATAATTCGGGGGGGGGGGGCGAGCCACAGCTGTTTATCATACTGCTTTATAGTGCAGATGGGGCCTCAGACTCTATGGATCTATACATGGAACGGGAATATGACTGGAAACCAGACCTCAGCCAGTTTCAATAGCTCCAAGCAGCTATTGACTAGTCCTGCCAAGATCCTCTCCCTTTGCCACATTTGTTTCTAGACAGAGCTCATTTTCACACTTAATAATAGGTCCTCATATGACTATCAATTTCATTAATAGCAAGGAAGCAATGCTGGGGCAGTAAGTAATAAAGACAGCACAGTGGCAGGCATCTTCCAGCCAGTATCTTGAAAGAGAATAGCAGAGCTCCATAAATAATGGTTGTGGGTAGCATTGCTGGGATATATATGTGGGTGTACACACATTAATTCTCAAGTGCATAGCGAGCATCCGTCACCCACGATGTCACGAGCCGGGGAATTATAAGGCAATTTGCATATTTATTTCAACAACCCATAAAATTTAAATGAATGATATGGAACACATTTCCAAGCCATTTGTTTCTGGGATAATAACTTCATAATAATTTGCGTTGTGAATACCGCATTTAAAACAAAAAGCCTTATATGATCAATTTCATTTTATAAGGGTGGGAGGGGAAATGCAACGAAACTAAATAATGCTTTTAGAGCTTAATGGGGAGGCCAGACTTTCAAGAAAATTGGAATTATTATGGTTTTAAAGTTTGGTGGGTGCCTGTGCAGTAAGTAGCTCTTGCACAGAAGCAATTATGCCTCTAATTTTTTTGCGGGTGGGGGGAAATGGTTGATAAGACAAAGATGAATGGCTAAATAAGAGACAGTTTGAATTCATCGTCTCATTAGTGGAAGTGATCTAAAAATATTTTCAGTCTTCAAGTACAATGAAAAATTGGTGATGGGGAAAATGCAGGATAAAATCATGATATAAATGGATATGAATGGTTTGACTTCTAGGAGAAGTCAGAAGATTATGAATACAAACCAATAAGTTTATTAGGAGAAAGCCCCATTGTGTTTAACAGAGCTTACTCCCAGATAAATAGGTACTGAAGTATACACATACTTACCTAGGAGTATGAACTCATTGAACTCAATTGGACTTACATTTGAGAAGACATGCACAATATTACATTGTCATAACAATATTTTTCCAAGTTCTTCCCTTGCAAGAACACCTTCCATTTGACAATGTGAGATGATGGCAGAGGCTTCTGTACTGGCCTGCCAGATCTTGCTGAATTCTCACCATCCCTGATCATAGACCATGCTGGCTAAAGGGAGTTGGGAGTCCAAGAAAAATCTGGACGGTCACTGGTTCAGAAGCCCTGCTCTGGAGTAACATCTCATTCCTGAAAGGATGGAGGCTTGCCAAGTGAGCTCTGCTATGTGACACTTTGGGCTGGAATGGGGCAGGGATCCCTAAATAATCTTAATCATGGGATCACATTCATCTGGTGCTTTACCAACTGCACTGGCTCCCGGTGGAGTACAGGGTCAGGTTTAAGGTGCTGGTTTTAACCTTTAAAGCCCTAAGCGACCTAGGACCCCCATGTACCTACGGGACCGCCTCTCCTGGTACGCCCTGTGGAGAACCTTAAGGTCCACAAATGACAACACTTTGGAGGTCCCAAGTCTCAAGGTGGTTAGATTGGTCTCAACTAGGGCCAGGGCCTTTTCAGTACTGGCCCCGACTTGGTGGAACACTCTGTCACAAGAGACTAGGGCCCTGCGGGACTTGACATCTTTCTGCAGGGCCTGCAAGACAGAGCTGTTCTGCCTGGCCTTTGGTTTGGACTCAGTCTGACCCTTATGTTTCCCTCCCCTTATGGTTTTGATGTATGGGCTACTTTTAAAATGAGGCTGCATTTTAAATTGTATTTTAACCTGTATTTTAAATTGGGTGTTTTTTTCCTATTATATTTTTATTGTAATTTTACTGGTGTTAGCTGCCCTGAGCCCGGCTCTGGCCGGGGAGGCCCAAATCTATGCATGAAATAGTTGTTTACTACACTCAGCCTCAGGCAATGGGTAGATTGAAAATGGTGCATGACTCTTTTCCATGCTGCTTTTAGCCTTTTCAGACTAAGCAAAATCTGCCTAGTGGATGTTAGTGCTGACCAAGCAGAAAGCTGCCCATGAAGCCAAGAGGTGACCCTTTTTTCAAATAATCTGAGGATGCCCCAAGATAGTGTGGTCATGTGTCCTTCTTTACCAAGGGGACATTCCTCTGTTTGAAGGACATTCTGGTCCAAATCTGTCCAGTTTAAAGGTAAAGAACCCTAAGGAGAGCAGGGCCTTGAAGTTACCTACCCCAAAGTCACACCTGGGTAGCAGGTATCTACATCAGCTGGTAGCAGTATTGCCCACTGTGGTGATATTTATTGTGTTTCTGTTTACGTTGTACTAATTATTTCTAAATGTGCGGCTAAAAATATAAATCACCATATGCAAATCTATGTCTCTTTTGCTATTACGATGCCTAAGTGGCTACCCTACCCCAAGGCCTGTGAAGTGATCTTCCTTTTCCCAAAGGGAAGGGCTCTTATCAGCTTCTTGAGTGAGAAGCAGCAGCACAATCCTCCCCTGCCTTTCCTTTGCATATCAGCTGTGAAAGGCAGTGTGGTACAGTGGTTAGAGTGTTCGACTAGGACCTTGGAGACCAGGGTTCGACTCCCCCATTCAGCCATGAAGCTCACTGGGTGACCTTGGGCCAGTCACTCATTGTCACCCTAACCTACCTCAGAGTTCTTGTGGGGATAAAATGGGGAGGAGCAGAACTATGTATATCGCCTTGAGGTCATGGGAGAAAAGGTGGAATAAAAAGATTTTTATCCCCAAAGTTGTCTTCTGCTACCAGTATAGATATTCTAAGCCAGATATTCACACTCACCACAAAGATATTCACACTCACTACAAAGACAGAGAAACCAGTAGGAGAACACTTCAGTCTCCCAGGATATTCTATACAAGATCTCAAAGTAGCTGTTTTACTACAAAGGAGTTTCAGAAATAGACTGGAAAGAGAAGCTGCTGAATTGCAACTCATTACCAAACTTAAAACCATGGAGAGACCTGGTCTGAACAAAGACATTGGATTCTTATCTCATTATACATGACAAAGCCATTTTTCACCTTCTCACCCCTTGCTTTTTCCTGTAAGACCTATTGCAGTCGTTAAGAGTCGTCAACAGGCTCATCACAGCTATTTGCCAATCACCCATTCCCACCACCCTTCTGAGTAATACCCCTCCCCACCTTCTCACTATATAGAAGGATCTGGCAACTTCTGTTTCAGTGTATCTGAAGAACTGTGCATGCTCAGGAAAGCTCATACCAAGAACTAACTTAGTTGGTCTTTAAGGTGCTACTGGAAGGAATTTTTTCTGTTTTGACTATGGCAGACCAACACGGCTACCTATCTGTAACCACAAAGATGAGGTATCTAATAACCACTGACACTAAAGCAGAGATCTCAGTTCAGCTGGAATCAAAGCATGGGGTTAAATCACCCCAGAACGCCAGCTGTCTCAAGGCAAGCAATGCAACCTTCATGCTTCTGCACCGTTCTAGAGATCGATGCATATTTTCCAGACATTTCCCCTCCCTCTGCTACGAGCATAAGTGCCGCCTGTCCTGAGGTTTTCTCAAGCATTTAAGTGGAGACTTGATGAGCTGGCTGGCTTCTGATGACATCTCAGCTGGTTGCTGACCCTACAATTCATCAATCCAAGATTGAAGATGGGTTTTTGCAAGCTGCTGCAAAGCATCGTGCCAGGACATTTGACTGAGTGGGTTGCAGACAGTGTCAACCATAGTCATAATAATGATAATAATTTTATTAATTATATGTCACCCATCTGACTGGGCTGCTGCCCCCAATGAATCCCGTGGGACTTTACAGTCCTGCTTTCCCCTCTTCCTTCTGATCCATTTGCCCTTAGAGCAGAGGACAAAGCTGAATGCAGTCAGGTGAGCCAGCCATGTGAATTTGTTTTGACTGAGTCACACTTGGGAAGCCCTAGACTCTTAAATCTTTTCTTGACTCGGCAGGATTCGTGGTGACACAGCTTGCAGGCTGCTCTCATCATGGCAGGCAGCTCTACTCTCCAAATAAAAGCATGGCAGTAGGGGAGGGGCTATTTTCTTCCAGATCTTCATAGGTTCCCTGTTAAGGACTTGCCTTTGAGCTTGAAGCACATCCATTTATTTCCTTGGCAATGCTTGGTAATGTTATTGTGAATACATCCTTTCTTTGGAGATAAGGGTAGACAATTCTGTCAATTTCAATTTCCCAGTCTTAAATTCAGTCTTCCACATTTCCGTGCCAATATGTGATTATTAATTTTAACATCCTCACAAAATTTCATTAGCATTTCAGTGTGAATTTCTGGATTTTGCAAGCAACTTCTTCTAATATAAAGCAGTTTTGTAGGTTATTTTCACCAGTATCACTTATATGCACAGTTTCTCCTGATATACATATTTTTGCACTCATTTATTTGGTTGGAGAACAGCACTGCAAAATTCAGAGAAGGTCAAATGTCGAACCGTATATAAATATTGTGATAATATGGAAAACGTCGTCTTAATAAGATTAAGAAAAGGAAAGGGGAGGGGAAGGGGAGGGTGAAAAATAGGAAGATTTCCAAACTGGATATTTCAAAACAGATCTTATGTTGGCTATTATTTCATTCCAGTATCTTTCTCATTCATTCAACCACCATTAACAGACACAGCTTTACGTAAGATAAGAAGAGGAGAAAAGAGAGTCCTGTTCCAAGGAATTAACAGTCCCACAGGATTCTTTGGGTGAAGCCATTCCAGTGTCAGTGGTATAAAACTGAAAATAAGTTACTTTTGTATGTAGATACAGCCTGTGGGTAGGCTCACTTCAAATACATTTGACAGTGCCTGCTTCGACCAATTGTTTTTTGCCTTAGTTGCCATAGTTATGCTGTATAATTTTAGAACATGTTCATGTATGATCATAGAATGGTAGAGTTCAAAGGGACCTTTAGCAAGGTGGGGCCAGTGGGGCCATGGCCCCGGGTGCAGATTTTTGAGGGGGTGCAAAGGAGGCACCCCCAGCAGGGGCCCCCAGAGCTCCTGGCCTGGCACTCTTCCCCTGGAGTTGGAGGAACCAGAGTGGGGTCGTGTTGGTGGTAAGGGCTGGGTTACCACGGTGGAATCCTTCCCCCATTGCACCCCGTGCCCTGTCGTGCATGTACACCCATCCCACCCTGGTGTGCACACACACACCCATCTGACATGCGTGTGTGGAACCTGAAAGGCTGAGAAGGACCTCAGGAACCCAAGATGGCTTGTGCCAGACTCTGAACAGAGAAGGGAAAGAGGACTCTGGCAAAAAAGGCTGTTGTGAAAATGACAAGTTGCAAGGGAATCATGGCCACGTCCCCTAATTTACAGTCTATTTGAAGGAGCCCTCAATTTCAAGAGCCATTCAGCCCAAGAACATACATTTAAAGCAGAATGAGAACTCACGAATTCCTGTGAACCTTGGAGTCTTCTAGTCTCCTTCTTTCAGTTTCTTCCCTGGCCTCCTTAACTCTCCAAACCATTGCTGTCCCAGGCAAGGCATTATTTACATTTTGACTTCTCCACCCAAACCTGATTTTACTCCCCTCATGCCTATCTGCATTCTAATCACCTTCCAGTCTCCCTCTCCCTCCCTCTCTCTTTCTCTTTTTGGCCTTAAGTTCCCCTCCTCCCCTCCTCTGCCATCCCCTATCACTGTGCATCACTCACACGCTGCCCCAACTCACTGACTTTTTCCCATCTCCCGCCACTTCTATAGATTTAACGAGAACGGTGACATGGGATGCTGGGGGTGTGCACAACCTGGTTTCCAACCCTTGCTGGCATTCTTATCCATGGCTGCAGGAGTTCAGGCAAGATAAGGCATCAATTAGTGCTTGTTATTTATTGTTTTAAGAGCAATCAATCTGTTGCCTTGCCTACCAGAACCATTCTCTCTCTCCTGGCTTTCTTTCTCCAGCAGAGCCAGGAGAGGCTGCTCAAGGAAAACAGATTCAGTGATTCATTTTCACCTCCATGTGGGGAATCCAGGGGCCCTCTGAAATATCCTCCTCGCTGTGTTATTTCCCACCATTTCAGCACTTTTACTTGTGTGATCTTTGTGAGGGGTGGTTTATTTATAAATCCTTGCCTCCCAGGACCAGCCCACAACATTTGGGTACCTGAGGTGATCCACAAAATGGCACACACAACCCCTAACAAGGAAGAAGGGGTGAGTGAAGACCTACAATGTCAGGAGTGCGTGCAGGAGGCAGGCCCTGTGACTGGTAGGGCTTTGCAGGACTGGGGCTTTCCTAAGTGTGTTCTGAAGAAGCAAGGCACAGCCGCAAGGGTGAGGCAAATTGGTAACTCACAGCACCTGGTGGCAAGAGCTGGGAAGAGATATAAGGTCAGCATTTCCCTTTGGCTCTTCACCACAGCAACACGCTTCCTGCCTTGCTGTGTTTGGCTTATTGACTCCTGGTTTCCTAACCCTCAGACCCTTGACTCCTTGACTCCCAGCTCTCTGACCCTCAGACCCTTGACTCCTTGACTCCCAGCTCTCTGACCCTCGGACCCTTGGCTTCCTGACTCCTGGCTTCCAAACTCCCGTTCCTGCTCCCACCCTGCCATCTTGCTCCCTGTCCCGACGTCCTCCGCCAGGACTTCAACCACCCGTAAACCGAATCATGACATACATCAGGAATGTGGCAGGAATAAAGATCGACATCAGGAACAAGGGAGGGAGGAAACCAACTGTGCCTCCTGTTCTCCAAGAGGCTGCTTTAGAGGTGGCATTGTGAAGAGTGGCTGCCAATGAGGCAGCAGAACCGGACTCCAAGGAGTGCACAGCAGTTCTTGCTACCACAGTGGCAGCCGTGGGCAATGCATTCCTTGGAGGCCGGAACTGCTGCCCCTGTGGAGACTGCCACCCAAGGTGGTCGCCTCACCTTGCCCCGTGGATTGCCCTGCCTTGCCCTGAGAAACATGCAATCTAAAGTTGGGTAGTGTTGGTTTTTTTGTGGGACTGGGGAGACAACAGAGAGAGATTGGAGGGAGGAAGTCCAAAGGCTATCAAGGGATGAATGTTGCCCTTGGTGGCATTACAACAGCAGAGAGACTGCAGGAACCATAAACCTTTCTCCCTGCTTTGCCCTACTCGTCTTGCCTGGGAGCTGCTCCCAAAGTATTTACTTTTGCTCTTTGTGACTTTTGTTTTGTGGGGAATAGGTCTCTGTTTGGCAGAAACAGTTACAAATGTTAAGATTTCATTGTCTCAAATTCTTATAAGTTGTGCTGTACAGTGGTACCTTGGGTTACAGATGCTTCAGACTCCGCTAACCCAGAAATATTACCTTAGGTTAAGAACTTTGCTTCAGGACGAGAACAGAAATCATGCTCCGGCAGCGCGGCAGCAGCAGGAGGCCCCATTAGCTAAAGTGGTGCTTCAGGTTAAGAACAGTTTCAGGTTAAGAACGGACCTCCGGAACAAATTAAGTTCTTAACCTGAGGTACCACTATATTTGAATTTTGCATTTGTATGTTATTTCGCATGAGCTGCCTTGAGGGGCCTCTTTTGGCTGAAAAGTGGCATATAAATAAACAGTAGCATAACTTGCATGTACCTGGGCTTCATTTCAGGTGGGGGTAAGCACTAAGGGGTTAAGGCCTAAGGAGGGGTGGGGTTTGAGCTCAGGTGGGAGTCTGAAGGAGTGGTGGCACAATGAGGTGATCCACAAGGCAAGGATTGACCCGCAATGCTAAGTGCTCAGTAGAAGAGTTGAAGCTCAGAGGTAAAGCACCTGCTTTGTATGCAGATGGTCCCATGTTCAATCCCTGGCGTCTCCAGGTAGAAACCCCCATCTGTAGTGCTGGAGAACTGCTGCAAATCAGTGTGGACAATGCTCAGCTAAGATGGACCAATGGTCTGACTCAGGGCTTACCCACGCTTACCATTTGCCTAGCTTTTTCCAGACAGAGACCTGCACTTCAATGCAGATTTCCACCCCCCTGCCTCCAAGTTCCCCCCCAAAAAACCCACTCTTTAAAGCTGAATTGGAGCAAATGTCAATTTGGGTTTCCTGCAGTTTGATATTTGCTCCGATTCAGCTTTAAAGAGCAGGTTTTCATGAGGAAAGCTCCTCATGAAACAAAACAAAACAAAAAAAGGTGGGGTGCTCAAACAAAACAAAAAAAGGTGGGGTGCTCAAACACAGAGCTTTAAATCATGGACCATCCCTGGAAAGCATGGGTGAGACTTAAGTGTGGATAAGCCCTTAGTAGAGGGCAACTTCCTATGTTCCTCTTACAAGGAGGCCACAAAGTAGTGGAAAAAGATTTAGGAGGCAATTCATCAAATCTGTCTGTGCCAGATTGCCAGCCAGGAAAGTGTCTGTAGCCAAAATAATTTTGGCATATGCACTTTCAGAAAGGAAACAAACTTATGTCCCAGGAACCCCATCTGCTTTGTGTTGTCCCTTTCATTCTTTCCAGCAGGATCCCTTATCCCAATATTTCTTCAGACAGGTCTAATTCTCCCCCTGAGCTTGGTCCTCATATGGCTATTTATTTTTCTGCTGTGGGCTTGTCCCCCTCACTAGGAAGGGAGAAATGAAGGACAGATAATTTTCCAGCCCAGATAAACCAAGTTTTTCCCATTCACACCCATTCTTCTGTCTAGTCTGGCAAGTGGGTTCGAGAAGACAGTGGCCATGTTGCTCTTATTCTTTGGAAATTCAAGGCCTCATCAAAGATCAAGTCAACCATTGACTCATCAGAGCAATAACAACAACGCATAAGGAGGTAGACCTCTGTGGCCAAGGCCCTTCGAAAATATTCCACATCTACAGACAAACTCAGAGGACTATCAGCCAAACAGTGAAGGACACAATACCTGCCCATCTCCAGATTTGAGAAGATGTATATTTTAAAGATACATAGAGAGGAAAATCTGCCAAATTCAGCATTTCCTGCCATTAGCAAGAAAAAAAGCCAAACCAGGTGAAAATGTCACTTATACGAATAGATGCTTGCATGCAGAGAATCATTATGCACACTTAATGCTTTCCATGGAGGACTGATCTATCATTATAGCTAAATGAAGCATCCATTAGGGTACTGATTCAAATGTTCCTGCAGTGGAACATTGTGTAGATTAGAGTGTCGGGGGGGAAACCCATCCCAAAAGTGGGGGGTGTAACGGTGTTTGGGTGTGGGGGGGTGGGGTTTGCCAGCCTTGTAAAGGAAAGGGAGGCTAGAAATCTTGCAACAATACAAGGTGATCTGATGACCTTTCATCCTTTAAAAAACAAAAACTTTGCAAACGCTTCTTTAAAGGTAAATGCCACATTGGGTGCCTAAGAATACTTGACATGTGCTTTTGAAATGGGGCCTGAGGGAATATAGTGCAGTGTGTCAAACATGAAGCATTGTTGGGCAGCTGCTCCAGCACATTTGCAGAGACCACCAGCAGCACCTGTCCTGCTCCAGTTTAAACCATTTTGTTCTGGTGATCCAAAGAGGAACACTGCTGCTGCAACAAGGGGAACCACGGACAACTGAGAGCCTTTCACTCTCCAGCAGGCAGGGGGTGCTGAAGGTCTCTTCCAACTTGCAGCTCGCCCTGCCTCTATGCCCCGCTAGTGGGATTGTTTTGGAAGGATCTGGTGGGGCCCTGTTGGAAGCAGGCAATTGACTAGAAATGGGGGGAAATGTATAAGACAAATAATAAATGTTGGAAATGTAAAGAAAAAGAAGGAACATGTTATCATATGTGGTGGGAACGTAAGAAAATAATAATAATAATAATAATAATAATAATAATAATAATAATAATAATAATAATAATAATTTATTATTTATACCCCGCCACTCTGGGCGGCTTCCATAGAAACCAAAAATACACTAAAATATCACACGTTAAAAACTTCCCTGAACAGGGCTGCCTTAAGATGTCTTCTGAATGTCAGGTTGTTGTTTATCGCTTTGACATCTGCTGGAAGGGCATTCCACAGGGCGGGCGCCACTACTGAGAAGGCCCTCTGCCTGGTTCCCTGTAGCTTTGCTTCTCGCAATGAGGGAACCGCCAGAAGGCCCTTGGTGCTGGACCTCAGCGTCCAGGCAGAACGATGGGGGTGGTGACGGGACCGAGGCCGTTTAGGGCTTTAAAGGTCAGCACCAACACTTTGTGCTCGGAAACATACTGGGAGCCAATGTAAGTCTTTCAAGACCGGTGTTATATGGTCTCGGCGGTCGCCCCCAGTCACCAGTCTAGCTGCCGCATTCTGGATTAGTTGTAGTTTCCGAGTCACCTTCAAAGGTAGCCCCACGTAGAGCGCATTGCAGTAGTCCAAGCGGGAGATAACCAAAGTAAAGAACTTCTGGGAAATGATATATAACGAGATGAAAAAGATGTTGAAATATACATTTATTAAAAAACCAGAAGCATTTTTTACTTGGTATTATATGTCAGGATATTAATAGGCAAGATCTTAAATTGTTTCTATATGCAACAACGGCGGCAAGAGTATTGTTAGCCCAGAAATGGAAGCAAGAAGAAATCCCGACGAAAGAAGAATGGCAGACGAAATTAATGGACTATGCAGAATTGGACAAAATGACAGGAAAGATTCGAAACCTGCGCAACCAGAGATTTACAGAAGATTGAAAGAAGTATATGAACTATTTGAAGAGCAACTGTAATCAACAAATTACGCTAGTAGGACTACAAGAAGTTTTGTAAGGAGAAATATATGAAACGTTACAAAGTAGATAAAGAATAGAGATATTGGTTATGAGATTTAAATGTAATAGGGAAATTAAGAAATGTATACTAAGAGATTAGATTGGAAATTTTTCAGACAGGATTGATGGAAGTCAAAAAAATGTATAAGATGTAAAAGTATGTTTAATTACTGTGGGGAATGGTATGTTAAAACACACACACACACACACACACACACATATGAATGAAATGGGGAAAATGCAATAAGTACTGGAGAATTTCTTCCATGAAACTGCAGGGTTCGAATTCTCACTCAGCCACCATGTGACCTTGGGCCAGTCACTGTCTCTTACCCACTTCACAGGGTTGTGGCGAGGAGAAAATGTGGAAGGAGGGGAACTATGCATGCCATCTGGGGCTCCTTGGAGGAAAAGTGGGATATAAATAAAATGGATTAATTGATTGATTGATTGATTGATTGATTGATGATATAGGATGCGGTCTTGGGTTCCCAACCCCAATTCATACATTGATAGAATCATAGATTTGCAGAGTTAGAAGGGACCCCAAGCAACATCTAGTTCAACCCCCTGCAATGCAGGAATCTCAACTGAAGCATCCATGGACTCATCTAAACCGATAAAGAAAAAGTGATTTTTATGCGTTGGATGTGTGAAATAACATTGTGCCACCAGCTGGCGACATGGAGTCCCTTTTTCTCTCCACCAGTTTTCCCTGTTTAAATTGACAACGCTTTATGGAACTGGCGGAAATGACTGGCAGAATCCGAGACCAGGGAGAAGAGTCGGTGGAAGAAGACTGGAAAAAGTTTAAAGACTATTTACAGAAACACTGTAAAATTAATGAATGTTAGAAGAATGTTGGAATGAAGTGATATGGCTTTAGTAGAAATGTTACAAGGAATTAAGTATAAATAGATTAATAGAATATTAAAGGAAAAATAAGGTTAGAATGTGTTAAGATAATTATAGGATAGAATACAGAGGAAGCCGGAAAGGAATTGCTGAAACAACTAATAGAAGTGGAATACAAAAAGGGAGGTGTGAGGAGGTCATGGAAATAAGTGAATGAAAGATAAGATACTGAAATTGTTTGATGTGTTTTAAACTGTTTGTGTTTGGTTATGTTAGTTTAATGTGTCAGTGTTTGTACTGTATTGTATTGTTCTTTTTTGTTTTGTTTTTTGTTTTTTGTTTTGTAGTGTTGTAGTGTCCAAACTGCGGGAAGTAGTGGAGGACAGAGGTGCCTGGCGTGCTCTGGTCCATGGGGTCACGAAGAGTCGGACACGACTAAACGACTAAACAACAACAACAAAGTGTTTAAATTGTTGGAAAAGTAATAAATATTGTTTTGTAGTGTTTAAATGGTTGGAAAAGTAATAAATATTGTTTTGTAGTGTTGTAGTGTTTAAATTGTTGGAAAAGTAATAAATATTATTTTAAAAAATAAAAATAAATTGACAACGCTTTAAACTGAAACGCTTATTCAATGTGTCTAGATCCAGCCCATCACACATGGCCATCCAACCTCTGCTTTAAAAACCTTCAAGGAAGGAGAATCTACAACCTCCCGAGGGAGACCATTCCACTGTCAAACAGCTCTTACTGTCAGAAAGTTCTTCCTGATGTTTAGTCGGAATCTCCTTTCTTGTAATTTGAAGCCATTGGTATGGGTCCTACCATCATGGACAGGAGAAAGCAATATTGTTCTCTTTTCCATGTGACAGCCCTTGAGATATCTGAAGATGGCTCACCATCCTCTTTCCATCCTCTTTCCAAGGCTAAGTGTACCCAATCCCCTTATACATTCATACATCATGCAGAGCAATCCCACTGTCAAAACCACTTAAAGGAAGGGACATATATTGGCTGGCATCTCCACACCTCTCACCAAGGTGTGTGTGCCAAACACTTTCTGGAGGAAGAGTAACCAAGCAAGTGTGGGATCTGGTGTGGACAGACACTCATGTTGAGCACCCACCTCAGCAGTAATAATAATAATGAATAATAATAATAATAATAATAATAATAATAATAATAATAATAATAATGTATTATTTGTTATTTAAAACCTGCCCATCTGGCTGAGTTTCCCCAGCCACACTGGGCAGCTCCCAACAGAGTATGAAAACCATGATAAAACATTAAACATTAAAAACTTCCCTAAACAGGGCTGCCTTCTGATGTCTTCTAAAAGTCAGATAGTTGTTTATTTCCTTGACATCTGATGGGAGGGTATTCCACAGGGCAGGTGCCACTACCGAGAAGGCCCTCTGCCTGGTTCCCTGTAACCTCACTTCTCGCAGGGAGGGAACTGCCAGAAGGCCCTCAGAGCTGGACCTCAGTGTCTGGGCTGAGTGATGGGGGTGGAGACGCTCCTTCAGGTATACTGGACCGAGGACATTTAGGGTTTAAAGGTCAGCACCAACACTTTGAATTGTGCTTGGAAATGTACTGGGAGCCAGTGTAGGTCTTTCAAGACTGGTGTTATGCAGTCTCGGCGGCCACTCCCAGTCACCAGTCTAGCTGCCGCATTCTGGATTAGTTGTAGTTTCTGGGTCACCTTCAAAGGCAGCCCCACGTACAGCGCATTGCAGTAGTCCAAGCGGGAGATAACTAGAGCATGCACCACTCTGGCGAGACAGTCTGCGGGCAGGTAGTGGATGACCTGTGGCCCTGCAGAAGTTGCTGAGCAGCAACTCCCATCATATGTAGCTGAACACTGGCCATTATGGCCGGGGCTGTTGAACGTTGGAGTCCAACAGCATCTGCAGAGCAACAAGTTTGGCAGAGCAACTCCGGCCTCCCTAGAACTGCCTTTCCTCCATGCAGAGACAGTGTATCTGGCATGATCTGAGAACAATCAGAATATATTTCAGGGTACGTAATTTTCCGTGACATTTGTACACCCCCCGTGCTAAAAAGCAAAAAAGCAATTACAACTCAATGTTCTTCAGGCAGTAATGAATAATCCTCTCCAAAACCAAACAATGCGGGACTGAACGAAGAATGACGAGAACGAGCAGCGTCTCAGAGGATCTGCAGCAAAAACCGAGCTGTCATAACTGATGATATAGTTCACAGTTTCCTATTCTCTGGCATGGCAGCACGATGAGGCTTGAATCAGAGCTCAACATCATTTCACTAATGGAGTTGTAATATCCCTGAGCTCAGAGATCTAGCTGTGTTCAAACATTAACAATGAGAACATAAGGACTGCCTTTCTGGATCAAGCCAAGGTCAATTTAGTTCAGAATTGTTTGCCCCCGCAGCAACTGGCCAGATACCTATGGAAATGTAGAAGTAGAGCTTGCAAATAACTATACCTGGTCTATTTTTGTCCCCCAAATCATTACCTCTTATCATTAAGTTCGAAGCAGAGAATAGCAGCTAGCTAGAAGTTAAATGCGGGACGCAGGTGGTGCTGTGGGTTAAACCACAGAGCCTAGGACTTGCTGATCAGAAGGTTGGCAGTTCGAATCCCTGCAACGGGGTGAGCTCCTGTTGCTCGGTCCCTGCTCCTGCCAACCTAGCATTTCGAAAGCACGCAGTACAAGTAGATAAATAGGTACCACTCTGGTGGAAAGGTAAACAGCATTTCCGTGCGCTGCTCTGGTTCTGTATGCTGGCTCCCTCGGCCAATAAAACGAGATGAGCGCCGCAACCCCAGAGTTGGACACGACTGGACCTAATGGTCAGGGGTCCCTTTACCTTTACCTAGAAGTTAAATATATATGTGAAAATAGTCAGCATTTACCAAATTCTGCCATTTAAAATTTGAACGTGAATTTCAGTTTTGAAATGTGCATTTGTAACACGTCGCATCCCCCCCCCCCCAAAAAAACCTTTAGAAATGTAAGTGCTTCAGATTTGCTGGCAATACCTTGATTATTATTTTTTTTTGCATGGATGCTTTTGACAGGCATGAAACATGAAATGGCACCGAGCCCTATCAGATACTACATGCCATTGCATGCCAGCTATCATTTGTGAACAGAAACGCTATTGTACACGATGCTCAATGAAATAATGAAATGAAATGAAGTAATAGTGCCACTGTATTCTGCTCTGGTCAGACCTCACCTGGAGTACTGTGTCCAGTTCTGGGCACCACAGTTCAAGAAGGACACTGACAAACTGGAACGTGTCCAGAGGAGGGCAACCAAAATGGTCAAAGGCCTGGAAACGATGCCTTATGAGGAACGGCTAAGGGAGCTGGGCATGTTTAGCCTGGAGAAGAGGAGGTTAAGGGGTGATATGATAGCCATGTTCAAATATATAAAAGGATGTCACATAGAGGAGGGAGAAAGGTTGTTTTCTGCTGCTCCAGAGAAGCGGACACGGAGCAATGGATCCAAACTACAAGAAAGAAGATTCCACCTAAACATTAGGAAGAACTTCCTGACAGTAAGAGCTGTTCGACAGTGGAATTTGCTGCCAAGGAGTGTGGTGGAGTCTCCTTCTTTGGAGGTCTTTAAGCAGAGGCTTGACAACCATATGTCAGGAGTGCTCTGATGGTGTTTCCTGCTTGGCAGGGGGTTGGACTCG
Source organism: Podarcis muralis (assembly GCF_964188315.1). Taxonomy (NCBI): domain Eukaryota; kingdom Metazoa; phylum Chordata; class Lepidosauria; order Squamata; family Lacertidae; genus Podarcis; species Podarcis muralis. The sequence goes on along the minus strand of NC_135659.1, from coordinate 89,018,718 downwards.
ATGGCCCTTGTGGTCTATTCCAACTCTATGATTCTATGAAATATTCCAAATGCAGATATCAAATATTTCACCAGGAAATAAGTATTCTGAGAATAGCTGCAAATATTTAGAGGTTTCTGTTCAGCACAAAATATCTGAGGAATTTAGAGAGAAGCAGAAACAGCTGCAAGCAGGCGGGTGAAATTTCCTGGGGTGTTGGGAAAGGAGCTGCTCGTCACTAAGTCACTACTGATGAAGCAAAATGTCAAAGGGAATTTGGATGTTCCTTCTTTTGGACAGGACTTCCTTTCACATTATCTTGTGATATGACTCCTAGCGACATCTCTCAGAGCTGTACCGAACACTGATAGTTGTGGCTGAGAGCATGAATTCTGGGACAGGAAGTTTAGCATAAAACAAGCAAACCCCTCGCGGCTTCGCTGCTCCTGCACTTGCCGTGTGGGGATAAACATGGTGGCCTACCTTACAGGGATGTTGTGAGAATAATATTTCAGGCTCCTTTCCGCATGGCGTTATCATTGCCACTCTGGCAGGGGCTGTTATGAAAGGAAGGGCTTCCTGCTCTGTTCTCACCAGGTTGCAAAACTTTTGCAATCCATCCAAGGTCAAAAACTAACTATTTAAGAACACTTGACAGGGATGGAGAAATCTGTTAATACTGGCTTCTCTCCATCTGCCACATTTCCACATCAGTTTGTGATTTATTTCACACACACAAAAATAATAATGCAGAATTCCCTTTAACATCCCCATTTTTTGCCAGCAATCTCCCCTCAGATAATGCACTTTTGCAGGTTCTTTTCACCAACGTGTGCATTATTATGCAAACTTTCCCCAAATAAGTGCATTTTGGGACACACATTATGGGTTGGGCAACTGCATGCCCCACCCCCAAAAAAAATTCTGAAGTGTGAATTTTGAAAGATGGATACTTTTTGGTTGTTTCAGGTCATGTGGGTTAGGCATGTTTAATAAATAAATAAACTTTATTAAAATTTGGGAAAAGGAATACAAAAATTAATATCTAGTGCCTTTTTATCAGATCAAAAAGCTAATTTAAATGAAAACACAGACCAGAAAAGGAGAGCGAGAAAGAGATGGGAAGTTAGAGAAAGGATAAAGGGAAAAGGAAAGGGAAAAGAAAGCGAGACGGGGTGACAGAAAAAAGAGAACTTCATCTGTCAGCTTTGTATAAAAAATATTCAACATATCCACTTCAAAATAGCATCCAACAAATCCACTTTCTATAAACCAGAATTATCTCCAATTCTCAAACCCAAATATCGTAAGTTCCTTTTTCTTTTCCTGGCAAAAAGTGTAGAAGAAGTTTCCAATCTTTAGTAAATATCGGCAATGACTTTTCTCCGATTAGGCAGGTTTTCATTAAAACGCAAAGCAAGTCTGATTTCTCCCCTGCCTCACTCTTACTTTGTAAGAGGATTCTCACACTTTTTTAAAATCTTCTGTGCAGAAACAGAAAAGGGGTGTCCCTCATCCGCTGCCCCCTGGTTTGCCAGGCTACAGATAGTGGTGAGTTAGCCAGAGGACAGTGGTGAGGTTCTGTAATTGTTAGCTTCAATGTCGGCCTCTGACCAAGCAGGGAGAGCAGCCGAGGAAGTTGGTGGCAGGTTCACTTTGTAGCTTGAGGTTAAGAGAGATGCAAGAGTTCTTGTTTTTAATTTCATGCCGCCCCCTCCAAAAAAATGGTACATGCCTGATTAGATAAGTTTATAATAGGGTTGCCAAACACCCAGTTTTTCCTGGGCATCTCCGGGATTACAGGAGTGAAATCACCATCTCCTTTTTCCTCTCTCTTTCTCTTCCTCCTTTCCCTCTCTCTTTCTCAGCGTGGGACAGCTCATGCCAGGCAGTGCCCTCCCATGTTCCCTCTGATGGCACCCTGGCACCCACCCCATGCCCGCTCACACACACCCCTCTCCAGGCGTTGGCAAATGTGTCCTCTTTTTTGCCCTTCAAAATACGGCAACCCTATATAATTCGAGGGAGCTAGCCTTGTTTTCGTATCACTTCTCTCGGGGCTCCGGTGGCAATGCACGAATGCAATGATGCTGCAGCTATAAATGATGCAAATTTGCATAATTTGCTTTGGCCCTAATTAAATGTGACTGGTGAGGTCAGGGAGCAGGTTTTCCTTCCATGTGGTGGCCTTTGCAAATGAAGTCGTTCGCTGGGGTTGCCTGATCAGTAGTGAGAGGGGCATCTGTGCTTCGGAACGTCGAACAGAAGGGCTCCTGCGCAAGGTGCGCTTCACCCACTGCTACAGTTCTTTGATGGAAAAGGCAGCGTCGGCTGGAGTTGACTCCTCTGTACAGCTACCGGAAGCACAGAAGCCTTGGAATTTGGCAGGCAAGCCACCCTACAGTTCTTAGCAGGTCTCTGACAGTGCAATAAATGACTGATCAACTATACAGTTCTATTATACCACAGTGAAGGGCTTCTCTCATCCATAAGGTTGTTAGCAAAGTCGCTTAAATAATGGAGTCTAGAAAGGGAAGAGAAATCTTCACAACACTTTACTCAGCAAATGGAACAAAAACAGCATATAAATCTTCGGCTGAGAAAAATAGTGTTCTGCTCTAATCATGGGTGCTGTTGTATAATGTTTAGATTATGCAATAAAGTCTTTTTTTAAAGTAACCATTGATGCTTTTTTTAAAAAATATCAAATGACATTTAAAAAAAACAAAACCCCCCTCTCTCTCTCTCGTGCTCACATGCTTAGCCTGCAATCCAGCGCTGGAGGGGCACCAGGTTGGGGAAAACTCCCACAGCATTTGGGGAAACAGCTGCAAGGACGGTGGGTATATTATAAGAAACATCTAATTAGTAGTTCTAAGTTTGGGCCTGTCCAGTGCTCTGTAATCTGGTGAAAAATAAAAGCAAGAGCTGTAGAATGCATTGTGTGACCTACGTGCAAAGTCAAGGAAACGGTGGCACCCCAGTTACTCTGCATTGCTATTTGATCGTGAACACGCTGGGAAGAGCTGTTTCCAAAATCCTCTACTGTTGACATCAGGCCTCATTCATGTGTTCATAAAACACCCGATTTCTCCCACCCTTGACTGCTTACTCACATGCAGCTGATCTGTAGACTAAGTTCATTGAAAAGCACAGTGCCTGAAGTTATATGAAAACTCTAGCCGTGGTGAAATTTGCATTGTTTTAGTTATGCTTTTCCCAATAGTGATGTATGGAAGTGAGAGCTGGACCATAAAGAAGGCTGATCGCCCAAGAATTGATGTTTTTGAATTAGAGTGCTGGAGGAGACTCTTGAGAGTCCCATGGACTGCAAGAAGATCAAACCTCTCCATTCTTAAGGAAATCAGCCCTGGGTGCTCACTGGAAGGACAGATCCTGAAGCTGAGGCTCCAATACTTTGGCCACCTCATGAGAAGAGAAGACTCCCTGGAAAAGACCCTGATGTTGGGAAAGATTGAGAGCACAAGGAGAAGGGGACGACAGAGGATGAGATGGTTGGACAGTGTTCTCGAAGCTACCAGCATGAGTTTGTTCAAACTGTGGGAGGCAGTGAAAGATAGGAGTGCCTGGCGTGCTCTGGTCCATGGGATCACAAAGAGTCGGACACGACTAAACAACAACTACTTGGTCCTATGGGTGGGGGGGGGGCTTTTTTTGGTAGGACAGAAACAGAATGAAGCTAAAAACACTTATGCATAATCTGTGAAGTGGCCCCATAGTCAGGGAGAAAGTTGTTTGTCTCACGTCACTTGGGAATGCCTGCACTTCTGTTGATCCTTGCCCCATTTCTACCTATGACATCCGCACTTCCGCGTGTGGCAGAAAGCCACAGCAGGAAACACTCTGAATAAAGTGAGCCCCAGGAGGTTATCCAACAGCAAACACAGATTCAGTTATCTAAGGCAAGTGACAATTGTTGCTGGTGTGTGTATGTGTGTGTGTGTGTTTTGAAGAGCCACCCAGGTAGCTGAGCGCTTATCAAATGGAATCTTTAAAAGGGCAGCAGAAGAGAGCAACCGCAAAGGGTGATTACATAAAAGCTTTCCATTTCTCTCCTTTGTGTATGGTTTCAATCACTTTCTGGAAACGTTCAAAATGAACACGAACAAACATTAAGTTATGCAGCGCAACGGAGAAGAAATCAAACTTCCCCACCTCTGCTCCAACACAGAATGCACCCTAAGCTCACCTATTGATGCATGGGGTAGATCAGGGGTCAGCAAACTTTTTCAGCAGGGGGCCGGTCCACTGTCCCTCAAACCTTGTGGGGGGCCGGACGATATTTTGAAGAAGAAAAATATGAACGAATTCCTATGCCCCACAAAAAACCCAGAGATGCATTTTAAATAAGAGCACACATTCTACTCATGTAAAAACACCAGGCAGGCCCCACAAATAATGCAGAGGTGCATTATAAACGGCCTCGGTCCAGTATACCTGAAGGAGCGTCTCCACCCCCATCATTCTGCCCGGACGCTGAGGTCCAGCGCCGAGGGCCTTCTGGCGGTTCCCTCATTGCGAGAAGCAAAGCTACAGGGAACCAGGCAGAGGGCCTTCTCAGTAGTGGCGCCCGCCCTGTGGAACGCCCTTCCAGCAGATGTCAAAGCGATAAACAACTACCTGACATTCAGAAGGCATCTTAAGGCAGCCCTGTTCAGGGAAGTTTTTAACGTGTGATATTTTACTGTATTTTTGGTTTTTATGGAAGCCGCCCAGAGTGGCTGGGGAGGCCCAGCCAGATGGGCGGGGTATAAATAATAAATTATTATTATTATTATTATTATTATTATTATTATTATTATTAATAGGACACATTCTACTCATATAAAAATACTCTGATTCCCGGACCATCCGCAGGCCAGATTTAGAAGGCGATTGAGCTGGATCCGGCCCCCAGGCCTTAGTTTGCCTACCCATGGGGTAGATGAATTGTAACCACCCACGTCTGAATTTGCTAAACTACAGCCCCCATCATATTGCTGAACTACAACTCTCAGATGCCTATTGACCATGTGGCTGATGGGACTTGTAGTGGCTGAACTGTGATGTCCCCAGTTCAGATGTCAGCCCACTAAATCAGCCTTCCCCAACCTACTGCCCTCCAGTTGTTCTGCACAACAAATCCCAGTAGCCCCAGCCAGCATGGTCACGGGAGCTAAAATGGCTGTGGGTGATGGGCGTTGTAGTCTAACAACATCAGGAGACTGAAGGTTGAAGAGTGCTGGTCTATAGTTTGGCCCGAAGTCTGGTACTAACATGTAAACAGCTGTTTGACAGTGGAATGGAATCCCTCAGACATCCTTTCTCAACCTTGGGTCCCCAGATGTTTTTAGCCTACAGCTCCCATCATCCCTGACCACTGGTCCTGTGAGCTAGGGATCATGGGAGTTGTAGGCCAAAAACATCTGGGTACCCAAGGTTGAGAACCACTGTCTCAGGAGGTTGTGGACTCTCCTTCCTTGGAGGTTTTTAAACAGAGGTTGGAGGGCCATCTGTCATGGGTGTTTTAGTTGAGATTCCTGCATTCTAGGGGGTTGGACTAGATGACCCTCGGGGTCCCTTCCAAGTCTACAATTCTATGATTCTGTGTTGTGGGGGAGGAAGAAATCCTAGGCTTTGTAATCACTTAGGGTGGTATTCAACTAAGTCCTACCAAGATGTGATGGCCTGGGACTCGGGCTCAGACTCGGAACCAGAGGAGACTCAGTCTGCACTGGATCCTTTGCCTCAGGCATCATCTGAACCAAGTCTGGGTCCTGATCCTGAAGAATCCCAGTCTGCTCAGGTTCCCCTGCAACAAACACCAGCTGGGCCGAGTCAGGGGCCTGAGCCTGCCCTGGCCCCAGATGTGGGGATTACCTCGTTGCCTTCAGCCGGGCCATCACTTACAGCTGCTCCACTACTGGTTGGGTCAGGGGAGACTGAGGTGGCCCCTGGGTCTAGTAACCCACCAACATCTCCCTAGCTGCAGAGACTGAGGTCTGAGAGAAGGAGAGACCTGAGTACTCGCAGGCGGAGTGCTGGCCTTCGGGTGAAACAGGGAGGTGAGTCGCCGGAGGATCAGGACCGGTCACTACCCCAACAAAGATAAAAGGCTGTCGGACCCCGCCCCAGGTTGCGGGAGCAACATTGCTGTATGCTAGATCCTGCACCTGCCCTTGCCTGGTTTCCTGCCTTGTGTCCTGCCTTGACCCTGTCGGACTGTCTCCCAGTGGAACCTTTGGATTCTGGACCGGTCCTGGACTGCGTTTCACAGGTTACCCCCGGGCCCAGCACACGAGAGTGGACCCATTAATGGCTCTAGCTGAGTCATGTTCTTGATTTTCAATGGATCTTCTCTGAGCAAAACTTAGTTGAATATCAGCCCTTGACATCAGCCCTTGCTTCCGTTCCACCGGAATAGACGAAGCTTGATTCCACTCTCTGTTACATGCGGAGAGGACAAGAGGAACAAAGAACTATAATCCACAGTGACAAGTGAGCTGAAAGGGAGCAGAAGATAAGCAGGGCAATAAATCATAATCAGCTTTCATCAGGAATATGCAGGAAACCACAGGGAATAAGCAGATCTAGCTAATATTCACACTGAAATGAGGAATCTCTGCCCAGAGGGTACAGCTCAATATGTGTTTTCTTAACTGTTCTCTCTCACCCCCACATGCCAGGTTAAGACACCCATCACCATCACTTGGATAATTAGTAGACCTCTATTTAAGGAAATACTACCTGGCAAGTGCAGGATTTGAATTATGAGCAACAGGAGGAATTTGAGACTATAGTATTGTTGTCATGGTATAAGAGATAGAAGGCAGGATGCAGCGGGGGGGGGGGGAGAGGAATAAAAACACCCTGGAAAATAGGGTAGGAAGTCGGGAGGGGGGAGGATAAATTTATTATGTATTGAGTATACATGACAAACTTTTGAAAATTTAATAAAATTCATTTAAGGCTTTTAAATTGAAGGTAATTAGTGGCGCTAAGGAAGATACCAATAAAGAGGAAATAAAATGATGTTAAAAAGGTAAAGGGACCCCTGACCATTAGGTCCAGTCGTGGCCGACTCTGGGGTTGTGGCGCTCATCTCGCTTTATTGGCCGAGAGAGCCGGCGTACAGCTTCTGGGTCATGTGGCCAGCATGACTAAGCCGCTTCTGGTGAACCAGAGCAGCGCACAGAAATGCCGTTTACCTTCCCACTGGAGCGGTACCTATTTATATACTTGCACTTGTATGCTTTCAAACTGCTAGGTTGGCAGGAGCAGGGACCCAGCAACAGGAGCTCACCCCGTCGCAGGGATTCGAACCGCCAACCTTCTGATCAGCAAGTCCTAGGCTTTGTGGTTTAACCCACAGCGCCACCCACGTCCTCTAAAATGATCTTAGGGGACAACTAAATGATGGTTGATGCTTTTGAGGGGGTAAATGATTGGTAGAGGCTTTTTAGCTTAGGGAGGGAAATGGTGAAGTGTGCACAAGCGAGATACTAGTTTTGAGGCTCCATGGCTCCATCCCTCCTGTCATGGTCCCAGCAAAAAGTGCCCCTCCTTTATCATTCCTTTGGTGAGGTTCCCCCTCAGTGCAAATAGGGCTTTTGACCCATCCTGGCCCTAGAAAAATATTTCTTCCAAGTTGCAAGAAACAGAGAATTCATACGCAGGCTTTCCCTGGCAGACATCCATGCCTAACCTGTGGACATTGAGGGCAGGTTCTACCCATAAATTCCTCTTCATAACATGCTTGCAGGAAAGAGATTCATGAAAGACTATTGAGTGGCCTTCATGCCCACTTAAGAATATCATGACCATGCGGGACAGGATGAGGAACCTGCGGAGATGCTACTGGGGTACAACTCTTGTCCATCCCAGCCAGCACGGCCAATGGGATCCAAAAATATATGGAGGGCTGGAGGGTCTCCATCCCTATCATAGGGGCAACCCCGCCGAGACCACATAACACACGTCTTGAGAGACCTACATTGGCTCCCAGTACGTTTCCAAGCACAATTCAAAGTGTTGGTGCTGACCTTTAAAGCCCTAAACGGCCTTGGTCCAGTACATCTGAAGGAGCGTCTCCATCCCCATCGTTCTACCCGGACACTAAGGTCCAGCACTGAGGGCCTTCTGGCAGTTCCCTCACTGCAAGAAGCCAAGTTACAGGGAACCAGGAAGAGGGCCTTCTCGGTAGTGGCACCCTGCCTGTGGAATGCCCTCCCACTAGATGTCAAAGAGAACAACTACTACCAGAGTTTTAGAAGACATCTGAAGGCAGCCCTGTTTAGGGAAGCTTTTAATGTTTGATGTATTACAGTATTTTAATATATTTTTTGGAAGCCGCCCAGAGTGGCTGGGGAAGCCCAGCCAGATGGGCAGGGTATAAATAATAAATAAATATATTATTATTATTATTATTATTATTATTATTATTATTATTATTATTATTTATGTGCTTATTTAAAAAAAAACCAGTGCATTCCTCAGGAACATGTCATTATGATAATTCGATCAAGTGGATGGTCTCTGCAGTGTAGCGAGTTAGGGATGAACAGAGAGGCAACAGTGGGGTGCAATTCTTCCTCATTAATACCAGCGCAGAGGCAGTTGAAGGCAGACAAGGAAAGCCACCATCATCCCTTTCCCCTGGAGTTCGCAGGGACAAGACACTGCTGGGGGTTTTCTATCCAGTGAAACAAGGCTCTTTGCTGAGCTTTTAATGCAGCTGGCTCTTCCCCACAGGATTTTAGAAGAACAGACACAGAAGAGCAGGAAAACTAGAGCACAATTCTGCTATCTGTAGCTCACTTATGAGAATTTTTTTATTAGGGTTTAATAATTATTTCAGCTGCCTACCTCACCACCACCCCCACCCCCCAAAAAAACCAAAGAAACCCAGCAATAATGTTTACTTTAAAATTAAAAAACAGAGTTTTTAGACAAATTGGTATCTGTTGTTTGTTTAGGTTTTAGCTGGCATCAGTTAGAAAAACCTCACAAAGCTACTACTGTCAAATAATAATAATTGTTTGGTTGGTCTGTTGGCTGTAAGTCGCTTTGGGTTGCCTTGGGCAAGAGAAAGCGACTAACAAAATTAATTAATAACTATACATTAAGCACTGCTGCATGTCGACTGTTGAAGTGTGAATGCTATTGCATGTTAGCTTTCAAATGCTCTCATATTTTGTATAATGCTACATTTATTTATTTTTATATCTCAAGATTCATATACTTCTTAATAATAATTTTCAAAATTCTAACTGGCTTACTGGGGGGGGCGGGAATCTAATACTGAAATCACGTAGTAAAATGTATTGGTTGTCAACTATCAGTACTAAAAATCGCATAGACAACAGGCAAATATATTTAAAGAAAACCATTCAGAAAATATCCAAAAATTCAGAGAAAGGGTTTTATGGCTAATTTGTGCTCCTCATCCATGGATGTTTCCCTTTTTTCTTTTCTTCATGGGAACCTGTTCAAGCCTGCTTTCCTACTTATTAAGATATTAAAATCTTTCAGATTTATATGCAGCTTTAAAAATACATTACTTGTCTGGAAAGCTGCATTACAAAATTCAGAGAAGTGTGAATTTTGAAGACTGGCTGCATTTTGACTTCTGTAATATTTCAGAAACTGAGAATTAAGTAGGTCTGCCTTTACACAGCTATAGAAGCAATGCAATCATTGTCAACACTCCCTCTAAGCCAGCGAGTCTGCCTGCTTGTTAGCCATGGAAGAAAAGCCTGTGGACTTAAAGCAAATGCAGGGATCCAGTGATGCTTCATGTAGTGGAAACATATTTTGTGCAAATCGGGCACTAAGCCAAGGAGACAGACCGCTGAGGGGACAGGCTTTTATTAATTTATTAGTCTGGTGCTAGAAAGCATTGCCTCCTAATTCAATTTTTAAAACCCTCTTCATTCATTTGTGCATATACTCATGAAAATTGCATGAGACTTGATAGCTTTGAGTCCCAGAATCCTCTGCTTCCCCAGCCTGCTGAACTCTCCTTGGCGTGAGTCTGTTTTCAAGGGTTTTCAAATTCGGTTGCCAGTCAACACCAGCCCACAACCACCCTGCAAGACAAGAATTTCACTTAATCTGTCTTCTTTTTCAAAGAAGTGGTTCGACTCATTTGGTTAAACCACAGAGCCTAGGGCTTGCCGATCAGAAGGTCGGCAGTTCGAATCCCCGCTCCTGTTGCTCGGTCCCTGCTCCTGCCAACCTAGCAATTCAAAAGCATACCAGTGCAAGTAGATAAATAGGTACTGCTCCAGCGGGAAGGTAAACGGCATTTCTGTGTGCTGCTCTGGTTCACCAGAAGCGGCTTAGTCATGCTGGCCACATGACTCGGAAGCTGTACGCTGGCTCCCTCAGCTAATAAAGTGAGATGAGCGCCGCAACCCCAGAGTCGTCCCCGACTGGTCCTAATGGTCAGGGCTCCCTTTACCTTTACAAGCAACACCTGTTTTCCCACTGCCTCCAGGATACATTCCTTCATAATGTATGATGGGGAGTTTCTCTTCCTCCAGAATGCTTACTGTAGGCTGTTAGGAGCCTGAAAAGCCCATTCCTGGTCACACACGCACACACACCATGGGTCAGTATGCAAAGCTCCAGATCTTGGAAGAAAGCCATCCGATGCCTGTGTTTGGAGCCACTGGGTGCTAGAGAACACAAATTTTGTGGACTGTTTGGTTGATGTCAGAACATGTGCATCTGTTGTTTGGCAATGGGACTTGATTTGCCAGTGAAACGTGGCTAATGGCGGGGGAAAGGGACAGAAAATCATTATTCAGAGTATGCAAAATGCCTATTCACAAAGAAATAATATTTAAAAACTGATGAGCACAGAAAATTCTCTCCCTTTTGTATTCTCAATAGCTGGCCGTTACTTGCAACAGAGAAAAAGTTCGTTAAAATGACGATTGCCATAGAAAAAGAATAATGGAAGCTGGAAAATGCAGAGTAGCAATTTTGAATTTAAAAGAACTGTGTAACTGAACACAAAGAATCAAGAGTGATGAAAAAAACCCTAGACCCACAGAAATTACTTATCAAGAGAAACCAGGGGGGGGGGGTCATTTTTTGTTGGGCTACATTTTCCATCAGCCTCAGCCAGCAAGGTCAGGAATGAAGGAAATTGTAGTCTGACACCATATGGGGCTACCAGTATTGGCTACCCCAGTAGTATAATAATATTTTCCCCAAAGAAAGATGGCCCTAGGCTCACACTAACCTAAATCTGACCTTAGGAATAGTATATTTTTACAGACACCCGAGTATAATCAGCATTCTGCCTAGCTTATCTGAATGATTCCACAGTTGAAAAGTGATCAAATCCAGGGGAGAAGGCAGTGAGAAGGAACAAATGACCTCTCCATCAGCTCCTAGAGGCAGGCACTAAGAGGAACCATTGCCATTCCCATACAGAGGCCTCCAATGAATATATAATACCAGCTCTTACATTAAACACTCCAGTGGGGATTTCCCTAGTGAGCAAACACACAATGGCATTCTTCTGCAAATGTCTTTCTGCATGGTGCAACGCCAGCCCTTCTCCCATCCAATAATAATGTTTAACTAAGCCATTGTTCTGCTGCCATTGCTCAGACCGATCTCGTATGGAACAAAAAGGGGTCTAAATAAGTTACAGTAAATGTACGAAATTTTGTGAACGCTGATATTCAGAGATGCATGTTGACAGTTCCAGATTCATTGAGGAAATGTTCAAACACACATATATCCTCCCCCCACTTTCTGGACACACACAAGGATGAATGTTGACTACCACATTTAAGCAACAATCTCCAGAGAGTCGCAGAATTTGTTGGAAACACCCAAAATGGTTTGCAAAGAATCAGAATAGTATTCACCACCATGGTCCAGCAAGCGAGTATAGAAAGAAGCTGCAAGTGTCACAAATTTTAGAATTTCAGTTTATGCAACTTGGAAGGTCAATTTTTGATATTATTTCCCCACTCTGCTTTAGAGGCAGTTACAGAGAGTAGAGTTCCATTCTTTCTTTCTTTTCTTAATGCCTTGGCTTTGTTTAGTAGAAACCAGTCCCCTGGTGCTTTGTCTTTAGCCTAGACAAGAGCAATTTATGAATGCAGGTCAAAGGTTTTGGTGCAGCAATGGTGGGAGGAAAATCAAGGTCATGTTAGTCAAGCTTGCAAGATGAGTGAAGTTCACACCCAGGGCAAATGGATATATATGGCAAATGTGGTAATAAAAGAAAATAGATGGTGAAGCATAATGAAGAGGGTAATATATCAAAATTCAATCACAGCTGTCCAAGAATGCCAGATAGCAGGACACATTAAGCTCCCTTGCTTAAGCAATTGCCATTGTTCTTGTACACGCTGACTGATCTTCCTTTGTGTGTTTCTGTTTCTTTGCTTAAAAAGCATTCACAAATGGTGAAGGGGCTTATCAGGAACTAAACATACAGGTAGCCTCTGTTGCAATCAGTGACATGAGGCTTCTCTGCGCATAATGCTCATTGGAGAATTTCTAAATGCTTCTCTAAAAATGTGAAGTCTACATGCGGCAAAATGAGAGCATTTGCAAACATGTACCTCATACGAGGGAGCTGGGATCAGCTATGGATCTCCTTTGTGTGGTAAACCTCAAAATGTCATGGCAGAATATGTGAAGTAGCCCTTAGTTCCAGCATCACTTGGTATAACCACATTAAAATGCAGCCGAGAGTATAGCAGAGATGGGAGTGAGGACAACAGGACATGATTCAATCGCCAACATGACCAATAAAACATATGATTGATACTTCATTCAAATACGCAGCACTTTCAAGCACCACAAAATTTGATTGCAATATATGCATCATTATGACCAAGTGTTTAGGCGGGGAGTAACCTTTGCTACTCCAGATGTTGGTGGACCACAACTCCCATCATCCCTGACCATGCTTGCTGGGTTGCTGGGAGTTTGAATCCAGCAACATCTGGGCAGCTACAAGTTAGCCATTCCCAAGCTAGACTCAAAGAATCTGAAAACTAAGGTGGCAATCAAGTCAACCTGTGTACCAAAGCAGTGGGCTCCACCCAGGCCTTCTCAAACATGGATTAATTCAAACCATGTTGACTGTCATGTGCTACAAGGAGAGATCAGGAATAAGAGGCATCGGAAGAGAGGTTGGAGCATTTGGCAACGCTACTAAAGATTGTCAGTGAAGACTTTACTGCTTTTGGGGCAGGAGATAAAACTCCACAAATTTTGAGTTTGAATTTTCACCCAATAACGGCTGAATATTCTGAATTTTGCTAAATGGTTTATAGTTGTTTATAAAATCTGATTTTTTAAAAATGAACTCAGTGAAGTCAGTATGTGCTCAGAAGGTGTGGAATGCTGACTGACACTGAGAGAGAATGGAAAACCAGGGGAGAGGAGGAAAGGAATGGAATAACCTGGAAGGGGAACAGTGCAAAGGGCTGCAGCCTAACACACACAAACACACACACACACACACACACACAGAGAGAGAGAGAGAGAGAGAGAGAGAGAGAAACCCCTATTGAATGCAATGAAACATACTCCTGAGAAAGCGTGTTTAGGATTGCTGACACAATATTGCACCCTGATTCTAATTCCCTTGAATTGATGCAATATTTTCAAAGCCGCTGTAATAGACCAATTTCCCTGTGTAAAATGCTGCATGCCCTATAGATAATAGAAACCAGAGTGCTTCAATAGCATATGCAAGCCATCAGCACAATAGGTCCAGGTTCACACACAGGTTTAGCAAATGTGTTGTTAGAAGCACTCCTGGCTTTCTCCGTTCAGCGCTGATCCAGGATAATCTGGGCAATAGCAATACTTTAATCAAGAAAAGACGGCAAGGGCTCTCTTCTCTCAAGAAAGTATTTGGAGCTTATACAAGTGTTCACAATTGGTTTACCACGCTTGTTTTAATGAAGAGAGATTAACCATGCCATATGCTGCTGTGGCATCGTGATGGCAATTGCTGTGACTGCGGCGGGAGGCATTCCTTTGCAACTTTTAAGGATGTGAAGAAGACCCTTCTGGATCAGGAGAAAGGCCCACCTAGTCCTGTTCTCACAGTGGCCAGCCAGATGCTTCAATGGGAAACCAGCAAGCAGCAGTCGGGGACAAGAACACCCTCCCCTCCTGCCTCTGACCATGGAGGCTGAAAATAGCCACCATTGCTAATGGTGACTGGGGGCGGCCTCCGAGACCACATAACACCGGTCTTGAAAGACCTACTTTGGCTCCCAGTACGTTTCCGAGCACAATTCAGAGTGTTGGTGACCTTTAAAGCCCTAAACGGCCTCGGCCCAGTATACCTGAAGGAGCGTCTCCACCCCCATCGTTCCGCCCGGACGCTGAGGTCCAGCGCCGAGGGCCTTCTGGCAGTTCCCTCATTGCAAGAAGCAAAGCTACAGGGAACCAGGCAGAGGGCCTTCTCAGTAGTGGCGCCCTCCCATCAGATGTCAAAGATGTCAACTACCTGACATTCAGAAGACATCTTAAGGCAGCCCTTTTCAGGGATGTTTTTAATGTATGACATATTAGTGTATTTTTGGTCTTTGTAGAAGCCGCCCAGAGTGGCTGGGGAAACCCAGCCAGATGGGTGGGGTACAAATAATTATTATTATTAATAATAATAATAATAATAATAGTTGTGTTGTTGTTGTTGTTGTTGTTGTTGTTGTCATTGGTAGCCTTCTTGCCATGAAGTGGTGGGGGCACCAGGGCTGGCAGGATGAGGATGACACAGAGAAGGGCACCAGCGTCTACTGGGGCTCCTTGGGACAGGAGACCTCAGTACCCCTGTGGAATATGAAGAGGCACTTGAGGGGCTGGCAGACCAAAGGGGCCAATGGGAGAGCAAGAGAACCACATGGAATACCAGAAGCACAGGGAAGAAGAGATCACACAGCTCTCCATCACACAGGGGACTAGGATTCTGGAGGAACTCCTCATCTCCACCCCTGTCTCCAAGAGCCAGGAGGAGGATTAGGAGGTCGGAACAACTGGGGCTGCCTCTATGAAGGAGCACCAGATTGAAATCACCTGACTCACCACCACTTAAGCCAATTGCGTGTCAGGCCAGCGCCTGGAACCAGTGAAGCCAAAACCCAGGTGGTGAGTCTCTGCCCAGCAACTAAGAGCTAGATATGTAGAGAGGCAGCAGGCACTCTCAGGGGTCCACACAGCTTTCCAGGGTGGGCACTCACTGGATGTGAGAGTTGTATAGGAGGAGGGGCATTGGAGGCTGATAGAAGCAATGACGGTTGTGATGCTAGGTGGTAGGAGCTGAAGGCAAGTGGTACCTCACCTAGGAACCACCAGGGGTAGAAGACTGCAGCATAGCTAGCAAGTGAGCAGGAGCCATTGGCCCTGGTATTGGGACTGAGAACATCTCTGGGGCCAGCACAGCCTGTGGTCTGCTGAACTCAGCAACGAGCACCCACCAGGGCACTGTTGGGATGCGTCCAAGGGAACGGAGGCAATTGGCAGGCCCCAGATGGCTCCAGCCCACCGGCCAGCAGCCGGGCAATCTCCGGTCCTTGGATCAGCATGTAACTGCGACTCAAACCTCAGAAACCTTCAGAAGCTGAGCACGCAAGCCAGCAGAGAAAATAACTCTTTGCAACAGAAGGGCAGAGAGAGAGGATGTGTAAAGCATATTTACAGCAGCTTATTTAGCATACAGCAGTTTATTTAGCATAGGGACGTGGGTGGCCCTGTGGGTTAAACCACAGAGCCTAGGACTTGCCGATCAGAAGGTCAGCGGTTCGAATCCCCGCGACGGGGTGAGCTCCCGTTGCTCGGTCCCTGCTCCTGCCAACCTAGCAGTTTGAAAGCACGTCAAAGTGCAAGTAGATAAATAGGTACTGCCCCGGCAGGAAGGTAAACAGCATATCTGTGCGCTGCTCTGGTCCACCAGAAGCGGCTTAGTCATGCTGGCCACATGACCCGGAGGCTGTACACCGGCTCCCTCAGCCAATAAAGCGAAATGAGCACCGCAACCCCGGAGTCGGTCATGACTGGACCTAATGGTCAGGGGTCCCTTATTTAGCATACATCAGGACAGATAAAACATGTCTGCTCTCCTTCATGTCCAAAGCTAGAAGCATAAGCAAACGGAAGTTCACAGCAAGCTGTGCTGGAATGTAACCAGGCATGTGACACATAACAGCCTGTTCCTCTTAAGGTGGAACAGAATATCTTGACAGGCACTTCCTCTTCCATGAATTTGTCCATTCCAATATTAAAAGCACAAGAACTTGTTAGAGCAGTCATAGAATCAGAATTGTAGAGTTGAAAGGGACCACCTGGGTCACTAGTCCAACCCCCTGCAATGCATTAATATTTTGCCCAACATGGGGCTAGCACTCAGGACCCTGAGATCAGGAGTCTCATGCTCTCGCAATACAAAAGTGACCGTGCAGGTGCCTCTTGGGAGCTCAAGAAGCATTTCATAAAGATGTTTTGTTTTGCCTCTTGTGCTTGGCCAATTGAGCTTCACCCACATTGAACCACCTCTTTTACTGAGAGCCCACATACGTCTGAGCTGCTCGCACATTGCTGAGGCCACAACAGGAGCATTGGGAGTTCTGGGCACCATCAATAAAGAGCGATGTTGACAGAGCGGAAAGAAATCGGAGATGATACATGATAATGGACCCAGAAGACAAATTCCAGGAGAGGCTTCAGAAACCGGGTATGTCCTAAAATATTTAAAAGGATTAAAAATGCCTCTGAATATGTCCCAACCACCAGGATCTGGAGGTCAGTCTTTCTCCTGGAATCACTTTCCCTCTTTAAAAAATAGTACAGCAATTCCTAGGCTGATTTTCCCAGTACAGGGGAAAGAATGTGGCAGCGTTGGGGAGCTTCATGGTCTGGGGAAAAAATCTGGCCCTTTATAACTCTCTACATGCCACATCTCAAATTTTAATTCTCTTCGTATCTTCAAATTTCAGGCCCACATGGGGAAAAACAAGGAAATTGCTTTCTTTTTAGCTATGCAATGCAGGTCAGTGGGATTTCCAGAGACTTAATTTCTGGATTGTGATTCAGATTTGGATCTAGGGCAGGTATGGATCGGGTCCAGTCCAGATATACCCAAAATATGATATATTTTCAGTTGCAGCTGTTCCTTAAATGCAGGCACCCCCAAACTCAGCCCTCCAGCTGTTTTGGGACTACAATTCCCATCATCCCTGACTACCGGTCCTGTTAGCTAGGGATGATGGGAGTTGTAGTTCCAAAACACTGGAGGGCTGAATTTGGGGGTGCCTGCTTAAAGGGAATAATCTCTTCTATTAGTTGGAACTGCCTGTCCCAGCACAGGCATGTTTGTTTGTTTGTTTGTTTGTTTGTTTGTTCATTTATTTAATAAAAGTTTATATACCACTTGATATATATACCACAAAACCTCCAAGCGGTTTTCAAACAAAACAAAACAATAAAATTGCCAGTAAAAATAGTTAAAACAACTATTTAAAACATTTTAAAAATACAATAAACTAAAAGCAGTTTAGAACACACATCAATATTCTGGGTAGTTGTGTCTAAACATATTTGTACTTAGCATATCTTAGAGGTACAGCTTTCCAGTAGAGCCTGGTGGCTGAAATATTGCTCAGCATTGAAACTAAATCTTAATGAACTCCCTAGTCTGCTAGTATTGTATGCAGGGTGAATTGTGTGCAGGACCAATCAAAAACACAAAAACATCGCACAGGCAACTGAAATGATACAGGCCTTATTCAGAGTGTGCAGCAGCCGCAAGGTTTGACTTCAAAAGCTCTGAACAGCAGCCTGGTCTGTTCCGGGGTCGCTCTGTGTCTTTCAAATTCAACTTGTTATTCAGGACCAAATTAGATCCATTAAAAATGAATCTCTGTCTTTTCCCCATTCACTATAATGGGAAATCTAAAAATAGCTGTAACTTCTTTTTTCACAGATGTGGATGAAATTTGCAGGCATAGCAGCCCCTCCTGAGTGGATTAAGCCTGCCAAATTGTAGGCAGGTACACGTAGATGTTTTCATACAGAGGGTGTATTTCCGTGTGTGTGTGTGTGTGTGTGTGTGTGTGTGTGTGTGTGTGTATCCTGCATTTCATGTGGGATGTGGGTGGCGCTGTGGTCTAAACAACAGAGCCTAGGACTTGCCGATCAGAAGGTCAGCAGTTCGAACCCCCGCGACAGGGTGAGCTCCTGTTGCTCGGTCCCTGCTCCTGCCAACCTAGCAGTTCAAAAGCACACAGTGCAAGTAGATAAATAGGTACCGCTCTGGCAGGAAGGTAAACTGCGTTTCCGTGCACTGCTCTGGTTCGCCAGAAGTGGCTTAGTCATGCTGGCCACATGATCCGGAAGCTGTATGCCAGCTCCCTTGGCCAGTAAAGTGAGATGAGCACCGCAACCCCAGAGTCGTCTGTGACTGGACCTAATGGTCAGAGAACCCTTTACCTTTACCTTTACACCTATACGTTTTTCATACAGAGCACCTTAAATATTGATTTTTTAAAAACAAAGGAAGTGCCCGCCCCTGAGTTCATAGTTTACTGGTTTGGGGTGGATCCTACAAGAATTAAAGGGGGGAAGGTTGGTGGTGAAAAGGGGTGGGATGGGGGAAATGTCATTCCCCAGCAATGATCCTGTTATCCTAAAATGTGGGGTGGGTTTTGTCACCCACCATTGATTTTTGGGGAATACAGTCTGTTCTTCTTTCTGGGTATGTGTGAGAGAGATTTCCATTGATTTGAACAGGGGAATGGGACTGGTAAGGAAAATATCATGCCCAGGAAAGGCTGAGATGGAGAAAATGTCACCCTCCCGAGCAAAAGCCTTGCTACCCAAAAAGTTGTTGGGGAACTGACTTCTGCCATATCTCACAGATTTGGAGGGATACAGTGGAGATCTCTCCATTGACTTGCACAGGGGGAGGTGTGTAGATCCACATGAAAAAGAGTTTTTAATCTGACTTCCAAATCACTATGACTGGAGTGCCCTGAGAAAACAACTCATTGTGATTAAGAGCCACCCTTGTCCCTTGAAATGAAAGATCCCACCCACCCCCCTCCAATACTTTCATGTCTCAAGTTGTTGATGTTTCCCTACCCAGCTTGGTTTCATTTCTTGAGGGGTGGCAGGAATGGCTATGCATTTTTTGGGGACACCCAGGGCCACAGAGCCATTCATGATCTTAGTCCACTGACAGGTGCTTTGCTAACAGCACAATCCAACTCAGAAACATGACAACTGTACCCAGATCGCACCAATTTTCCTCATACTTCAGGACACACACAGAGCTGGACGCACACCCCTGATCTTTGTAGCGCGCAATCTCACAACAGTTCTGAACACATGTGCAACACCTGTGTACTTGCTGAATTTCACTCTGTTTCTGTGTGGCAGATTCTCCAGTTCATCATAAATGTGAACTATAATTTTCCCCTTTTCCAGAGGGTTTGCACACCCTCCAACTGTCATAATCCAAAGTCATTTCCCATTGTTTGCTGTACTTTGGAGTTGCAATGCACATAGTTCCAGAGGGACAGTTCAAGGGTATTCCCTTGTTTCCTTTCCATAATTGAACTGCTGGACTATTTCCATGGTGAAAAAGCACTCCTGGCAAAGAGGAATCCCAGCCCCTCCCCACCAAAAAAGTCAACTTAGGAGGAAAATGAGATGGAAGAAGATGAGAGCACATTCACACCAGTGACTGAAGGACACATTCTTGCAGAGCCTTCATGTTTTATAATGGAAGCATTTAACACTACATTCTCTGAAAATCAAAACATTTATATATATACACAGTATATAGATAAATTCCAGAAAGTATATCTACATACGTGCACTGATTTCTCAAATGCATGCCATATTTTAATAATAATAATAATAATAATAATAATAATAATAATAATAATAATAATACATTTTATTTATACCCGCCCTCCCCAGCCAAGACTGGGGAGACTGTAGTCCGATAAAGGATTCCGGGGGGCGTGGCCCTGCCCGAAGCCTATGGAGGTGAGGGCCTAAGGCACGCCCCCGAGCGGTGACCCCGGGGGAGTTCCTAGTCGATGTGCATCAGCAGGACTCCCCCTACTGGTGGTTAACCCTTCCCGGACTTCAAGCGAACAGGTTGAAGCCGGATAGTCTGTTAGGACCAATGTCTAAGCCAATACCACTCATCACCTGTAACCAATAAAGTTGTGGCCATATTTAGCCCATTAACCTTAAATAATTGTGCCATGTGTCTTTATTTCCACTTGGGGGGGCAGGAACTCGCCACGCAATGATGATACTACAAGCAACACACTTCAGTCCTGATTAAGATTCCAAGGCAGTGTACAACAACTCATAGCTCAATAACAAAATATTAGTGGAATGATACAAATGTTAAAAAAAACAACAGCTAAAATTTACAAAGAATAAAAAAGTTCACATGTCTGGGTGAACAAAAACATATTTTTTTTTGACACCTGAAAACTGCAATGTAGGTGCTAGGTGAGTTTCTTTAGGTAGGGCAATTCATAACTGGACTGGCAAGCAAGGGTGAGAGGGAGAGGTGAATCACACTAGGGGGAGATTAATGGGGCACTGCAAGAAGTAAGGGGGTTTGTGCCCCCCCACCATGTGCATGTATATTGAATATGGCAAATATATTTGTTATACTACTGTCTTCACATTCCTCAGCAAGCCTTCTTGCACAGCACCCATTAATTTTGATGTTGCTTGCTCAGAGTAACAGCCTTGAAGTTGTCTCCTTCCCCACCCATCACCTTCCTGACTCATGACATTTACGACCATCTTATAAAACCTGGCTGCTTGTTTTCACTTAAGTGAGCATTCTGCCCCTCAGCCTCAGAAACATCAAGCTATTTTAAGATTATAGACGTCTTCGTAAGGAAACATAAAGCACACTGCTTCGTGCAGTGGAACAGCAAGGCAAATATCAAGGCAGCAAATACATTTAGGGAAGAGTGCGAATTTGAAAAATGCATGCATTAGTGGAAACAACATACAAAAATGCATTATATTAGTAAAAAGCGCTTGCAGAATTGTGTACGTTGCTCAAAACGGCGTACTAAAATGTGTTTTCTGAGAGACGTTCACACTAAAATGGTGATGAATTCTCATGAAATGTTATTTCATTTTGTTCCTGAAGTTGCAAACTGCTGCTGAAATGTGGAGAAGTGGATCTAAGACTGAGAAACCAAGATAAACCCAAATGGACAAATTCATCCATCCCTAGTGACCATATACAGTGCTCTGGAAGCACATCGCTTTCTGCTTCCTAGCAGAAGTATCTGCACCTTCCCAACACCCACCCCATTCACAGGCGGAAATTACTTCACCAGATTTCAGGAAAAGTCAACCTGTGTTTCTCAACTGACCCCTAAGAAGCCAACATACGTCCACAGACAGAGAAAGCAATCTGTCAGAACATCAGCTCTAATGGGATGTCCCATCCTATTTATTATGGCCTGGAAGGTCTTTGGAATGGCCACAGGCTGTGCATGACTAAGCAGGGAGTCATGAGACATGTCAAAGAGATTTCATACTGTACAGAGCTCCTTGGGGCCTAGAAATTATAAACCTCGGTCTGGCTAAGGTATCCAACAACATGCAATTCTTATGACTTCATCTATGAACACTTGCTATGTATGATGAAATAGAAATCTAGACAACCCTTTCTCCTTTCAATGATGGTCTCTTCCACCATAAAAAGGGGAGCTCTGATGGATATATTAAGCTTATAAGGGGTGTATGAAAGCCAGTGTGGTATAATGGTTAGAGTCAGCCACAAAGCTCACTGGGTGACTCTGGGCCAGTCACTGCCTCTTAGCTTAACCTTCCTCACAGAGTTGTTGAGGGGATTAAATGAGGAGGGGGAGAATCACGTATGTCATCTTGAGCTCCTTGGAGAAAAAGTTGAGGGATAAATGCAATAAATAAATAAGCAAGTGTGGTCATTAGGTTATAAGATAGCAATTAGCTCTACCAATTTGCCTCCTTTTCCAGAACCACCACCTCCTACAGATCATTGCAGACCTGAAAGAACTCTGCCGTTGTCTTAGAATTTCAGGGGTCATACTTTTATCCTTCCTTCTGAGGTTCAGGCATGAGTGCTGATGTTTATGCAGTTATAACAGTACAACATGCACTCACAGAAAGACACACACACACACACACACACACACACACAGACAGACAGACAGACAGACAGACACAAGAGGGAGGTATCACCAGGCTTGAAACAATCCTAAAATTTGCAGATGCACAAAACATATGCTGGAGGACAAATCTGTTGTTATTTTTTAAAGGCCAATGAGGACTGAGCATGCTCAATAATCATAGAAAGCTGACTGACAGTGGGGGATAGAGAGAAGAGGGAGAGGGAATGGAATGGAAAGTCCTGGAAGAGGCACACTAAGCAGAAGCACTCCACACTGCAACATTTTGTTGCAGGCCTCACTAGTAGAATGTAATAGTCCCCCCCCCACCCCGCTTTATTTGGGACACTATGCTTACCAAGCCCCATTCTATGGTGACATGTAATTCCTTATGGCTGCTTCACTGGTGGCCCCCAAGTTACAGAATGTACTCCCTGCTAAAATACGAAAGACCCTCATCGCTACTGGCATTCCGCGGGCTTTGGAAGACAGACCTGTTTACACAGGCATTCCTTTGATCTCTTGACCTGTTGTAATTGCTGCATTATTGTAATGGGGTTGTTCTATTGTGCACTTTAATATGAATGTTTATTTAAATGTTTGTGGAAGTGGTTTTTGTATTTTGTATACCACTTAGAAACCTATTTTGGCATTGAGCCGTAGCAGTACATAAAGGAGGCAGGGACTCACCATGATGGAGTGAGGAAGAAGATGGAGCATTCAAGCACGAGGAACTATACAAAGTTCATTCATTTTCTGCCATGTCATACTGTGGTGTCAACATCAGAGCCATCCCTAAATCTTAGAGCCAGAT
Source organism: Podarcis muralis (assembly GCF_964188315.1). Classification (NCBI taxonomy): domain Eukaryota; kingdom Metazoa; phylum Chordata; class Lepidosauria; order Squamata; family Lacertidae; genus Podarcis; species Podarcis muralis. Next base: position 88,995,735 of record NC_135659.1, on the reverse strand, counting down.
TTGGAGCTTTTCTCTTCCAGTTGTGGCATCTGACTATTTCCTCCCACTATGCAGATTTCCCAGTGGACTACTAGCACATTTGAATCCCCACTTAGATAGATAGCTTTATTCCCGCTTTCTTGTTCTCTTGATCTATGGCTTTAAACAGCAGCAAATATCATCAGAAGAAAAGATGAGACAAGAGCTGCTATTAATAGAACGACAAAGCAGCTTCGGTACATGAAAAGAAAAGAGAAATTATGTCTATTTTTGTCTCTCTTGATCATATACCACTCTATTGTCAGGGGGAAGCTGCGAGTCCTTTCAGAGATGTAAGTAATATTGGAGAGCAAAGGAGAATTTATCCCTTTCTGTATGTCCTTCCTTTGCATTGCTCAAATTGTAACAAGCAAATACTGCACACAGCATCATTGAATTTGATTACATTCAATAAACGACCCCTTTCAAAATTTTTGAGCATGTATGCTTCACTTCTCATTCTTCTTATTTTTAAGTTGAATAAGGCCTGGGGTCAGAACCCAACATGCTGAGTAAGTACCAGGAGCCCAGGAAGACCCAACAAGGTTGAGAGGGACATGAGGACATGTGCAAAGAAGGGCAGCCAAGATGAACAAGGGTTTGGAAACCAAGCCGTATGTGCCTTCTTGTGTCTTCTCATTGGACCCCACTGGGTTAATAAATTGCATGTGAAAATCCAGATTTAATGGATTAAATTATAATAAAAGTAGCAGAGATAGAAAGTTGTTCTGATGGCAGAACAGGAAAATGTGGACTAAGGAAGAATAATTATGAAAGATCCGGCTCTGGTGTGTCTATCTTGACCATTATGGTCTGGTCTGACTGATGGAGTAATCCCATGCCAAAGGACCACACCTCAACCTTGCAAGAGCCGCCACAACAAAACACAAAACTCATACTGAGTTTATTGGCCCACCTAGCTCAATATCACCTACACTGACTCTCCAGAATTTCAGGCTCTCCCAGCTCTACCTGGAGATGCTGGGGACTGAACCTGGGATCTTTTACATGCAAAGCAGATGCTTTATCACTGAGCTGTGGTCCTTCCCCTACATAAAAAGCAAATGGGAGGAGAACCAACATCTGAGATAACATCAATGGGCAAAACTCCCTGTTGTGAAGATTCTGAGTGTTTCTGGCTATCTCCTGTGAGTTGTTTTCTGTTTATTAAATTTAAATCAAAGCCATGTTCTCTTTTTTTCCCCTAAAGGAGAGGGAGGTTCAGAATCCTGCATGTACCCTGTTTTCCACTGCTTGTAAGAGAGCGAGAGAGATGCTAGCTACACTTAGGGTACTGCTTCCCAGCTCAGGATGCTTGGAGATGTCTGTACTGGCCTAAGGCAAAATGAGCTCGCCTAAAGGCAGCTATAGCTTCAGCCAGATAAGCAGGACACCAACCCTTAAGAACTTTAAGCTGCCCAGCTGATGTCTCAGATATTCCATAAACCACATGCATTACCATGGCAACTGCAGTGTCACTGGGTGGACACAGGGCAAGGACCATAGCTTAGTGCAAGAGCATCTGCTTTGCCTGCAGAAGGTCCAAAATTCAAGCCCTGGCATCTCCAGAATCACCAGATAGCAGATGATAGGAGTGGAAGACTAAGAGTGCCTAAGACTAAGACTCTGGAAAGCAACTGTGAGCTGCAGTAAGCCAGCCTTTCCCAGCCTGGTACCCTCCTGTAGTTTTGGACTCCATCTCCCATCAGCCCCAGCAAGCATGAGCAACAGTCATGGATGATGGGAGCTGCAGTCCAAAGCCTCCGGTTGGGGAGGCTACTACACATCCTTCCTCCATTCCCATGACGGTGTTGACCTTGGACCAATCTGCTTCGGCTGTACTTGGGGAAAATGTGGGGAGAGCCACAAGTCTTTGTCTCCTCCTTCACTAACTGAATGTGCTTTACACTGTGCTTTGCATCCTGCCCTGGATCAAGGAGAAGTGGCTTGTTGTAACTTTCAGCCATCTCAGGTCATCATCGGTGCCATCACTTTCAGTGGCCAAGCTATAAAAAAAGACAAGAGGAAGGGGCAGCAGTCAACAGAGCAGAACAGAATAACAATACAAAGGGAGGATATGGAAGTGAACCACAGAGACTCAGGTTCCAATATCTGTTCAGCCATGATGCTCACTGGATGACATTTGCCAGTCACCATCTCTCATCCTATCACCCTAACCTACTCCTCAGGTTTATTGTGAGAATCTATTGTGGTAGGAAATATATATGCAGTGTTGTCTTCAGGCACAGTGAATTAACTGTGCGCTGGTTTCCTTAAGTACAGACCAGACTGCATCCCCTGCCTCTCTTCCTTTGGACTAAAAGAAAACCTGCCGCAGGCCTGTATTAAGAGCTCTACTAGCAAATCGTATATAACCCAAGCTTAGATCCTGAGATAAGTTAACTTATCACATTTTGCAGCTGATTTAAATGGTTTGTAGAGAATTAAGCCCATTGGCTCCTTCCAATTGTTAATGAATCTGTATTCATAAGAACATCTGAACTGCAAGAAGCAGGCCAGCAGCAATTGCCAGCATCCTGTGGTCTAGCATTTTGTTTTCAAGAACGACACATAGCAGGTTATTCAGACAAAAGCACAAACATGCCACAGGTAGTTACAGAGTAAAGGATTGCACAGTTGTATGCATACAAACACTGTATTCTTTGCTATAAAGACTGCAACTGAGACCAGTCACAGTACAACAACACAATGATGTTTATAGTCTTTGCAGCGGTTAACAGTGGTAGCTCTGTTGTAATGCTTGATGCATGCTCAATGTCCTGCATACGTTGGTAGCTACAGCGATTTGAGTGGTGAATGCACATAAAGACTGGTGATTATGTACTTTTATATGAATGCATGGAAGATGTGGACAAGATGACAGCATGAATGGGGGATTTGGCATGAGTCAATACGGACAATCATTGCCAAGTGAGGTTGGAAAATGTGAATCGATTGCAATAATTTTGTATATTAGTCGGCACGCATAACCTCCAAAAAATATCCCAATTCACATTAGCCATTGCATACAGCAGCACTTAAAGATTATGCAAGTTGTGTGATATACAAACTCTCTCCTTTGTCTAATAATAATAATAATAATTAATTTATTATTTATTATTTATACCCCGCCCATCTGGCTGGGTTTCCCCAGCCACTCTGGGTGGCTCCCAACAGAAATATTAAAAACATGATAAAACATCAAACATTTTTTAAAAATCTCAAAACAGGGCTGGCTTCAAATGTCTTCTAAGAGCCAGATAGTTGTTTGTTTCCTTGACATCTGATGGGAGGGTGTTCCACAGGGAGGGTGCCACTACCAAGAAGGCCCTCTGCCTGTTCCCTGTAACCACACTTCTCACAGTGAGGGAACCGCCAGAAGGCTTTCGGTGCTAGACCTCAGTGTCTGCGCTGAACGATGGGGGTGGAGACGCTCCTTCAGGTATACTGGGCCCATGAAGTTATGAACATCCTCCTCACCATCATAGGACTGTGAACAATCACTAGATTTTATGCACAGTGAGCTCACATGAACTGCAACCTGCACAGACAAAGCCAATGCACACCAAACACGTTTGTAAATCCACATCAAATTAGCTGCTTCTTTACTCTGGTGTTTTGCTTGCCAGAATTGCATCTAACTGTGCACTTCCCCTATGAATGCAGGAGTTCACACTCTCCAGGAAAGTGTTAACCTTTTATTCTTCAGAGACTATAGGGATTTTTTTAAAAATCCTGAATATCAACTTGAGTAGTGAGCGTCATGAAACAACTGCTGCCACTGCACAAAAATAACTTCAATTATTTTTTATTAGAGTACATTATTGACAACATTTGTCTTACCTAATTACACTTTAATGCTCAGTTTCAAACAGGATATTAAACCCTTGGGGAAGTGCCTTAAAAAATATGTTAATTACCAGGGAGCGTACTGATCACAAGATTTACTTTGAACCCTGATGCAGCATTTTGGGAAAACGACACAGTCCAATTCACAGTGATAGTCAGGTTGAACACAGTGGTACCTCTTCTCAGAGACCCCTGGGAGTATCGCCCCATCAGACCTATTAATCTATAATAAATACAGTGGTACCTCAGGTTACAGACGCTTCAGGTTACAGACTCTGTTAACCCAGAAATAGTACCTCGGGTTAAGAACTTTGCTTCAGGATGAGAACAAAAATTGTGTGGCGGCAGCGTGAGGCCCCATTAGCTAAAGTGGTACCTGAGGTTAATAACATTTTGAGGTTAAGAACATATCTCCAGAACGAATTAAGTTCTTAACCTGAGGTACCACGAGGTGTTTTTGTTTTTTACAAATATAAGGAGGGCCCAGGGCCTTCATAAGAAGTGTGGAGATGGCTTTTGATTTTCACAACTTCAGAAGGAAATGTAATTTTAAAAGCTAACTGGTGTCCCCTTAAATTTCATCTTATGTAATGGCAGGCAAAGATGTTTGGGTTTGTTTGTTTGTTTGTTTGTTTGTTTGTTTGTTTGTTTGTTTGCGTCCACTTCTTTAAAAATACAGGCATTTGCATTTGCGTCCACTTCTTTAAAAATACAGGCATTTGCATTTGGAATCTGGTTAGAAATTAAAATCAAAAATCAATTTTATCCATCATTTAACTGCTTCTATGGTTGACATATACATCGGCCTGTTTGAAAATACTGCAGATTCCAACTTTTAACTTAAATCTGGAAGCTGTAGAGAACTCTGAAAAGTAACTCCATATATTATTAACATCTAATATGGAGGCTTTGTGCTTGCGGAGATAGTAGAGGGAAATTTCCATTATTCAAAACCTGGTGATCTGAAATGCCTTGTAAGCCACTGTTCATCTCTTGTCTACCCTCGCTGTGAGTAACAGATTGCAAAAACTATGTTGCATAATTTAGGAGCCCACAAATCTAGTTGCCTCCCTTATCTATTTTATTTGCATTATTTATTTGTATTAATTGACAGGCAAACCCTCTCCTAGGCGACATACGAAAAATGTTAAAAAATAAAACCACAAAATAACAGCAGCGAGGGGTGTGTGGTATTCTTGTTGGCAACCAATTAATTAAAAGGCTGGAGAAACAGGAAGGACTTCAGAACTGGCTTGAAATGCTGAAGTTCTTTGGGGAAATTCCTGTGAATTGCAAGCCCAAAACTATGCTCTGTTCCCTTAATGACAAGTCAGCTCTCAGCACATGAACTCAGCATATTACGCTTCTCCCCTGCATACATGCACAGAGAGAGGGGGGGAGAGAGAGAGAGAGACTAACCTACCTAATGTGGATGTTGTTAAATATTTGAACTTCCGAATGTTGAGATGGAGGGCTGAGTTTATGTGGCTCGTGCACACATAGCTAATTAAGCCACTGCCGAATGCACTTCTTATAGACACAGGACTAAACAGGTATGTGTTGACGGGTTCACAAAAGTAATCCTCTCTGGCCATACAAAAATACCAAGCAAGCCTTGGCTTAGTCAGCAACTAGATGGGAAATTGTGTGAGAATATCCCTGCCACACACACACACACACACACACACACACACACACACACCCCACTTGCAGGGTCCTAAAATAAGAGGTCAATATCACAAGAAGATATTGAGATATCTGGGAGACACAGGTTCAATCCTCGCTCGCCCCATGGAGCGCACGGGGTGACCTTGGGCAAATCACTGCCTCTCAGCCTAAACTACTTCACAGGGTTCTTGTGGAGGTTAATGAGGGGCAGGAAAATCATGTACACTATCTTGAGCTTCTGGGTGGGGGGGAGGTAGGAAATAAATGCAATAAATTAAAAGAAGGAAGAAAATTATAGCCCTGCCAGATCAGGCCAAGAGCCTGTGACGTCCATCATCTTATTTTCGCAGTCGCCAACCTATAGGAAGCCTGCAAGAGGACATGGGTGCAACAGCACCCTCCCCACCTGTGATTTCCAGCAACGGACATCCAGACACCTCCTGCCTCCAACAGGGAAAGAGGGACAACTATCATGGCTGCGTCCCACTCGCGCTTCCTTTCTCCTTATTCCTCCAGCAGGAGACATTATTTATTTACAATGCCATGTGACATCTGAGCTGCTAAATACTTTAAAGACTTTTATAAAATATGCACCACTGATCTGAGGCCAGCGTGGTTCCAGAAATAGCCAACATTTTATAAATAGCTACAGAGGAAAGTGGAACGTGCCCACTTGCTTTGATGACTGTTCCTACATCTCCATGTCCACGTGCGTTAGGAACATCAGTAGAAGACTGCATGGGCTTCCCACTCTACTCAAGTCAATTCCAAAATGATATGTTTGGTTTAGAATCAGCGAGGCAAAGGCAGAAGGGTGACCTTGACAGAGTTGGGGGAGGCAGGGCAAAAGGATGAGAGGAAGTGAATGAGGAGGCTGTGCTTGTGTTTATGTGAAGGCGCATGAGACTCAGTGTACAAGCACCACCAGCCCAGTATAGCAATTTGACAACCAGAGCAGGGGTAGTCAAACTGGTGCCTTCCCAACTCCAATTCAGACCCTTTTCAATTCACAGGGGATGCAGGCAGACAATATTTTTAAAAAGCAACCAAAGAGACAAGATCGGGACAGTTGAGATAAATCATGCCAGTGTAATTTATTACCAACTTTATTCAGCAGCAGGGCTACTCAGCCTAGCCTTTAAAATATCATCATCCCTTTTGCCAGTTTCGGTTATGTAGCCATGCTGGTTTGACGCAGATGAAATAAATAAAATAAAAATTTGTCCAGTAGCACCTTAAAAAGGTAAAGGCAAAGGGACCCCTGACCATTAGGTCTAGTCGTGGCTGACTCTGGGGTTGCGGCGCTCATCTCGCTTTACTGGCCGAGGGAGCCAGCGTACAGCTTCCGGGTCATGTGGCCAGCATGACTAAGCCGCTTCTGGCGAACCAGAGCAGCGCATGGAAACAGCGTTTACCTTCCTGCCAGGATACCTATTTATCTACTTGCATTTTGACGTGCTTTCGAACTGCTAGGTTGGTAGGAGCAGGGACCAAGCAACGGGAGCTCACACCGCTGTGGGGATTCAAACCACCGACCTTCTGATCGGCAAGCCCTAGGCTCTGTGGTTTAACCCACAGCGCCACTTATGTCCCTTTTAGTAGCACCTTAGAGACCAACTAAGTGTGTTCTGGGTATAAGCTTTTGTGTGCATGCATACTTCTTCAGATACAGTGAAACAGAAGTCACCAGACCCTTATATATAGTGGGAGGGTGGGGTAGGGTTTTTCTCAGGAGGGTAGTAGGAGATGGGTGATTGACTCAATGGGTATGGTAAACCTGTTACCATACCATATGGTAAACCTGTTGTTAACAGTCATCAGCAGGTTTACCATACGCATTGAGTCAATCACCACAAACTTAGTCGGTCTACTCCTCGCACAGAGATGGAAACAACAGGATATTCCGACAACTGAAGAATGACAACAGGAAGTATTGGAGTATGCGGAAATAGCAAGGCTAACTGGAAGAATCCGACAGCAGGATGATGAGAAATTCCAAAAAGAATTTAAGATATACTTAGAGAAAACTGTACATAAATAAAGACACTCATGGGACTGAAGTAAAACTCATAACGTTTATTGTAAACATTTGGTTAGACCACAAGAGGTAATGCTGTAATATAATAAGGAATGTATGTTTAAAGTATAATACAAAAATTTATTAAGGAATTATAGACATTTATAGAATGTATATATAGGACACGCTCAAGTAAGAACAATGTAGAGAAGCCAGAAGAGGGGTGGAGGGAAGTTAATTTGGATAAGATATAGATTTAAAGGAGAATAATATTGTTAAACTGTATTGTGTTTAAGATATTTGGGGGGGGGGGGGGAATAATAAAAATTATTGAGGGGGGGAAACTTAGTTGGTCTCTAAGGTGCTACTGGTCAACTTTTTGCCATTGTAAGTTCACTGGGTTGCTAGATCTCATGACCGATCTGAACAGAGTTTGGAATAGGAGTTTGGAACAGGTTTCACTTTCTCCCTCTGCTCCATCAGTGTCCCCAGAATGTCCCTGGGGGGGGGGGGTCTTGTTGTGGCCTCAGTTCAGTTCAGCTGGCTTAGGCTGAGCCTTAGCTGAGCCAGGATGGAGGACTTACACTGGTGTAACACCAGCTGAGCTAGGATGAAGCTAGGATGAAGTCAGCAGAACACCATCTCAGTCAGATATCTGCCTATTGCAAACTCTGTTCATCCTAGCAGACCTTGGCTTTGGGTTGCTCCTTAAAAGTCATATATTGATTTGAACTAACCAGCCAATTGTTGGGCAGCCTGAAGGATGCTATTAATAATAATAAAAACATTTAATATCTTAATTAATTTATAGAACAGACAGTGGTGGCTTTTGTCAGGCATGCAAGCATGGCCACTTCACATCCTGATTTGATTTTTGTTGATTTCATTTCTCCAGCGTCATGCTGCTAAGATCTTTTCTCATTGCCTCCCCGACACCCAATTGCCCTTTCTCATGAGATGCCCTCAGTCCCGTAGCCACTGCCCTTGCTACACCTTCCTTCCCCTCTCTCTGAGCATCTCCAAATGCCACAACACGCATAGCCAAGAGCCAAATCGACAGATATTTCCTGCGTTTGGTTGATGATGTAGGATCGTAATGTTCAAATGGGGGAGTTGCATAATGTCTGTAGAAGCTACAGTGCATACTATCTTGTCCGTAAGGAGGTGATGTGTGACCCTGTGCAGAACCTGTTGACCTTATCGCACAATGCAATTTGACACCAGGTGCTCACTTTTGAGTGTTTTCTAGGATGCTGGACTGGATGGACTTCTCATCTGAACCTGCAGGGCTATTCTTTCATTCGTATGTTTTTCACTTTAATGTTGATTGGGAAGCAGTTCTAGCTTTGTCTTCTGATGCCTAGAACGTTGGTGTTTTCATCTGCATATGGCATGGAAATTTCACACATTCTCCTAATCCCCTAAGGCATGAGACCTGCCACACTTCAAATAAAGTGGACACAGGTCCCCATTTTATAAGCAACTAAAATAAGGTGTGGCATGTACTAGGCTTCCTACTGCTTTATGCTTTCAACTTGCCGCTTTCTGACCAACCTTCCCTTGAGGGTATCACTTTGCAATGCTACAGAGGCTTTTGCAGACAGAGTGTTAAGTTGTGGGTGAACATATCAGATGACACAGTGATTCTTCAAACAGCTCTTGTTTATTCACAGGCCAGAACAGAACTGAACTGAAGGGTTCAGCCAGCCTGCTTATATAGAGCTCCACTAGAACGCAACAGTAACCATTTTCTGTAACTATCCAATCACTGAACGTCACTTCCGATCCCTTATTTGCATATGTGGACCTGAGTGAAAACTACAGTATCCCCCTGCTGGCACAGGGTGAGAACTTCAGTTCATAACACAGAGGCTGGCTTATGTTTCATATGTGCTTCAGACTGGACAGTTTCCTCATCAATTTCAGAAGGACCCACCTTATTTTAGTGATTGTCAGTTGTTTTAAACCACTAGATCAGGCCAAAGGCCTGTCCAGTCCATCATTCTGTTCTCATCTAATCAGAGGCCTGGGAGAAACCTGCAAGCAAACCTGAGCATGTGGTTTCCAGCAACTTGTATTCAGAAGTTCTGATAGTGGAGGCAGAACACAGTCATCATGACTAATAACCCTCTCCTCCATGTCTAATCCTCTTTTAAAGTCATCTAAGGTTTTAACAAGAGAAAGAGAAAGAGAGAAAAGCTATGCTAATAAAACCAATTAAAAAAACAATGACACAAATTACTATCTCTATTTATACTTAAATATGCCTGGTGAGAACATCTCTTCTAGAGAAAATCCCAAAGGTAAAGTGAAAAGGGAATGGACAGTGGTCACATTATGAATGGGTCGGAAGATAATCTTTCCTTCTGCTGAAATTCCTTAACTGCGCTCTGAACTGCAGTGCAGCTTTTAAGATGACTCTCCATCACCTGAAAGAGTTAACCTTTCTTCATAAAGATCTATTAAGGATTTCTTTGCAAGAATGCTAAGCTATCTCCATAGGTCGCTAGAGACAGCTAGCAAACTATTCATAATGCATTTATGAAGGGAGACAAAGGGCAACCACATAAAAGAACGATAAACCCACTCATCACTCTTGCCTTGTGTACCCAAGAGTCATTTCTGCTGCTCCTTTCCACATCAACCTTTTGTTTCCTAATGAGCATCACAGGGAATAAGCATCACTTAAAAATGTGTCAGATGCCCAATCAAATTTGCATATCCAATTGGACAGCTCTGATGCCTTCATTTGGAATATTGAGCTTTGTGTTGGAAGCCATGTTGCCGCCATATGCGATCTTAGGAAAGGGAATGTGTTTGATACGTGTTTTGTTTATTTTGCAGATTTGGAAAGCACCAATATTGCCTGCAGGGAAGCAAAGACAGACAGTTTGCAATGACCACCATCTGCCCTTCCTTCCCACATCTATGGACCAATTCCTTTGTTTGTAATATTTTCCAGACGCCAACCAGCTCCTATGCACAAAGCATTTAATGTGAATGTAGTGCATTCTGGGTCATCTGAGGGACTCACCCTCATCTCACACATTCTTCTTGAATTATGATAATCAAAGTTGGGACAACTGGGACTCAGAAGAAATCTTGGGTTGGCTCACAAAACTACAAAACACTAGCTAGTTGATCCCCCCTGCTATAGCATTGGGTTGGTTTAATCACTATCATCAGCTATTAAGGCTGAAATCCTGTAGCCACTCGAGGCGCAATGGGCGATCGGCAAATTCCATTGAAAAAAAATGGAGAGACACGCCTTGGAAGCCATTCGACTTCCAAGGCACGTTCGAAAACAGAAGAATCCACTTCCGGGTTTTTGGCATTCGGGTTCCGAATCGTTCAGCTTCCAAGTTGCTCGAAAACCAAGGTTCCACTAAAGTCCCACTAAACTGGATGGGACTTACTCCTGAGAAGACATGCATGTAATTGTGTTCTCACTATAATTTTCTCTGTATATAGCAGGGATGGGGAACCTGTGACTCTCCAAATCTTGCTAGAAAGCAGCTCTCATGATCCCTGACCATTGGTCAACACTGCTGGCCAGAGCTGATGGGAATTGGGCTCCAACAACATCTGCATGGCCACATTTTCTGCCCTAAGGCATAAACAGCATATGGTTTTCCTGTTCTTTGGATTTAAGTAACATAAATCAGACTTCACAGTTGGTAGAGCATGAGACTCTTAATCTCAGGGTCATGGATTTGAGCACCACCTTGGGCAAAAAAAATTCCTGCATGGCAGGGGGTTGGACTAGATGACCCACTTGGTCCCTTCCAACTCTACAGTTCTATGATTCTGTGAGTCTATATGGCCAGGGACAAGGTGGTCTCATAGCAGTGAACTGTCTTAAATAGTTGTTTGGAGGGTTCTGGGACACTGGGAGTGGGTCGATTTATCAGTGGCTAAGAAAGTAGCCCATTGAACCTCAATGGTCAGAGGCACTGTACCAGATAATACCAGCTAGTAGCCGGAAAGAACAAGACAGGATTGTTGCCTGTCTGGCTAGCCCCTTTTGGAAATGTAGAATCATAGAATCATAGAGTTGGAATAGACCACAAGGGCCATCAAGTCCAACCTCCTGCCAAGCAGGAAACACCATCAGAGCACTCCTGACACATGGTTGTCAAGCCTCTGCTTAAAGACCTCCAAAGAAGGAGACTCCACCACACTCCTTGGCAGCAAATTCCACTGTCGAACAGCTCTTACTGTCAGGAAGTTCTTCCTAATGTTTAGGTGGAATCTTCTTTCTTGTAGTTTGGATCCATTGCTCCGTGTCCGCTTCTCTGGAGCAGCAGAAAACAACCTTTCTCCCTCCTCTATGTGACATCCTTTTATATATTTGAACATGGCTATCATATCACCCCTTAACCTCCTCTTCTTCGGGCTAAACATGCCCAGCTCCCTTAGCCGTTCCTCATAAGGCATCGTTTCCAGGCGTTTGACCATTTTGGTTGCCCTCTTCTGGACACGTTCCAGTTTGTCAGAGTCCTTCTTGAACTGTGGTGCCCAGAACTGGACACAGTACTCCAGGTACTCCAGGCATGTAATGCTAGAGCAGATGGCTATTTGTTCCTGTTAATCCGGGTTCCTCCGTCCTCATCTGAGCACTCGCAAAAACTACTATATGGAATGTTAAACATAAAACACCACTAAAAACAATACTAATGATCGTTGAAATGACTGCTAATAAAAACAATTAAACTACCGCATAGACCTGTTGGCACAAAAGGGTCTTCAAGGGATGCATGAAAGACAAAAGTAAGGCTGCTTGCCTGCTTGTCCTCTGCAAGAGGGTTCCACAATATGGGGTCAGTGACACTAAACAGCCAACTTCTAGGTAAAGCCAGTTAGGCCTCCATAACCCCTCCATGGGAGCGTCTCTACCCCCATCGTTCAGCCCGGACACTGAGATCCAGCGCCGAGGGCCTTCTGGCGGTTCCCTCATTGTGAGAAGTGAGGCTACAGGGAACCAGACAGAGGGCTTTCTCGGTAGTGGCGCCCACCCTGTGGAACACCCTCCCATCAGATGTCAAAGAGATAAACAACTACCTGACATTCAGAAGACATCTTAAGGCAGCCCTGTTCAGGGAAGTTTTTAATATGTAACACTGTACTGTTTTTAATACTTGATTGGGAGCCGCCCAGAGTGGCTGGGGAAACTCAGCCAGATGGGCGGGGTATAAATAATAAATTATTATTATATCATTATTATTATAACACAGGGGACAACTTAACAGCTCTCCTCCAGATCACCTTAGAGATCAAGCTGGAATAGAAGGGCTCAGGAAATCCTTAAGGTATGATACAGAGAATGTCTACCTTGTCTGAGTAGTCCCAAATCTCTTTTTTTTGGGGGGGGGAATATTTATTGAAGTTTTACACAAAACATAAGTTTACAGAATAAAGTTTACAGAAATCATAAGTTTACAGAATAAAGAAAATTAAAACAAAAATTAGCAAACTAAAAAAACACACATATAAAAGGGGTATAAGAAAAGTAATAACTAGAAAGAAAGAAGAAAAATTAAAAAATAAATCCATTTTTCAATATCCTTAAACTCAATTCCTTATTTCCTTGACCTCCTCACACCTCCCCTTTTTGTATTCCCATTTAAAAATCATTTCAGCAAATCCTTACCCTCTTTCATTTATCTTTACTCAATATCTCATTTTAATATCTCAAATCTCATTTTAATCCTTGGAACTCATTTAAAAAGTAAAAATAAAATTCCAACCAAAATAAAATGGAACCGTTTCCCATGCAAATTAATTTTCCATGCTGGGTATATCTGCCAGGGGGATTCCAGCAGTGCTAGACCGTGTGTGAGCTACATCACTCGTTCATTATAGGAGGCATTTTGTGATCAGTTCTCCTTCTTCCAAACCGTGGTCCATCCCATCTTCCTTCACACTCCAGGCATTGTTCTGAAAGTGTCTGGCTCAAAAGTGCAACGTGAAGAAACCCCAGCTGCCATGTGAATTTCCAAAGCATCCCTGGATGAGTCTGCTGTAGCAAAGGCAACAGAGAGCCCTGTGGCCCTTAATTTGAAGCATATCTAGGGCAGGTTGGAGGTCATTTCTCAGCCAAAGGGTGATTCCTGAACTAGATGTCCCACTGGGTCCTTTCCAACTCTGCAGATCTATGATTCTATTATTCTTTCATGAGGAAGGAGTTGCATGCCAACCATCTTGGACCCTACCATCATCAGGCAAGGCTGTCTGGTCAGTGATGACCCACAACAGGGCTTTTGCCATGGTGGTTCCCTAGCCGTGGAGCTGTTTACCCAAGACTTTGGTGGCTGAAGGACAAATGTTTTTGGCGACCCTGTGATTGTTGGGTAGAAGAATGCTTTTAACTACAGTGGTACCTCGGGTTACATACGCTTCAGGTTACATATGCTTCAGCTTACAGACTCCACTAACCCAGAAATAGTACCTTGGGTTAAGAACTTTGCTTCAGGATGAGAACAGAAATCGTGCAGCGGCAGTGGGAGGCCCCATTAGATAAAGTGGTACCTCAGGTTAAGAACAGTTTCAGGTTAAGAATGGACCTCCGGAACAAATTAAGTACTTAACTCAAGGTACCACTGTAATTGCTTATAGGGTACTTTGAACTGAAACTGTTTTAAAGGCTTTTAATTGTAATGGTTTTATGAATAATAATAATAATAATAATAATAATAATAATAATAATAATAATATTTTTTTATTTGTACCCCGCCCATCTGGCTGCGTTTCCCCAGCCACTCTGGGTGGCTTCCATAGAAACCAAAAAGACACTAAAATATCACACATTAAAAACTTCCCTGAACAGGGCTGCCTTAAGATGTCTTCTGAATGTCAGGTAGTTGTTTATCGCTTTGACATCTGATGGGAGGGCGTTCCACAGGGCGGGCGCCACTACCGAGAAGGCCCTCTGCCTGGTTCCCTGTAGCTTTGCTTCTCGCAATGAGGGAACCGCCAGAAGGCCCTTGGTGCTGGACCTCAGCGTCCGGGCAGAACGATGGGGGTGGAGACGCTCCTTCAGATATACTGGACCAAGGCCGTTTAGGGCTTTAAAGGTCAGCACCAACACTTTGAATTGTGCTCGGAAACGTACTGGGAGCCAATGTAGGTCTTTCAAGACTGGTGTTATGTGGTCTCTGCGGCCGCTCCCAGTCACCAGTCTAGCTGCCGCGTTCTGGATTAGTTGTCGTTTCCGGGTCACCTTCAAAGGTAGCCCCACGTAGAGCGCATTGCAGTAGTCCAAGCAGGAGATAACCAGAGCATGCACCACTCTGGCGAGACAGTCCGCAGGCAGATAGGGTCTCAGCCTGCGTACCAGATGGAGCTGGTAAACAGCTGCCCTGGACACAGATTTGACCTGTGCCTCCATGGACAGCTGTGAGTCCAAAATGACTCCCAGGCTGCGCACCTGGTCCTTCAGGGGCACAGTTACCCCATTCAGGACCAGGGAATGAACCGTTTTTGCTTTGTTTTTGCTTTTTTAAAAAAGGATCTGCTTGCTGCCCTGCAGTCCTTGGGCAGGAAGGGTGGGGTATAAACTTGATACGTAAAAGAATAAGTAAATAAATGATGGGCAGAGGAAGATAGGAAAGCAATGTGTGTGATACTTACCTTTGTACAGAAAGCTATATTCCAGCCACATGAAAGCTAGTCATTTCTATGCCACCAGCATAACATCACACCGATCTCAATCCTCACTATCCAAGAATGGAAGAGGCATTGTCACAATTCAAGGACACATGTTTGTGGAGCAGAGACACTGAGGAGTGTGGCCTGAGGAGAGTCCTGGGGGACAGACAGGCCCGAGGTTTCTCCCCCCCCCCCCCCCGGGCATAAGGTATTGCAAACTAGAATCCAGATTGTCAAAAGCATTTGTTTGACTTTGCAGACGGACTCAGACCAAAAGTAGGAAAGCCAGATCTACATTGCCTTAAGAAGAGAGAAAGGATTTGCTTCAACCCTCCTCAAAAAAAAAATTAAAAAAAAATGGCACCAATTTGCATACCTTTTGCATATGGTTAATTACAGGTATAGGCGCAAATTTAGAGAAACACATTCTATAGTTTAGAAATAAATGCAATACTGATTATCATAACAGAGAAGACAACAAGGTGTCTTGTGGGTTTGCTGCGTCCACTCAAGTGAGGCTATTTCAATATCCATGGCTCCCACTCTCCCTTTTCATGGCTCCTTAAGGTGTGGATTCTTAAATAGAGGATATCTTCAAAATAGAGGGCTGTCTCTATAAAAAGGAGGCCACAAGGCCACACTCGCCAAAAGGCCAG
Source organism: Podarcis muralis (assembly GCF_964188315.1). Taxonomy (NCBI): domain Eukaryota; kingdom Metazoa; phylum Chordata; class Lepidosauria; order Squamata; family Lacertidae; genus Podarcis; species Podarcis muralis. The sequence goes on along the minus strand of NC_135659.1, from coordinate 88,979,880 downwards.
GAGGCTGAAGGAGCTGCCGGAGGTCTGTCACATTCAGAGTCCAAAGATACACAATACAAAAACAGGTAAATCTCTCTCTCTTTCTCTCTCTCTCTCTCTCTCTCTCTCTCTCTCTCTCTCTCTCTCTCTTACACACACACACACACACACACACACACACACACACGCTTCTCTGGTCACTTGCCCTGGCTGTATGTATAGGGTAAGATTCCTGTCAGATTATTGTCTCTTGGCATCACAACAAAGGCATTAGAGCGCAGGTCAAGAGGTTCAGAGCTGATTAAAGAAAACCCTCATCATTTGCTTTGACACAGATTGGCTTTGTTTGTGTTGCTCTTTGAACAAAATGAGGGAAGTCGGGGAAATCTTACTGGCGTACTAATGAGGACCAGGACATGCTGGGTGACATTTTTTTATTTTTTTTTAGATTCCTTACAATGTACCCGATGTTCAGAGGCCTCTGGATGCATGTGCTTAATAAAATAAATTAATACAATGATAATACAAAGAGCATCAACACAACAAACCACAAAATAACAAAAGCCAAGGCCGAGAGCAGAATCAAATTGTTTACTCTGGAAACACCCAAAGGCCAACTTGAGAGGGCTTTCTCTGTGGTGGCCCCCAGGTTGTGGAACGCTCTCACCTCTGAGGTGTGTCTGGCCTCATCCTTTTAACATCAGGTCAAGATGTTACCTTCTTGTGAAGGCCTTTGTGGGCAGAGGATGAGATCAGATTATCCTTCCCATTGCAATGTTCTTTCTGTTTCCCTGCCCACCTGTCAAACTTGGCCTACGGGTGACCCGCAGGTTCCCACCCCGATGTACGTTTTCACAAAATAAAATCAATAATAGTATTTTCAAAGAACGGTGGGTACATAATGCCTAGAATGGAAAGTCATTTAGTGCTACTTGCAACATCTCCTTCCACAGCAATATTCCGAATGGATCTACCAAACTCTGAATCCTCTGGTACACTCCTGACAATATCAAATTGCCTTTCACAATACTTAGCCTCTAGTTTTTGTTTAAAGCCTGCCAAATGCTATACCAAAGCTGTAGTGTGTGTGCGCGCGTGCCCGCATCTGGACTATTTCTACAGCAACCGTCTCTGCTTCCAGAAATAGAAGTCACCTTCTTCGTGTCTATTTGCCAAAGTTCTCCTGCTTCAGAAATATCACCGCTAAGGCAGAACAAACATTTACAGACCTTTCCAAGGCTTGTATGGCCTTGCTGCTCACCTCAAGAAGCGTGCTGCTTCTTGATCAGAGAACACTGAATGCAGCAAGGTGGGGAAGACAACTGTTTTCCTCGTGGGCTTCTGCAGTGTAATCTCTGGAAATCCTCTCACCTTTTCCCCTTTCAAAATCCCCACACCATGGGCTCCTCTCTGGTGTCTAGACAGATCCTATTTACACTGTGGACAACAGCTGGACAAGATTCTTATTATAGCCAGGGGGAGTGGGGGGGGGACCATCAACAGGCTTACACATGAGACGCTGGTCGCTGCCAGGATTGTGTCTGTTGCAATGCATTTGGCGCGATGATTTCACGCTGGTTTAAGAATCCAGCTCCATTCGCTTTCAGCCTCCCCCTGACAACGATCTGCCAAGTGACATTTCCCCCCTTCTTTGTGCAAATGCCTCTTCCTCCTGCAGCAGGAGCTTTTTATATCCATAAGCCTTTTTAACTGGAGGTGTGGAAGAAGAGGAGGAGGTGCAGGAAAGGTGGCAGAAGGGCAGAATCAGCTTAGCTTGGAAACCAGGCCCACCTCAGGCCTTTGCTGCCTCCTCTGCAGCACACACGGTTTGTTAGCAAAGTCACTTAAATAAGGCAGATAGAGCCCTGATGATGCTTTGCTGAGCAAACCAGGCTTCGTACATAGCAGGGAGACATTCAACCAAACCTACAGAAGAAAACTCTCTCAGAACTACGCAGCCTATCAGAGCAGGCGCTACCTCATGTACAACATTGGCTCTGACCACTAAGCCAAAATAATCGTTCATTCTTTATTCTCCGGTGTGAATAATCAAGAATGATTTTGGCAGAGGCTTTCTACCCACTCCCCTTCATGTACTCAGAATAATCTGAGTGAGCAGCTAAGGCGCATAAGGGTTCGTGCTGTTCACATGGAAAGCCCTTTGCCTGTCTCTGGGTTGATATCTGGCATATTAAGGAGGATGTTGGGGGTTTCATAGGGGCCAAATGTGAGTCGGTGTGGTGCAGTGGTTAGAGCAGGGAAGTGGAACCTCCAAAGGCCACATTCCCTCACAGTCAACTTTTTAGGGACCGTGTGCCAGTGGTGGCCACGGCCAGAGGCAATGAGCAGGCACAGCAACAGGTGTGACTCTAACCTTTGCATTGCATCCATGTAAAAGCAAGTGGTTTCTACACATGATTGGCAGCTCTCCATCCAAACAAACAAGAGGCATTATCACAGTGCAAAGATGCATTCTCCTCCAGCCAAACCAAAGCACTTGAGAAGGGTGTGGAGCAGGGATGATGAGGAGTGGGACCTCAGGAGAGTTTCAAGGACTAAGTAGAGAAGACTGGAGGGCCACGTTCAGACCCCAGACCTGATGTTCCTGAGCAGAGTATTGGACTAGGACTGGAGAACCGCAGGTTCAAATCCCCAGTCGGCCATGCAGCTCACTGGGCAACCTTGGATTTGACACTTTCTGTCAGCCTAACTTACCTCACAGAGTTGTCATGAGGATAAACTGGGCAGGGACGAGAATCCTTTAGGTCACGTTGAGTTCCTTCAAGCAAAGGTGGATGTCATGGACTGGTTGGACACAGGAATGGTGGGAGGAACCAGCTGGGGAACCACCATGGGAAGAAGGCTCCGAGTCCAGGGTCAGAGGGATTCGAGGGAGAAGACTGGGAAGAGGAGGTTTTGGAATATGAATGGGGGAAAGGGCGCAGTGAGTTGAGAGAGGATGTGGCAAAGAGAAATTCAGAATCAGAGGCTGAAGCAGGAGAGTGGGATGAAGAAGGACAAGGGGCAGAAAAGAATCAGGTTGCTGAAGAGTCACAGGTGTCTCCCCCTCCTGCTACTACTACAAGCTTCCTTTCCCCCTATGACTCACAGAACCAGGAGAGTCGTGAAATGGGCAGAGCAAAGACAAGCTGCACACAGGCATAGTCTCTGATTGCTTGGGGGAAGCCCTGGAAAGGAGGAGACATAGACGGCTATGGGGAGGCAGGGACCTTTAGTGCCAGCAACTGATTTCATGGAGTAAGACCTACAGGGAAAGAGTTGCTGTGCTCATTAGGTCGGACACTTAGCCAAAGTTATGGCTATCTGGTTTTTGCTAATGAAGAGTTAACGGCAACTTTGAACTGTGTGATTTATTGACCAGCTCGCTCTGTGACAGTGGAAAGTAACAATATACTAAAAAAAACATAAATATGAGCAACTCCCCTGGGGTAGGGGGAAGTGCTTGGTTGAGATTCCAACACACACGAAACTAGCTGTAAAGTAACATAACATGATATGTAATAAAACTGTAATTTTAATTGTCATATGAAAAAGCACGGTTCCTGATGGCAACATATCATATCTTCTATATGTATTGGTATCGTAAAGCCCAAGGATTGTCAAGTCCAAAAATTACAATGCACAGTTCCTGTTGGCAATGCCATTTCATGCTGATATCTTCCTTTTGCATCGTCCTACGTCTTAAAAGTGTAACAAGAGAAACTACCTTCTGCATCGTCCTATGTCTGAAAGTGTGACAAACGGAACTAATTAGTAACAAAAGGCAGCTAGTGGTAGAATAGATCTCAGGATACACCCTTGTTTCGCCATCGGACTTCTTCAGCGACAAGGTTTACAGGAAATTCCTCAGTGGGGGTTTTTTAGCCGAAAGTAGAAAGTAGTCCTCAGGAACGTAGAAGTTGCCAGTCAAAGACAACTTTGTTATGTTATTTTACAGCTAGTTGTGTGTGCTGTGGTGTTCAAAATATGGTTCACATGATGAGGCAATAGTGAGAAACCAGAGGCCTTTCTCCTAGGCATGGTTGGCCAATTGGTGCCAAAGAAGGATAGAAGGATGCTACAACAGCAGCAAGAATACTTATTGCAAAGTACTGGAAGACACAAGAACTACCCACCTTGGAAGAATGGCAGATGAAGGTGATGGACTATATGGAACTGGCGGAAATGACTGGCAGAATCCGAGACCAGGGAGAAGAGTTGGTGGAAGAAGATTGGAAGAAATTTAAAGATTATTTACAGAAATACTGTAAAATTAATGAATGTTAGAACGATGTTGGAATGAAGTTAAGTGGTTTTAGCAGCAATGTTACAAAGGTGTATGTAAAAATGGATTGCTAATAGGTGTGAATCTAAAGTCATAATATATCAAGACAAAGGATTAAGATAAAAATAAAGAGGGAAAGGATTTGCTGAATTAACTAATTGAACTGGAATACAAAAAAGGGAGGTGTGAGGAGGTCAGGGCAACAAGTAAATGAAAGACAAGATATGGAAAGATTGATTTGTTTTTAATTGTTCTTTATTTTTCTGTATTTTGTATTTTCTTTTTTCTTTTTCTTATCTTTTTCTTATTATTGTAATTTTGTTTGAAACTTTAATAAATATCATTTAAAAAAAAAAAAGATGAGGCAATAGTGGTGTTTGTTGGTTGAGATTCCAGGCTGCTAGTTGCTTACTCTTAAAGTAAAATTTGACAGGGAGGTTTGGAAGCGCTTGCAAGCAAAGAGCATGCTCCGTGCTGTGCAGCCCCAATTCTCTGTGGACCACCTTCACCAACTGTGCACAGGGGCACGCAAGAATTCAGGAGGAATCCAGAAGGAAAGGGAGAAATGAAAGGCAATCACCTGCAAAGGCAGACCTTTGGGTAACAGCTGGGAAGCTATTATCTTTTTATTTTTATTTTTTTGACAAGGTAAAACAAAAAACTCCTATCCATTTCAGCAGGAGCCAGGGCTGTTGTCCTGCCCCATTCTCCCCACCTTGCCAGTGCAGAGGAAAAGCACTAATGGGGCAAGGTGCCACCTTCTTCCGGTTGTGGTGACACTGATTACTTGGCTGGAACAGCCACAGACATTCTCTGTTGCCTGTAATCAATATGCCCAGTGCTCTGCTAAGAGGTAATTTCGCCACCTCTTTTGGCTCCCCGCAGATTACTAACAAACAAAAAAATTTCAACCACGTCCCTGCTAATAAGCATCTTTCTCCCTTTGCATGAGCTTTTGCTTTTTCAGGGCCATAACAAAGCTGCCAGGATGGGAAGCTAATATATTATTTGCCGGGGAAGCAGCGCTCATTATCTTTGCAGAAGTCTTTTCACGTCGAATAGTGCCAAGTCCAGACCTGAAATGCACACCTTCACTTTCCCAATTCCTGCATGGGAGATTTAAAAAATATATCTTTTGAAAAATCCAGCAAGTGAAGGTTGTCTTGACACAGCAGGACAATGACAGATCAAGCCAAAGAAAAAGAACAGAAATGAATGGAAGGAAGGAGAAGTTCCCACCAAAGAAGAATGGATAAGTAAGCTGATGAACTTTGTGGAATTGGCAAAAGCGAACAGCAAAAATAAGAGAACCTAATGGTGATTGTTTCATGCAAGAATGGAAGCCTTTTTTCAGATTACTTAAAGAAATACTATAGTATGAGGAACTCGCAAGCAGGAGATGAACTCTGAGCAACAGAAGGAACTGTTCAGCAATTGGCATGCATTGATAGAGTATTTTACAAAATGCATGCAGTTATATCAATGGCAGTGATAGTTTATGCAATTCCATCCTGGATCTGTGAGGGGGGAAATCAAATCCATCTAGAGATGCCAACTTGTCTACTGCACTTCATGGAAAATTTTCACATTCCATTAAAAAAACCACACAACTGTGCCAAAGATGGTAAGAGTCCTATATCCTGTTAGATCCAGGCAGGGCGTTTTTCAGCCAGAACTTCTCAGGTGGGTGCCAGTGCCATTATAAGAGAACAAGGGAGGTGTTCATGGTGAGTTCCGGCTCCTCTTTTTCTAGAAAAATAGCACTGGGTCAAGGCAAAATCATATGCAGATTAGACCCTTTGAAATCAATGGGACTTAGGTTAATCCTGGAGTTAAGTATGGATGCATGCAGGCAATATCAATATAAAAACATCTACAACTATATCTATTACACTCAAACTAAGGCCAAGAAAAGCATCCGTTCTGTTTGTCTTTATATTAAAACTTGCAACTCGGGACATACCCAGAGGGAAACCTTTTAAGGGAGAGAAAGTCTCATGGGTCTTGGCACAGGAGTGTACCGGACACAGTGCCTGAGAGGAAAAAGCAGAGCCAACTGCCAGTCAAATGATTAATTTTATTTAAGAACCGAGGTGGAAGAAAGGCCAGGAGTTCCTGTAAAGAGTGTCTACACATTCCAGGCATTGCCGCAAATGGGAACGCTAGACCCAGGAAGTCAGAAGGTGCCCCATGGCAGCAGAGCCAAAGCAAAGAGTTCTGCATACATTGCCAGCATCCTTAAATTTGTTTGGCTCCTTGTGAGATCAGCTTAATGCAAAATGGTGACATACTCTGGGAGGCTAAAGATCTGTATTTGCAGACACAAACATAACATAACAGCAGGTGAAGACAAGGCATTCTTGTTGAGTCAATTGCAAGATGCTGATTGCTATCGAACATTATCCTTTTCCCATTTATTTATTGGCTTCTTAGTGGGATAGGATAAATCTTGGTTGCTGGTGTTATTCACTGCTGTTTCCCCACCTTCTTTTTCTTTGCAAGCCATTGCTTTGTCAACACCAACCATAATCACCACAGAGAAACACAGGCCCCCATTTAATCATTCCTGGTCCAAGACACATCTGAGCCAGGGTTTGGGGATGTGTTGTGAAGGCTTGTAAATTAGCAAGCTATCAACCCATGGTCAGGTGGCTAGCTAGCTATGGACACAGACTGTGGCCGCCACTGTGAATTTTCACTTCTAGAAGAACAATGTTTGATCTTCTTTGAGGCAAGCCAAGCCTGCACGATTCACAGGCAGCACAAAGGAAGCCCACCTAGTATGGGGTGAGGAGTCCATGGATGAGGTCCTTTCAGAGGGCTCACCTTCATGTGATGGTCACCACTGATCTGATGCAAGCACTGACCCCATCTGAGGCCAGGCCTTGTGCTGGACTTGTTTTGTCTGAATGCATGCTTAGGATGAACACCTGGAGAGGGCACAGAATAAGGTGTGCACTACCAGGACACGACACTGAAAGACCATATAACCAGCCTCTAGATTTATAGCATGCTGTGCTATAAAGGAAAGATAACTCTTCATCATGGGGCTGCCGAATTCTCACTTCTAAAATAACATGTTTTGAGAAAGCAACGCGCCATCTGAAAGTCAAGATGAAAATGTGGCATTTGAGCAATCCTACATGAAGTGCTATAATAATCAGCCTACCAAAAAAGATACCCAGCCCACTCAACACACCTTGAATGGCATGGGTTTCAAACAAGTTAAATTCCAATCCACTTGCTTTAATCCTTCAGGGAGTTCTTCAGAGGATGTTTTCAAAGCAATAAGAATAATCACAAATTAAATAGTGTGAGTAGTTGCAAGGGCAAATGTTTTGCTTCTCACTTTTGGAGCCGTGTTTGTTTTGTTCCACCTTCATTTTAATTAAGAGTAGAGCAGAATATATCTCTCTCTCTCTCTCTCTCTCTCTCTCTCTCTCACACACACACACACACACACACACACACACCTTTTGCAGGGACTTGTGGTGACTTTCAAGAGGTTGCTGGATATCCATTTTCAGCAATGGGACTTCTATATTTGTTAGCAAGACCTACCCCACTGGCCAGCCTGATTTTTCCCGTCTCTCTCAAGAATGCTCCAGGAACAATTCTACATCATGACTTATTTCAAAGAACCACCATACATTTAAAGCATGTCCAACACACACTGAAAGCACATGACTTGCCCCCAAAGATTCCTGGGAGCTCTGGTTTGTTATGGAATTTGTAACTCTGTTGAGGAGGAACTACAGTTCCCTGGATTCTTTCAGCAAAGGCATCTACTTTAAATGCACAGTGTGGATTTGCTTAACCTGCTTCCAGACTGTTGCTATTTTATGGGTGGGATTCAACTGCATACTAGGAAATTCAGATCGTGCAATTGAGATGGATTTGGTGATTTTACACAACAAACCCACTTCCAAAAATACCACAAAAACCCAGATTTGTTTTTCTTGTTGTTGCGGTATGGAAAATGCATTGGAAAGTGTGTGGTAGCAATTGCTTGACTTGATGTCATATAACTATCCCAGAAACAAACCAGAATAAATTCTCAAAGAATAGCCAATGTCCTATGACCTCTCTACAAAGCAGATCAGGATGAATAACCAATAAACAAGTCATTTGGATGCAACCTTGCTGACAATCAAGAAGGAGGTAGCAGCAAGTTCAAGGGACCCCCCTCAAAGGTTTGCAGAATTTCCCCCCTCCCTGATTATTATTTTTTAAAGAAAAAAATCTAAAATGGGGAAGCAACTCAATGAGGACTTACTGTGGTCAGTGGGGATGCAATGGAGTAAAAAAGAAAACCTAGGGATGGAATGGAGTATCCAGGAAGAGAGCATGGGTAGATGGATGGACCCCAGAAGAACACTCCACACAGCAGTCCCCTTGCAACCCTTGATTAGCCACAATGGAGAGGAATAAGAGAGATTAAGAGCAGTGAATAAGGCAGAATTGTGGCAGGCAGCCTCTCCTGTGAGTGGAAGCTTGGTCTGTCTTTTAAAAATTGTTTAAATTGCTTATTTATCAATTGCACCACAGCACTGGTCTTCTCATGGTACACACTTAAGCCCTCATTTGGGAATCGCTGCTTTAGCTCCTGCAATAATGAGAACCCGTTCTTTGCAAATTGCATTTCTCTTTTTTTAAAAAAAGAAGGTTAATCATTGGTTAGCATGCAAAAACACACAACTGGATGAACTTACAGTGCTCACTGCGGTGTTCTGAGAAACATCTTAAGGATCCTTTTGTTATTCCTTCCTGAAAACAACTAACAGGTATTTGGATATGTTATGCATAAAAGGTACTCAGGGCCACTTATTCTCCGTCTGGTATTTCGTCTTGCTTCTCTATTCCACTTCCTGCTCCTCTTCCACTTCTCTAATCTGTTCCTTACAATGCAATGGGTTGCCAATGCCAACACATTTGCCAGAAAAGTTGATATTGAAGTATATTCTGTGGGGCTTACAATTGCTGTGCCACAGCAAGAAGAGAATAGCAGAGATGAGAGAGGGGTTATTTTGAGGGATATTTAAGAGAAGATGAACAGGGGAGGCACAAACAAGATTCTGGTCATGATCCACAGTAGCTGGCATTCAGAGGTATACTGCCTTTGATACGTAATCTGATCCACCATGACCAGCAGCCACTGAGAACCTTATATCAACCAATAATTTGTCAAATCCCCTTTTCAAGCCACCGATGTTGGTGTTCATTTTATGGTAGCAAATTTCATCATTTAACTATGTGCTCAAGTACTTCCTTGTGCGAGTCCTGAACCTCCCATCATTCAGCTTCACTGGATGACTCTGGACCATATTATGAGACATCCCTGTCTACTTTATCCACACTACATATGGAGCTGTGCAATATCTCTTCTAATGTGTGGTGTCCAGAACTGTGGACAGTATTCCAAGTGCAATGGCTGGATAGATTTGTATGAAGCGCCTTAGGATATTGGCAGTATTACTTTTGAGCTGTGACATGGAATTTGCTTTCTTCACAAGCAACCACACACACCGGGCTGAGATCTTTATCAAGCTATACAACACAACTCCAAGGTCTCTTTCCTAGCCAGTCAATGTCAGCTCAGATCCCATCAGCATCAATGTGAAGTTGGGTTTTTCTTACCCAGGATCCATCGCTTTGCACTTGCTTCTCCTGAACACACAGCGACTACTTCAATGCCCATTCCACAGCTCAATCGTTTTGAAGATCTTCTCTGTCCCTTTTCGCTTTTACCGCCCTGAACAATTTATTTATTTATTGTCATCAGCAGAAAACTCACTGCTCGCCCCTAACTCCATGTCATTTATCAACAAGCTAAAAACCACTGGTCCCAATATGGACCCTGCCCAATATGGCAGAAGTGGCTCACTTGGTGCAGAAGTGACTCACTTCCCAGCGGGTGGATCACTGTTGCTTACTGGGAGGGGCGAGGTGGTGGGGAGTTGGCATGGTGCTAAGGCACCAGCCAGAGCATTGGGTTGGCTTTGCTGGTGCATTTGCACTGTGCCACTGCTTGCCTCTCCCCGTCCTGGTAAGCAAAAGTGACCCCCTGCTCAGAAGCTAGAATATGGCCCCGTTTCCCAGGGACAGTCCCCGGATTCACAAAGCTGTCCCCGGACAAAATCCTTCCCCGGAATGTCCCCGGATTTCATTTAATGTCCCCGGATTTATATTTTAAGTGTTGTAGATTTATTAGTAGGGGATGAATGTTGTGTGATTGGTTCAACGGCACAAGACACATCATATGGGGACTTCCAGCAAGGCAAAATGGCGGGTGCCACAGCAGCGAGCAGCTCCTGAAGCCAGCCAGAGCCAACTGCACTACCAGGCTGGCTCCAAGCTGCTGAGACTGCTGCTGCCACTGCCAAGGGGGAACTGGGGATGCCCAGCACGTCAACTGGGGGAACCGCTGACCCCTCCACAACCCAAATCGAGCCAGGAGCAAGAGCGTCCAGTCACCCGGCCAACTGCCCAGAGAAGAGAAAATATTACTTCTTTTTAAAAACAAAAACTTTTTTTAATAAAAGAAAAATTCTCTTATCCCAAAAAAAAAAAAGTGTCCCCGGATTCTTTGAAAAAAATCTGGCAACCTTAAGCTAGAATAGCGTCTCCACCCCATCTAGTGAGCCATTTCTGCTTGCGGGGACTCCACTTCTTATATTTTTTGTTTTTGAAACTGCCTTGAGATCCAAAAGGATGAAAGGTACAAATCACCATTGACAATTAGGCTTGAACAACTTTGAAAAAAAGTGGGAAGAAGTGGAAGCCAAAGGGAAGATCTAGGGCACTCAGGCCCCTGTTCCATCAGAGAGATTATTGGCACCATTGCTGATTACCTCATTGCGCCTCTGCATGTTCATCTTGAGAAGTTCTTATTCTGGTGGGGACCTAGCTTTTACTTCTCCTTGAATCAGGGTGCTTATCTCAGTCTTTTCACTTGCTATTTCTAAATGCAGGTTGCCTAACAAGCATTAAAAAGAGGATTACAAAGATGTCGATCATGTAACTAATAAAGCTAAATGGGCATGAAACAAATCCAGAACTATTGATCTTGAATTACTACCGTATCAACAATAACACATGGATATCAAGAACACCATTTAGCACATGCTTTCAGAGCATATTTTAAATAGCCTTTCCTCTGTAAAATCTGGTCATACATATTATTTTACATTTTACAGTCTGGGTTAAAAAAATTAAACTGGAATTTATTCTACCACACTTATTTCTCTATATTATGCACGATCCATTTTGTAGCCCCATTTCCATGTCCCCTTGCAATGGTGAATTGACATCGGAACCGTATGGAATTTTAAAATACTTTTATGCTACTGACTCAGCAAAATATAATCCAGTTTTTTAAAAAATCTAGTTGTCATGCCAGAAAAATTATGTTAATGGTTTTTTAAAAATCAGTAGGGCCCTGATCTAAAATAAGAACAGCCTCTGTATGTTTGTCGTCTGTTCCAGCCTCAGTCACCATCATTTTATTTGATATTACTTACAGCTGATAGCTCCAGATGGTAGAATTTTGGACTGTACTGGTTAAAAATGCACGCAGGACCATATTTGTATGGTCACACACACACACACACACACACACCATCATGTGGAAAACTAGCATTATAGGGAAATGACTTTGCTAAACAATTTGTGATAATTTATTATTTGTAGGGAGGTTTTTTCCAATTCTGGAGTGTTCAGAAATATGATCCTCCAGTCGCAAGCTAACATGCCCCAATCCACCTCATTGTCATTCAGCATGATGTGTAGAATGCTTCACAGGCCAATCTCTCTCTCTCTCTCCTCTCTCTTTTGCTCTCTCTGTCTCACCCACGCATCCACACCCACATACCAAATTATTCTATTGGAAATCTGGAGTATTGAAGACTTCAGATAATAAAACTGAAGTGTTACCAGCATAATGCCTGACTTCTCAACATACATGCCCCCTTCCATTAAGGTGTGACAGTGATTTATTCCAACCCTTTAATCAAGGTTCAGCACCAAGGCCAGCTCAAGAGGCTCTTGTGTGTTTTCACAATGTTGGCATTAATTGGCACTACGGACCTCAAGTTTCTGAGAGAATTCTTGAATGTATGAAATGCTGAGCAGGACCAAGCCACTGTAAACTGCAAGATTTATCAGGGACAAATGTCTGGGTTAATGGATTGCATGAAGGCCAATAAAATGCAGATCAGTTTCAATAATAAAGGTAAAGGGATCCCTGGCCATTAGGTCCAGTCATGACCAACTCTGGGGTTGCGGTGCTCATCTCGCTTTATTGGCCGAGGGAGCCGGCGTACAGCTTCTAGGTCATGTGGCCAGCATGACTAAGCCGCTTCTGGCGAACCAAAGAAGCACACAGAAATGCCGTTTACCTTCCCACCGGAGCAGTACCTATTTATCTACTTGCACTGCGTGCTTTTTAACTGCTAGGTTGGCAGGAGCAGGGACCGAGCAATGGGAGCTCACCCCGTCATGGGGATTCAAACCACCGACCTTCTGATCAGCAAGTCCTAGGCTCTGTGCTTTAACCCACAACGCCACCCGCGTCCCTAGTTTCAATAATACAGAGATGTTATTAATAGGTGGTGTGCCAATTTGGGGAGCTAGGGAGCTGCCTGAGTTGGAGGGATTCTCCCTTGAAGAGCATAATTAACCCATGTTGTTACATACAACTATCTCTTTGGGGTCTAAAGTGACCTTGGTGGCAGGGAGCACCTTCCACTATCTCTTAGGCTGATGCTCCAGCTATGACATTTCCCATACAGCCTAACCACTGTTAGTCATACTCTGGAGATATACCATTTGGACTATTGCAATGTGTTGCTCATGAGGTTGCCTTTGAAGACAGTCCAGAAACTACAGCCAGCAGAGAATACAGAAGCTAGATTACTAACTGAGACCAGATGTGTAGGATGCATCTTGCCAGTCTTGAAGAAGCATCACTGTTTAGGGAAATTTTTTAATGTTTGATGTTTTATCGTGTTTTTAATATTCTGCTGGGAGCCACCCAGAGTGGTTGAGGAAACCCAGCCAGACAGGCAGGGTATAAGTAATAAATTGTTATCATCATCATCATCATCATCATCATCACTGGCTCCACGTCTCTTTCAGATGCCTATAACTTTATTAGCCCCATATTGAATATGGCAGGGGTCTGAGAGATATCAGTTCGCCTTAAAACCTTAAGAATTAATGGCAGGGGTGAATTTTATTCATCACTCTCTTAGCCACTATGCTACACTAGCTCTCCAGGGGTGTCTAATAAGAGAGAGATTCTTTTTTTCAGAAAGTGTTTTTAAGATGTCTGTTGTATAGATAAGTCAAGATTCTACACAGACACGTATCATTCATCCTTAAGAGGTTCTTCTGCAAGCTCTTAAATCTCTACCTGGAGAACAGATAGTCAATGCAAATACCATCTCAGGCATCAGATAATCTTCAGGTTTTCCCTTTGCTATTGCAAAAGCTTATTTCTCATTAGGCAAATGTTTGCCTCCAGGACTGACAGTGATGTAAATGCGTGTAGACAGGCCCTCCTTGCTACCCAAAAGCATGTACTAACAAGCACCGGTAAGCAGATGAGCATCCTGTTATCCTGCGGCTCAGCAAAAAATGCTGTAGATGCTGTCAATAGACACAAACATAGCTCAGTGGTGGAACACCTGCTCTGCATGCAGAAGGTCTGGAGTTCATTCTCTGCTATCTCCAGGGAGGGCTGGGAATGCCCCCTGCTTGAAAACCTTGAGGCGCCTTTGGCAGCCAATGTAGACCATACTGAGCTGGATGGACCAGTGAACGGACTTAGTATAAGGGAGCTTCTTCTGCCCCTCCAATAAAATTTGCACACATATAGCCTCATGACTGCATCTCCACGTCTCATCTAATTTGGGCATTAAGTATGTTGCTTGCTGGGTGTGCAAAGAAGATTAAGTTGACAGCTGAAGATGCATTGCTGATGTTGCAGAAGCTGTTAAAACTGTTTTATCCCCTCTATGCAATTCTTAGAGGACATGGGGCATTTGGGGAGATTTCTCCAGGATTAAGGCTTGCGGGCTCCTGAAACACATTCTGCTACTTACGGCGCATTTAGCAGACTCTCTTAGGGCATCTGTAGAACTGAGAACCAAAACTTGCAATCTGCAGCTCAGGGTTCTTAAGGTCCATGGCTTGTTGGCAGGCCCAGTGCCAGGCTTGAGTCGGTCTTAGGCATGGTACCACTGATAGTGGGGGCCCCACCCACACAGGCAAGAACCGCCACCCACCATTCTCCCCAGGCATTGCCACAAGCACCACAAACACTAACAGTGTGGGCATGGCTCCTAGTTGTGCTGAAACCATCCGCCACCCTCTTCCCACAGCCAAGCTAACCAGCATTATACTATTGGGAGCCAAACCGCACAGCTCTGATCAGTGTCAGGTGGCCATCACATTACATCTCATGCAATGCATAGGAACATAAGCAGAATCTGCTGTATCAGACTAAAGGCACATCTAGGTCATCATCTTGTTCTCACAGTGGCCAACCAATTGCCTGTGGCAAACCCACAAGCAGGTAGTGGCGTCTCCTTCCTTGCAGCTTTAAGCAGAGGTTGGATGGCCACCTGTAATGGATGCTGTAGCTGAGATTCCTGCATTGCAGGGGGTTGAACAAGATGACCCCTGGGTCCCTTCCAACTCTAAGATTCTGTGATTCTCTTGTTTTAATGTCAAGACTCAGGGATTCCCATCCCTCCCCCAGTGGCAGCCAAAAAAGCAGATAACACGAAGGGTCCTTACCACCTAATTTATTCAGTATTCACAGAGAGAGAGGATGTAGTCTCTATGCCATGATGGCATTGCACCAAGTAAAGTCCCACCCCCTGTGTCTCTCCTATTGTACCCCTACATTGTCTAATCTGAGCTTTCTGCCTCTGAGCTCTCTGCTCTCCTACTTTCAATGCCTGCCTGGTCCTGGGAAAGGGGGGGGGTCAGGAATACTTTCCAAGGACACTGAGTCTGTCAGCTGGCTCTTCCCTGGTGCTTCTTCTTCTTCCTGCTGTTCTTCTTCCAATATTTCCCAGCTTCTGCCCTCTGCAGCCTCTGAACTATGCCCCTCTGCAAACCACTGTTCTAAATCTATACTGTCCTCCTGTTCTCGGGAAGGTTCAGGAGAGGCAGGGTGGCAGCCCCCACCATTCCTCCTCAGTCCAGCTCCTGGCATTTAACTTACATTGTTCTATAGTGCAGGGACGCGGGTGGCGCTGTGGGTTAAACCACAGAGCCTAGGGCTTGCCGATCAGAAGGTCAGTGGTTCAAATCCCCGTAACGGGGTGAGCTCCCGTTGCTCAGTCCCTGCTCCTGCCAACCTAGCAGTTCAAAAGCACGTCAAAGTACAAGTAGATAAATAGGTACCTCTCCAGTGGGAAGGTAAACGGCATTTCTGTGCACTGCTCTGGTTCACCAGAAGCGGCTTAGTCATGCTGGCCACATGACCTGGAAGCTGTACGACGGCTCCCTCGGCCTATACAGCGAGATGAGCTCCGCAACCCCAGAGTCAGTCACGACTGGACCTAATGGTCAGGGGTCCCTTTACCTTTACCTATTCTATAGTGCAGAATGCATGCGAATGGAGGTTTCCCTGCAATGGCAGACCCAGAAACTCTTCCTTGCAACCCTTCCTTGCTGCATTTTTGTATGCCCCTTAAAAACCTTTAACTATTAGCAAGTTTAGAAATGCTTTTCAATAAGTAAATAAAATAAGCCTTGTCCTCCAAAGAAGTCAGCGTCACCTTAGAATGAGCTCCACCTCACAATGGTAGGCTTGTCCCGCTGGTTTTACGCATGCAGCTCTCGGGCACTTGAGATTCATGGAAAGGAATGAGATTTTGAATGGTGGTGCAAAACACTGGGAGCTGAGAAGCACCCATGCCAACCTACTGGCAGGATGAAACAACAGCTGCCTACATTCAGCCTGGCACTGAAGATCCTGAGCCTTTGAATACAGGCTCTGTATCGTTTGTTGGTCTATTCAGTGGCGCAAGTGCTGACACTGGCATGTGTTCAGGGTCCTACCGCCTTTTATGTTTTGCTTTCATCTTTTTTTCTGCTGTTCTTCCTTCCCTAAGCCATGATTCAGAGAAAATGGAGGACTGGAATGATCTAACTGCTACAGTCTCTACCATGTGCACGAAGTTAAGCACTTTTTAATGTGCTTCTTTATTTTACGCACTTATATTTTGCCTTCTGAAAATAATTTAAAGGTTATATATATAGGGTGGCATCCAATTGGTGTGTCTCGTCAGCACAAGAATTTCCACTTGTGCACTGAGACTTCCCCCTCTCTTCTCTGCTCTCCCAAAATCTTCTCTGGAGCATTCAGGGGAACCCCCTAGAACAGGTTTCAGGTGCACAGGGGGAAGAGAGTGGAAGTAGTCCCATTGCACATGTGGAAATTCTCATGCTGCTATTACTCAGTGCTACTTTGGATACAATCCATGATCAATACAATTC
This sequence comes from Podarcis muralis, assembly GCF_964188315.1. Lineage (NCBI taxonomy): Eukaryota > Metazoa > Chordata > Lepidosauria > Squamata > Lacertidae > Podarcis > Podarcis muralis. Next base: position 88,963,103 of record NC_135659.1, on the reverse strand, counting down.
AGAATGCAAGGATCGGCACAGAATAATATTAGTAGCTAAATTAAATAGAGAAAGCCTCCCAGAAGAGAAACATTTCAACATTTCTTTAAAATGAAAGGAGTGGAGTTTAGATGGCATCTCTCCGAAAAGGGTTCCATAGTTTTGGCAGTGCCATTGAAAAGGAACTCCATAAAGAAATATAATTTAAAGCAAACAGAGCTTTAAACTATAACCTTAAACCTAGGATAGATTCATACTGGGAAACTCTGTAAGTGTTGTGGGAGAATAATGACACTGCACTCTAGTTTCTCATCTTTTCATTTAAAACAAAAACATAAACTTGGCCCCTGGGAGTAGTCTGGAAAGATGCCAGGACCAGGGCAGGGCGAGAATTCAAAGGAACCAACTCCTTCCTAGTCTCCCAACATGCTTCCAAACCTGGGAGAAAACTATGGCAGTCTGGACCTGATACAGTTACCAAGCACGATGGCTGAGCAAGGCATCCCAAGGTCTTCAGATGCTGCTTCAGTACCATGGACAGCTCCCACCTCATTGTCCATGTTTCTTTCTGCTAGTGTGCCTGCCCTACCTATCCCTGATTTGCTTTCCCTTCTCATAGCCTTCCTCGAAATGGTGCCCTCTACATCTTCCACCAGGCCCAGCCAGCACGACCAATGGTCAGGGATGCTGAGAGTTGGAGTCAGACAACATCTGGAGGATACCAGCTAGGGGAAGGCTTCCTAAATATCAGGGATGAGCAGTGAAACCGGAATAGTTCCAGCATGGAATCTTATACGGTACATAACAATGCAATAGAGATATTGGAAGTGTTAGCCGTTGACTGGCAGTGGCTCCCCAGCATTTCAGAAAGGGATCCCTCCCGGTTCTTACTAGAGATGTTGGGGGTTGAACCTGGGATCTTCTGCATGCAAATCAGATGCTGCAAGACCGAGCTATGCTAGCCACCCTTCCTCCAGTATAGAATTGCTGTTTGCCAACTTAGCCTGAACTGACAATGGGCATAAAGGTAAAGGGACCCCTGACCATTAGGTCCAGTCGTGACCGACTCTGGGGTTGGGGCGCTCATCTCGCTTTATTGGCCGAGGAAGCCGGTGTACAGCTTCCGGGTCATGTGGCCAGCATGACTAAGCCGCTTCTGGCGAACCAGAGCAGCGCATGGAAATGCTGTTTACCTTCCCGCTGGAGCGGTACCTATTTATCTACTTGCACTTTGAAGTGCTTTCGAACTGCTAGGTTGGCAGGAGGACAATGGGCATATGAGTAATCAAAAAGGGGGTTCTGGAAAGTGAAACACATGAACTACTCCAATACAGCAGCTCCAATTTGGAGTGAGTCCAGCCTCAACTTGAGTAAGTCCTTATTTGAACTGAGGCTCTTAGCCCACCTTTGCTACCCTCTGTTATCTTTGTCTCAGTCTCTCTCCAACAGAATTACTTTCAGGAAGGGGAGAGGTAGCAGAGGGAAGAGGGTTTCAATCAACATAGGAGAGCACCATGATCCTGGCATCCACATCTCATTTGCTTACTTACTCAGCACAATGGCATCTTACCCTTTAAGTCATGGATAATGAATAATGCTGGACTCCCATTGTCCCTGAATACTGGCCAGACTGCCTGGGGCATATGGGAGTTGTAGTCCAATAATATATGGAAGGCACCAAGTTACTTATCCCAGGATTAAGAAATACAAGGGAACCCTGAGAGGGCCATGGTGTGAACCAAAGATTGTCAGTCCTCATCTACTGGAGAGGAATTCAAGAATTCTATTTTTCAGTCTTAGAAAATACATGAAGTGCAGGGACAGCTTTGGATCTTCAACTGGGCAATCCCAGACACTTCTGCTTAATTAGGGTAAGAAACCTTATTGTCATTGAATGGTTTGTGAGGAGGCAATGAGAAAAGATTTATTGGTCATATCCACGGGCAAAAGAAGGGCTAATTAATAATAAGAGAGTAGAATATAATGGATTGGTAGTTTGTGTAAACTACGAGGTAATTGGACCCCTCATGCCATTGTTAGTATCAATCATACCTTTGTTCATCGCAAAGCCTGGCTGTCCAGAGACAGCAGAGAGACAATTGATCAATAATGAACCAGCATGTCGATACAGCCTGTGAACTGTATTCCATTGTTCTACTCATTATGATTGCTGTGGTTTCCATATCTTAAGTGTTGAGACTGGGCGAAACTGTCATCCAGCAGCCCCTTCATTCCCAGTTCAAAAGCAAATATATCACACAAAGGATGACACTCCAAACTGACCATATCCAAGGTAGGAGGAAGCCCACTGTTTCTTGCTTGCCTTTAATCTAGGGGAACTAGTTTAATTATTCTAATACATCCTTGCTCAAAAGTGACTTTGTACCCATTCTGGTACCTTTATATACTATCCATATATACAGTGTATAATATACATTATACAGTGATCAATGCAACGGTCACCTCCAGGCTTGACTACTGTAATTCGCTCTACACGGGGCTGCCCTTGAAGCTGTCCCAGAAACTCCAACGGGTGCAGAATGCTACAGCAAGGCTCCTCACAGGGTCTCTGCCATGGGAGCATATTCACCCAGTGCTTTTCCAGCTGCACTGGCTCCTGGTGGAGTACAGGGTCAGATTTAAGGTGCTGGTTTTGACCTTTAAAGCCCTTCACGGCCTAGGACCCTCGTACCTACGGGACCGCCTCTCCCAGTATGGCCTCAAGGTCCATAAATAGCAACACCCTAGTGGTCCCAGGCCCTAAGGAAGTTAGATTAGCCTCAACCAGAGCCAGGGCGTTTTCAACACTGGCTCCGGCCTGGTGGAACGCTCTGCCTCATGAGACCAGGGCCCTGCGGGATCTGATTTCTTTCCGCAGGGCCTATTAGACAGAGTTGTTCTGCCTGGCCTTTGGCTTGGAGCCAATTTGATTCCCTCCCCCTCTTTCTTTTTCCTTTCTCCTGTGATGAGGCTGTATTTTAATATTTTAATGTTTCAAAATTTTAATGTTGTATTTTAATCTTGTTTTTAAGTTGTATTCATTCAACTTGTTTTTATTATTGCTTGTTAGCCGCCCTGAGCCCGGCCTTGGCTGGGGAGGGCGGGGTAGAAATAAAAATTATTATTATTATTATTATTATTATTATTATTATTATTATCCTTGGCAAAGCTGCAGCTCAGTACCAGAGCATCTGCATTGCAGGCCCTAGGTCCCATTTTCTATCCCCAGCTAGAACAGGGAAAGTCTCCCATCTTAATCCTTGGAGAGCTGCTGCCAGCCAGTGTAGAGCGTACTGAACAAAGTGGGCCAGTGATCTAAGGCTCAGAATAAGCCAGATTCCTATGTTCTGATGAGTTGTCTTCTGCTAACACTGAGAGATGCTTTTGTTCCACAGCAAAACAGAATGGGAGTAGCATCCCATGACTTTGTCTGAAGAGAAGGTGGCAGCTCTGCATCAGTGCTCAAAAGTTCTGATTTCTTTTTCAGGAGTCTCGAGAGCCAGTGTAGTGTAGTGGTTAAGAGCTGTAGTCTCGTAATCGCGTCTCCACTCCTCCACATTCAGCTGCTGCGTGACCTTGGGCCAGTCACACCTCTTTGAAGTATCTCAGCCCCACTCACCTCACAGAGTGTTTGTTGTGGGGGAGGAAGGGAAAGGAGAATGTTAGCCGCTTTGAGACTCCTTAAAGGGAGTGAAAGGCGGGATGTCAAATCCAAACTCTTCTTCTTCTTCTTCTTGAGGGGCTCTACTTTGTATCCCGGAGACACGCAACATGGCATTGTAGCACATAGAGCATCACAATACATCTTTGTTATTAAGATTAATCCCTTAAATTGCCTTTCTATACAAAGTCATGCTAAATAAGCCTTGCCCGTATCTATATCATGCTCTTGTAAATTGAGACTAGGATAATCCATTACAACAACAGAGATTTCCCCAAACTGTGTGTGTTCCTGCCAGCCCAAACAGGCTTAGATTTTCTTCTTTTGTGTCATCAATGTAGCTCCACTATCTTGCTCCTCTTTTCTCTTGAAGGTCTGCGCAACGTGCAACCCACCAATTTGACTGCAGCCTAGTATGGACCATTGTAGATACTGTCAGGAAAGGGGCTGAAAAAAATCAACTAGTATCATAGGACAAGGACCATGGGTCAGGGGTAGAGCAATTGCTTTGCATGCAGAAGGTTCCAGGTTCAATCCCTGGCATCTCTTGGTATGGCTAGAAGAGAACACTACCTGACACCCTGGAGAGTCACTGCCAGTCAGTGTAGTGACAGTACTGAGCTATGTGGACCAATGGTCTGACTTAGTGCATGTCTTGCTATGGTCCACACACATTTGGATACTGTGCTAGCATAGAATTCTGACCCCTCTTCTGCATATTCCCATGTGGAAAGGCAGACATCCTTTTCTGAGTCCTGCCAACACAATAATCACCTCCCAAAGAGATTCTCTCATTTTGTCATGGGTATTGCCAGTATTGGAACATTGCAATTTGTTCTGGTGTGAGAAAGAGTGCCTTGGGAGGGGGGTGTCCCTCCAACCCCCCAACTTGCTTTCTTGCTGACAGCGATCTCCTCCACTTCTGACTGGATCACGTATGGAGAACAATGAGGTCCTCTGCAGCCTTCTACAAGGAGTCGCTTACAAAGGGAACCCCTTAATGTGATATATTTTGCAAAAACAACTCCCCCCCCCCCACTTTCCTTTAAACTTTTATACAGTCTTTTATCCCCAGACTGCCTGCCAAACATCAGAACCAGCCCATGTAGTCTGAGGTCAGAGGGGCATAGCCACCAGCTCTTACTGGGTATAAACTACCACAGCCAAAACAAAATTGCTTCCGGAAATGCCCAGTGAACATGTTTAGGTTGCATATTCACTAGACATTCTCCAGCTATGCAAAGCCTTGCTAAATATTTACTATTTGATACCAGTATCTGATTTACTGTTATGTTTCATTTCAATATTTGACGTGTGACCATATCTAACAGCTGCTTTGCAATCAGCTGGCTAATTGGTGCTGCATATTGGCTAAGTGTCCACCTTTTCTTATGTCCTCAGACACAATCAACAAAAGGACCCACAAATACTGAAATATACTTGCAGGGTACTCCAAAAACAAAACATATATAAAAGGACAATGTTCAATAGTGCAAAGAGGACAATGAACAACATTACTAAGGGACAATTGCTTTTGACCAATTAAGTTTTTGTCCATTAAAGGTTTGGTTTTCTTTTCCTTTTTGTCCTAATTAGTCCCATGACCTTGGGATAGGTTTTCGAAGCAACATGTTTGGGGAATGTGTCAAAATAATTTATTTTGTGCACCAGTGGCTAAGCAGTTTTATTTTTGTTGAGAGGTCTGTGCAAGCAGGGTGGAAAGTGGAAGGAGGAATCTCTTATTTTCCTGTTCTGGATTTCATTTAATTTAAATAATATTCCCATTGATTTCCATGTGTGTAAAAGATACTGCTTTCTTATTCCCTTACTCACAGGTGTCTCTGGTGCTTCTTAAAGTCAGACATCACGGGGCCAATTTGACAAATGTCTGGCATGTAAAAAGTCGGGATTCTGACAAGTTGAATTTGTGCAAAGCTTCATTTCATTTGTGTGAAGCCTCATTTCGTTTGTGTGAAGTTCCATTTCACTGGGGCTTTACTTTTATTTCAACTTGACTTAAAGGTAAAGGGACCCCTGACCATTAGGTCCAGTCGTGACCTACTCTGGGGTTGCGGGGCTCATCTCGCTTTGCTGGCCGAGGGAGCCGGCGTACAGCTTCCGGGTCACGTGGCCAGCATGACTAAGCCGCTTCTGGCGAACCAGAGCAGCGCACGGAAACGGCATTTACCTTCCCGCCGGAGCGGTACCTATTTATCTACTTGCACTGGTGTGCTTTCAAACTGCTAGGTTGGCAGGAGCAGGGACCGAGCAACAGGAGCTCACCCCGTCGCGGGGATTCGAACCGCCAACCTTCTGATCGGCAAGTCCTAGGCTCTGTGGTTTAACCCACAGCGCCACCCACGTCCCTAACTTTACTTAGGTAGTAGCAATCGCTGATTTTCAGGTGGAACGCCAGCTTGTAGTTTGAGAATATACAAAGAGCAGCGCTGGATGAGGCCAATGGTTCATTTAGTCCAGCATCCTGCTCTCACGGTGGCCAATCAAATGTCCTTAATGGAAACCAGCAAGCAAGACCCGAGAACAAGAGCGCTCTCTCCCCCTGTGGTTTCCAGAAACTGGCATTCGGGGGCATTATTGCCCCTGACCACGGAGATCCCTGTTTGGGGATTTTGTAGAGACCATGGAGGTCTAACCCTCTTTCAATGCCATCCAAGTTGATGGCCATCACTGCCTCCTAAGAGATATGCAAGAGATATGACATATAAATGTCTTCTACTGGGGCAGATCAATGGTACATCAAGTCCTACAGCCCTAACAGGCAAGAGCTCAGCAAGAACTCGGTTTCTTTTCTTTCTTTGTTGCCCCAAGTTCTCTTTATAAACTGGAGGTCTCGTGGAATGAGCCTAGGAACATCTGCAAGCAAGGCATGCCCTCTTCCCTTTAACCACATCCCCCGTCCTTTCCAAGGTCAACCTTCACCATACTGAAAACACCAATGTTCAGCTCCATATCTTTCTAGGACCTGTTTGGATGACTCCACCCAGGCTCCTGGCGCACATATATGGAGCTTTGTATCAGCTGGTCACTGATAGGAGCATTGGAAAATGCCTTACACTGAAACATATTCCTGGCCCACCTAGCTCTGTATTGTTTACACTGATTGGCAACAGCTCTCCAGGATTTCAGGCCAGGGACATTCCCAGTCCTACCTACAAATGCCTTGGATTGAACCTCAAGTCTTCTGCATGCAGAGCAGATGCTGTAACCCTTGAGCCTTTCCCCAGCTGGAAATATTGTAGAAGAGTACCATGGGAGCCTGAGCACCGCAGGAGAATGCCTGCATTGTTGTGGTGTCTGACAGCTGCAGTTCACATTTTGCCTCTGGAAAAGGGAAGCATCTTTTCTCAAAGGCATTTGTTATGTTAACAGCCCAGTTTGAGGGCTAAGCAAACCATCTTTGAACAACAGGCTACTGGGGCTTGTTTGTTAGCGGCGCTCCCTATCCATTTGTGATTAAGGTGTGTTTCCTCACACACCTTAAATAGAGAGCTTCCAAGCATTATTTTCCCCGGTGCAATTAGTGAACAATGCCTCCAGTCACCAAAAAAACCTACATACCCATCCTAGGAAGATGCCACTAAGAATATTTCATGTGCTTAATCACACATGAAATTCTAGGTGTGGTTTCAGCAATTCTCAAATGATCATTGCTCTGATGTGATCAGTGCATGTGGTGGCTTTCCAGATCAGCAAAAGAAAAAGAGTATGCACTTTGAAGAACTAATGGAGAAAACTACTCCAATCAGGCTTGGTGTGTGTCTGTGTGAAATGTTTGCCAGAAGCTCAGAAAATACCACAATTGTTTACCTACTCAATTCCAAGGCTGCTGAATTCCTCAGTGATGCCATCAGAGAAACAGTGCTTGTTCCTTTTCCCAACTCCTCCTCCACGGAGTCTCCAACCCACTCCCATCCCTAATTAGGTACCTCCATCACTGCTTCAATGGAAGTGGAAGTGAAATGAAACAACAAAGAGAGGGGTTCTTTCCCCCAACTACCTTCCCTCTCAGACACCCGCCATGCTACATGCCCAACACCAGTAGCACTGGGAAATGTAGTTTGGATCGATTTGATTTTTATTGTGTTTCTATGCTGCTTTTCAATCCAATGAATCTCAAAGTGGTTTACAAACAATAGATAACAGCAACATCATAAAAACATAGCAGAGCATCACAAATACAGCCCAAATCGTGTGAAAGAATCGACAAATCATCAGTTTCAATCTCCAAGACACTATTAACGAACAGCAACTGGAAAGAATAAGCTAAGAGTACAGCGGAAGTCATGTTATTAACAAATCAATAAGGCATTTATACTCTATAAAGCAATGTTAACAACTACAAAAAAGCAACTGAAAAAATGAGCTAAGCGCTGTTAAGTTCATACGCACACTCTCCATAACTCAAAATCATTTGCTCTGTTCAGTTCATAAAAATGCACATAAAACACACATGATGCCCATTGTTAAGCCAGTTCAGCCAGATGCTCAGACATCACTGTTCCTGAGTACAGCACCTCCCAAAGGACGTTGGGAGTAAAATACATGTTTCAGTAATGGAACTCAGAGCCAAAATAGAATGTTGGGACCTGTAAGAGTATAAAAAGAGTCCTGCTGGAACAATCCAAAGGCTCGTCTAGTCTAGCATCCTGATCTCATGGTGGTCAACCAGATTCATATAGGAAGCTTACAAATGGGACCAGAGCAAAACAGTGCCTCTCTTCACCTTTTGATTCCCAACGACAGGTATTCAGGATATGCTCCGACCATGGAGGCAGAGCATAGCCACTGCAGCTAGAAGCCATTGGCAGGCTTACCCTCCACAAATCTGTCTAATCCCCTTTGAAAGCCATCCAAGTTGGGGGGCCGTCACTCATAGAATCACACAATTGTAGAGTTGGAAGGGACCCTAAGGCTCATAGAGTCCAACCCCTTGAGATGCAGGAATATACAGCTGTCTCATACAGGGATCAGCACCACACTCTAGCCAACTGAGCTATCCAGGATGAATGCAATGGAGATGAGCATTGCAAGACTCCCAAATCAGTACTTCGAAGCTTGGAGATAACAGTCTTGACACCATCACTAAATTCAAGCTTTACAGTAGGAAGTGAGGAAAGATAGCACATATAATAGCACTAAGGGCTTCTATTGAAAGGAATGTGTAATATGTAGGGAATGTGAGACATCTGAGGAAGCCCTGAGTTACAGGAGTTTTATAGTTTCCTAGGACTAAGAACCCCCTTCATGGATCACTGCCTTGCCGTGGCGAAGGGGCTTGAATAACTCAGAGAAGCTATGAACTATGCCGAGCAGGGCACCCAAGATGGACAGGTCATAGTGGAGAGTTTAGACCAAACGTGATCCACCTGGAGGAGAAACCGGCAAGCCACTCCAGTATCCCTGCCAAGAAAACTCCATAGACAAAGACAACAGGCATATAAAAGTTATGATGCTGGAAGATGAGCCCCTCAGGTCGGAAGGCGTCCAACATGCTACTGAGGAAGAGAGGAGGACAAGTACAAGTAGATTCAGAGCTGATAAAGAGACTCTTGGGAGACTCTCCATTCTTAAGGAAATCAGCCCTGAGTGCTCACTGGAAGGACAGATCGTGAAGCTGAGGCTCCAATACTTTGGCCACCTCATGAGAAGAGAAGACTCCCTGGAAAAGACCCTGATGTTGGGAAAGATCGAGGGCACAAGGAGAAGGGGACGACAGAGGATGAGATGGTTGGACAGTGTTCTCGAAGCTACCAGCATGAGTTTGACCAAACTGCGGGAGGCAGTGGAAGACAGGAGTGCCTGGCGTGCTGTGGTCCATGGGGTCACGAAGAGTCGGACACGACTAAACGACTAAACAACAACAAAGGACTAAGAACAAGATGGACATATTAATGGCACTGGAAAACCTCCATAGAATTATTTTTTATTGGTTCCTGAAGTCCAGTGTGTGTGGTTATGAATTAATCCTACCGGGCCAACCACTTTGTATACAATTTGTCTTCCCTTGCTCAGAAGACAAGATCAGATGCCTCTTGATTAAGATCATCTCTGTGAAATATTTATGTAGATCCAAACATTTAAGCTATTGACTTCTTTCATGTAGTTAAATGATGTGATCCCAAGGGCACATATAAATTGGGTATGCATTATGTGCAATAAATCACCTTGAATTTTCAAGCAAACAAAAACCCGAAAACAATCAGCGGTGAACTTAATGGGCACTGAGGATCCTCCTTGTTATTATTTAAGCTTAAGTTAGACAGGATGTAATTCAAAGCTCTCTGTTTGAGCCGTACTTAGTTGCTGCTATTTACAAGACAGGCATTTTTCAAGCGGCCGGGATTATTAATTCTAGATATTAATTGCATGCTGCAAAACCGACAATTTGGTCAGAAACAATGGAGCAAACGCTGTAGATAAATAAACTCGGAAGCCCATTAGCTGCTGCCATACTAATGGGCCATTGTGCATATTGGCTTTCAGAGCTAAAGGTTGGGACAAATGAATATTATATCTACTTAACTAATTACGCATGTAAACAATTTACAGCTCCTTGAAGAAAGCAGTATGAGAAAACACTTAGCAGTTGTTCCGCCAGCTGGATTTTCAAATGCTGCACAAGCATTAATTGACTCCCTACCGCCAGCATGCTTTCACTGATGTCCAGAACCTAATTTATAAATAGATTTTATGATATGGTTTCTCTGTACCCAACAGGTACATGAAATCAAACAATGTTGCCCACCAGTTGTTGCATGCATTTTAATGTTACCTCAGTTGAAGAACGTGTCTTACAAGACAATCCTATATGTCTTTGCTCAGAAGTAAGTCCCACTGAGTTCAGTTGGGCATACTCCCGTGTAAATGGGTATAAGATTGCAGCCTTATTTTATTCCCCCCCCCCCCAATGTGGCTTTGCGTTGAATAGTTTAATTTTAGAGTGGAAAATTCCAGAGACAATAGACCAGCAACAAAGCCTATCTAGATCTTTCTTTTTCCTTCTTACAAGAGTGAGCTCTGCTCATGTCATGACTCACTTAAATCCTGTCTGTGTCTGGCTACATGTGCAAATGCTTCAGTGAATGAGAAATATACAGTGGTACTTCTAGTTGCAGACACGATCTGTTCTGGGGTGCCATTTGCACCCTGAAAAGTCCTCAACTAGAGCAGTGCTTCTGCAATAGAGCGCTTCTGCACATGTGTGAAGTGCGCAGAACACTTCTGTGCATGCGTGAAGTGTGCAGAACACTTCTGCGCATGCATTGCAGAACGCTTCTGCTTGTGCACGCATGGCAAAACCCGGAAGTATACACTTCCATACACTTTACTGCATTCACAAGCCGAAAAGACGCAACATGAACCTAACGTAACATGAGGTATAACTGTATCTGATCAGGACCCAAACAGATTGGCCAAATGCAAGACTCCAGGCGCAGTTCAAAAGTTGTGGGTCTGTCCAGTAAGACACGTCTTAGGCTCTTCAACCAATAAGCTCTGGGGCAGTTCAGCTGATAGAGCATGAGATTCTGAATCTCAGGGCTGCGGGTTCAAGCTCAACTTTGGGGGAAAGTTTCCTGCATTGCAGGGGATTCGACTAGATCAGCAATTCTCAACCTGTGGGTCCCCAGATGCTGTTGGACTACAACTCGCATCATCCATGAGCTCTGGCCTTGCTAGCTAGGGATGATGAGAGTTGTAGTTCAACATCTGGGGACCCACAGGTTGAGAAAGGCTGGAGTAGATGATCCTAGTTGTCCCTCCCAACTCTATGATTCTCTATGATAGGGCTGCCTTTACCATAGTAACACAGGAAATTGCCTTCTACTGAGTCAGACCATTGGTCCATCGAGCTGCTATCCCTGTTTGTGACCATTGTCTCTCATGGCTGTTGCGCTGCTGCTTATGAGCTACTTCACTCCCCAGCTCCTTCTGCTTCCTCTTTTCTGGATATAAGTCGCATCCCAACCAATCAGGGATCCTGCAGGAAGCAGCGTGGTGTGATGACACTACATAGCCAGTCAGATTTAGCTATATGAGACCACTGAGGTCAAGCAAAGGCAATCAACAGTGAGGGCAATGTACCGTATTTTTCGCTCTATAAGACACACCAGACCATAAGACGCACCTAGTTTTTGGAGGAGGAAAACAAGAAAAAAAATATTCTGAATCTCAGAAGCCAGAACAGCAAGAGGGATCGCTGTGCAGCGAAAGCAGCGATCCCTCTTGCTGTTCTGGCTTCTGGGATAGCTGCACAGCCTGCATTCGCCCCATAAGACGCACACACGTTTCGCCTTACTTTTTAGGAGGGAAAAAGTGAGTCTTATAGAGCAAAAAATACGGTAAATGAGCAGTCAAACATTATCGCTAGGTGTGCTGGAAAATAATCAAAGAATGGAGGCATTTTTTTTTTCCAGAACAACTAAAAATATTCACATGGGGATGCACACACAAAGAAACTAGTGAATAGTTTCAGCTGAGCTTGCACCCTCCAATGTTTCCTGCTTTGCAGGGGGTTGGACTCGATGGCCCTTGTGGTCTCTTCCAACTCTATGATTCTATGATTCTATGTGACTGCCATCCACGCAGAAAATGCAAACCCGAAGACTAATCTTCAATATATAACAATTTCAAGAACAGCTTCTAGAATGTACACTGTGTCACAGCCCTGAGAACAAAGCATCTTTCATTTACTGTTTATTCCTTGCCAGGGTTGAGTCTTTCCAAGATCTGACTGAAGAAGTTGTATGCACGGCAGCGGGGGCAGGAGAGGTTGCGGAAACATTTGCATGCAGAGCCCAAACATCATCTGCTCTTTATCATCCCTGTTTGGCACAAAAAGGGGACACAGTGCATTTGTCTTCGCGGAGGGCACTCTGGCATCTGTGGCATTGTACTGAAACAGCAGCTGAAGGGTGCAGTGAGAAGAAAAGTTCTTGTGTCACACTAGTCGTGATTGCACACTTACAGACAGCAGGGAGGAGCCATCAGGATGAGTAAACATGGAATATTGCAGGCGTGTCCGGGACACCAAAAAAAGCTCAACAACTTCTGTGTCCGGATGTTCACTTCTTGAAATATGGCAATCCTAGTTGGGTTCTGCTTGAAGGTTTTCCACATTTGGGTGTTCACTATGAGAATAGGATGCCTGATCCAGCAAGCTCTTCTCATCTTCTTATGGACTCACAGAGAAAATGTTATGCTGTTAGTAAGACTGTGAGCTTTGTGGCCCAATCCACTGTATTCCATGAGATTAGCCCCAGGTAAGGGTGTACAGCAGAGGCAGTCAACCTGGCACCCTCCAGATCCTATTGAACTCTAATTCCCATCAGCCCTAGTAAATAGTCAGGGATGATGGGAGTTGTAGTCCAACAGGATCTTGAGGGCACCACGTTGGTTTACCTACTGTATCAGATTGCAGTCTTAATAGGCTGGCTTTTACCTGAGCAAAGTAATTTATTGAACATATGTATTTATTAATCAACATACAGTGGTGCCTTGCAAGACGAAATTAATTCGTTCCATGAGTTTTGTCGTCTTGTGATTTTTTTCGTCTTGCGAAGCACGGTGTCGGGAAAGTTTTGGAAAAGCTTCAAAAATCACCAAAGTCTTTAAAAACCTCAAAAAAGGCTACCACACCGCGTTCTATGAGTTGCTCCTCGAAGTCAAGTCGCAACTGTATTAACGGTGTTAAGAAAAAGGAAACAAACTTGCAAGACGTTTCCGTCTTGCGAAGCAAGCCCATAGGGAAAATCGTCTTGTGAAGCAGCTCAAAAAACAAAAAACCCTTTCGTCTTGCGAGTTTTTCGTCTTGCGAGGCATTCGTCTTGCGAGGTACCACTGTACTGTAAAATCACCCTTATGCAATTGTTTTACTAGAAAGAGTTTTATATATATATATACACAAAAAACTGTAATGGATTTGAAATTGTTTTTATATATAAAACTGCTTTAGATATGTTTTTATTGTTAAATCACTTCAAGATGTATACGAATTGACTCAGAAATGGAATTAAATAAAAATCAAGCAAATTCTTTTGAACTATGCAAATAGTAGGGGGACTTGTACTTACACAACTATTTTTTTGGCTTAAAATCATAGAAGCATAGAATTGTAGAGTTGGAAGAGCATGGAGGGCCATTCCTGCAATGAAGGAATCTTAGCCAAACATCCAAGACAGATGGCTATCCAACCTCTGCTTAAAAGCCACCGATGAAGGAGAGTCTATCACCTTCTGAGGGAGTCTGCCCCACTGTCAAACAGTTCTTACTGTCAGAGATTTCTTCCTGGTGTTTAGTTGGAATCTCCTTTCTTGTAACTTGAAGCCATTGGTCTGGGTCCTACCCTCCAGAGCAGGAGAAAACAAGCTTGCTCTTTAGATATTGGAAGATGGCTAGATGGCTATCATACCTCCTTACAGTCTCCTCTGTTCCTGGTGAAATATACCCAACTGCCTCAACCATTCCTCCTAAGGCTTGGTTTTCAGACCCTTTATCATCTTGGTTGCCTTCCTCTGCACACGTTCCAGCTCATCAACATCCTTCTTAAACTGTGGTGCCCAGAACTGGACACAGGACTCCAGGTGGGGTCTGACCAAGGCAGAATAGAGTGGGATTGTTACTTCCCTTGATGGGGACACTATACTTCTGTTGATGCAGCCTAGTGTCCTAGGAGTACTTTAATGCTGATTAGTTAGCACTATATATTATCAGTTCCAGTCAGAACATACAGAACAGATGTTCTCCGCCATGAAACTCTCCACCTACCGTGATAACACCATTTAGCTGAATTACCTTTGCTAATATCGAGATATTAGCATTAAAGCCACAGCCTTTACTGAATCCCAGTCGTATCAGAAAGCAATTAAATGCCTTTCCAGCATCTCCTCAAGGGGAAAAAATGATAATGTGGGTCTTCTGATGGCTCCAGGGATGAAGGAGTTTTTATTTAATCGTATTATACAGTTTCCAGTGGATTTCTGCTCCCAAGCCGACATTAAATTAAAGTGGCTAGTGGAATCCCTCTTATGTGGAAGGATCAGAATGCATGCCGGGATTCAGCTGTGTATCTGGAGTCCAGATGTTGAATTCTGGGCATGCTGAAAGGAGAAATGCTTTGACATCACAGCATGAAAGCTACCAAAGTGAGAATATTTACCATGAGAAAATCATCTGTGTAGATGACAAGAAGTTCATCAATTGATGCCCATCTAATGATGACCTCCATGCGCGAATGGACCATCATAGTCCTAGCATTATAGGAATTTCTTACGACGTCCCAACACCCCAGATACAGTGCAGACTTTCAGATGTTTGTCATTGGGAGCTGCTTCATATGTACACGTGCATTGTTTGATGACCAAATCGCCAACTAATATTCTGCATGTGAAGGTGGTAGCCCTTGATAGTATTATCCTCCCTCAATTTGTCTATTTTTTAAAAGAAAAACAGCTATTCAAGTTGGTAGTCATCACTACATCTCATGCAAGCAGGGACGCAGGTGGCGCTGTGGTCTTAACCACTGAACCACTAAACCAACCGCTTGCTGATCGGAAGGTTGGCGGTTTGAATCCCCATGATGGGGTAAGCTCCCGTTGCTCTGTCCCAGCTCCTGCCAACCTAGCAGCTCGAAAGCATACCAGTGTGAGTAAATAAATAGGTACCGCTGCGATGGGAAGGTAAATGGCATTTCCATGCACTAAGGGTTCCATCACGGTGTCCCGTTGTGCCAGAAGCGGTTTAGTCATGCTGGCCACATGACCCAGAAAGCTGTCTGTGGACAAATGCCGGCTCCCTCGGCCTGAAAGCGAGATGAGCGCCGCAACCCCATAGTCACCTTCGACTGGACTTAACCATCCAGGGGTCCTTTGCCTTTTACCTTACCTATCATGCAAGCAAATCCCACAGTTTATTTGTGTACTGTGCAAAAAAGTCACTGGATGGCCCCAAGTCCTAGTATTATGAAAGAGACAGAAAGATGCTATGTGCATAACCTTATGCACCTCTATCATCTGCTGTTTTTGTAAAATAAAGCCCTGAACATGTTGTAACCTTTCCTCATAGAGGAGCAGCTCCATCCCCTTGATGTTTTTGATTGCCTCTTTCCAGCACTACAGGAATCTCAACTAAAGAATCCCTGACTGATGGCCACCCAACCTCTGCTTTAAAATCTCCAGGGAAGGGGAGTCCACAAACTCCCAAGGGAGAACGTTCCACTCACAAACAGCACCTACTGTCAGAATGTTCTTCCTCATGTTTTGACTGAACCTCCTTTCTGGTAACTTGAAGCCATTGGTTCAAGTCCTACCCTCCAGAGTTCTCTCTTCCATGTGGAAGCCCTTGAGATATTGGGAGATGGCTATCATATCTCCTCTCCTCTGTTCCAAACCAAACCATCCTCTGTACACATTCCAGCTTGTCAACATCCTTCTTAAATTTCTAAATATCTTAAATATCCTCTTAAATACTATTAAATATCCTCTTTGAGGCCAGGCAACCAAAACCTTACACAGAACTGTGGCCACCTTAGGAGGAGAATACACAGTACGATACACTTCCGGCGGGTAGGGAGATGGACATAGCCTCCAAAGGTGAAGAAATGCTTGTTATCAGATTTGGTTATCTTAGCCACAGGATCTACAGCAAATTATTATTTTACAACTAAGAACAACTTAAGGAACACATTAGGAACACAAATTAAGGGGCACGGTTTAATTTTCTAGAATTCGTCTACTGATCAAAGGTTGGCTTCTGTTTAATCTCTCCCTGCTGCCATTTCTCCTTTCTGTTTTTTTTCCAGCCCATTTCATGCCATTTTGTGATTGAACCAGAAGGTTTCTGGGCTCTTATCCCAGCTGATCCCAATGACTCAACTGTGTGTGACTTTGGGCAATTCGTAAAATTTGCGTGTGAGTGTCAAGGTCAACTCAGCCATGAAGCTGGATGAAATGCAGGGCCTTGCAAAAAGGCAAAAATTTGCATCAGAACGTAATCCCGCTGTACTAAATATACGGAAAAACAAGAGATTGCATCCTCTTGTTTTAATGTCATTAAAAGGCCAAAAGCACATGTCAAACACACACAAAGGCTTGCAGCTGTAGTTCAACCGCCTTTCTTGAGGACGCAATTCTGGAAGGGGTTGAGTGGGAGTGAAGAAGCAGCGGGAGGGAAGGGGTGTTTAATTATTTTCCCACCCACAATTTGCTGGGCTAAATTGCTTCCCCACAGTAGCTTTTCTCCCTGGGAAGTCTCAAATGCATGTATGAGAAGGAAAACGTGTTTGAAATCTTGGTGGGGGAGCCATTTCAGGGATGATTTGCAGTAGGAAACAGCAGGAAAATGGGTTAAGTACTTCCTCCTCATGCTGCTTCTCTGCTCTCAAACAGTCCCTTGCGAAGTGGACATTAAAGTTATGCCCATTTGCATGTAACATATAGTTTGATCCCTATTGACTACTGCCTAAAACTAGACCATAAAGGATACAATTTGGATGCTCAAGGTCAAAAAGAAAAATCCCAAGGCCTTTCCTAAACTGCAATGGGAAGTTGCCTTGGCTTATATCAATGCTCAAAACAATGTTTCATCTAGATCAATATTGTCTACACTGGCCTTCTTTGATCTTTGTGCCCCCAAATGATGTTAGACTACAACTCCCATCATTCCTGAACATTGCCTAAGTTGATTGGGGATGATGAGATTTGGAGTCCAACAATGAATGGAGACCCAAGCTTGAAGAAGGTTTGCCAAACTTCAGGTTCCCATCCCCTGCTCTCCAGCTTTCCAAGCAGGAGTTTCCCCAGCCTTTCTAGAGATGACAGGAATTGAAGTGGAAGCTCTTTTCATGCAAAGCATACTACTGAGCTACAAACCCTCCACAAAGAAATTATGCTTCATGTACCATAAAGTAAAGTTGTCACGATTCAGAGAACTCTTTCCCCTTGAGCCCACACCTTGAGAAAATCAAGGAGCTGTAGCTTATATAAGAGAGACACCAAATCTACTGCAACATATTCCATTTCCACGTGGAAGCTGTAATACCTCGCACCTGCATAGTTCACAGTCAACATTGCCACATGGTTGAATTCAGAGCTGGCATGGAAAGCCTTCCATCTGATCAGCCCCTGCCACATCAAATTGTTTACAAATGGTCACAGTTCCATGTGGAGTCGAACATGAGCCAAAGCACTGTTTGGCAGTGCTCACGTGGGCAGGACAAGACTGCCTAAGAAGAGCCCTGATGACTCACCAGAATTGGAGGTCTGTCATAAGAATGTGACTGTGGCTACATTCACATCATACCTTTGTGGGAATGTTCAGGGATGCAGGAGAGGATATATTGTTTGATTATAGCCTTTCCAACTTGTGTTAACAAATTCACAATTTAGCAGAGTAACATTCCCCTTTTAAACTCACAGCAGATGCGTTTGCTCAGGCTTGCTAAAGCCTCTATAATAACTGTTCTGGTGTTTTCCCCTTATTCCCTCATAAAAGATAAGACACGACACAGTCTTCTATAAAAGTATAAAAAGAGTTTACTCACATTCTGTTCACAATCGGATCCCAGAAGGCAGACTTAGCTTAGAAAAGTAACATACACCTGGAAACTATCTCATAAGGAGACAGTCCCTTTGTCCTCTCTTGGCTGAGAGCATCTTTGGCTAAGCAGATGTTGCTTCTTCGATGCATGTAGTCATAGAGAGAGAGATGGCTGCCCTGCCCTGTGCTTTTGTCGTTACCTGCACAGGTGAGGCCACACCCACCTCTAGTCACATGCAGAGGAAGTTTGTCCCAGCCCAGAAGGAAACAGGAAGTTTACCTGCTGGCTGGACAAACATTCCTCCCCATGTGTAAACATGTTCACTCTAGGAATGTTGTACTTGACTCCTCTTGTGTTTCACATCCCACAACCTTTAAAGCACCATGATACCACTTTAAACAGTCATGGCTTCCCCCAAAGAATTCTGGGAGCTGTAGTTGGTTAAGGGTGCCAAGAGTTGGTAGGAAGCTCTGTGCACTTCCCAGAGCTACAATTTTAGAGTTCCTAGCTGCATTTCAGTGGTAAAGCACATGCATTCAGCAATTACTTGGCCTCTCCCTTATGACTACTGCAATGCGCTCTACGTGGAGCTACCTTTGAAGGTGACCCGGACACTGCAATTAATCCAGAATGCGGCAGCTAGACTGGTGACTGGGAGTGACCGCCGGGACCACATAACACCGGTCCTGAGAGATCTGCATTGGCTCCCATTACGTTTCCAAGCACAATTCAAAGTGTTGGTGCTGACCTTTAAAGCCCTAAACTGCCTCGGTCCAGTATACCTGAAGGAGCACCTCCACCCCCATCGTTCAGCCTGGACACTGAGGTCCAGCACTGAGGGCCTTCTGGCGGTTCCCTCATTGTGAAAGTGAGGTTACAGGGAACCAGACAGAGGGCCTTCTTGGTGGTGGTGCCCACCCTGTGGAACACCCTCCCTTCAGATGTGAAGCAGCTATCTTCTTTTTAAAAGACATCTGAAGGCAGCCCCGTTTAGGGAAGTTTTTAATATTTAATGTTGTATTGTTTTTAACACTTGATTGGAAGCCGCTCAGAGTGGCTGGGGAAACTCAGCCAGATGGGCGGGGTATAAATTATTATTATTATTATTATTATTATTATTATTATTATTACTATATAGTGAGTTAGGAACAGCAGAACCTGCCTTTCTACCAAGTCAGACCAGAGGTCCATCTAAGTCAATGTCATCTACACTGACTGGCAATGGCTCTCTAGAGTTTCAGACAGGATTCTTTTCCCGTTCTGCCTGGAGATGCCAGGGATCAAAGCTGGGACCATCTAGGACATCTAGGACCAGAAGGTTATGTTTTCGTCTAGGGGCTGAGGGGGAACCAAGAGCCTCTGCTGAAGTTGTAATCACTGGCTGAGGTCAGGACTGTATTGTGATCATCAATGCCACGCACCAGGAGGGAACATGGGGGAAATTACCATGACAAAATGCAAAGGCAATTTCTTTTTGGCTGAACAAAGCGAAGCAGAATGTTTTGAATCTCAAAGCTATTGTGTGGGACAAATACTTTTCTATAAATGAAAAAAGAGAGCCTGGTTTAGAGAATAAAAATGAAAATGGTATTGGAGATAAAAGAGCATAAGAATATCTGAACAAGCAACCAAGGTCCTCACCCACAGCCTATTTTCAACAGCAGCCGGCTAGAAGCTACAGCGAAGCTAGGAAGCATCGGTCCTCAACTGTTGTTCGTCCCCAGCTTTTGGTACTCAGATAGACTGCTGCTGAACATGGAACTTCAATTTCGCTGCCAAGCATAATTGCCTTTCAGAGTCCTATCCTCAATAAATTTGTCCAATCCATTAAAAAAAATACCTAAGTTTGTGATCTTCAACATGTTCTTTCGGTAGCAAATTCCAAGAGTCAGTTAGGCCTATGCCAAATTACATTTTTTTGGGTCTGCAATGACCCTACTGCCATAGGAACACAGGAACTGCCTTACTCTTGAGTCAGACCATTGGTCCCATTATCCCTGTAGCTCATTATTGTCTGCCTGCCTATCCAGGATTTCCGTCAGGAGTTTATCCCAATTCTATCCAGGGATTCAACCCACACAGGTGCTTTACCACTGAGATTGCTACTCAATTCCATTAGCCACCCCCCACCCCCAATTCTTGCCTTAATGTTGTTACCGTTCATTGCTTTTATGCTTTGCCTTCTCCAAGAGGAGTCACAGGTCAGCTTAACAGCCCTAATTAAAACCTCTCAAAAACAGCCGCACATTCTACACAACCAAGAAAATCAATTGAAATCACAAGGAAACAACACCAGCTTTAGAAAACAGCAGCAGAGCACGACATACTCTCTCTTGCCGCACTGAACACTTAGCCACCAGGTGCATAAGTATGTTTCTAGGCAATGTCAAGATGTCACCAGGGCGAGGCGACCCGATCTCAGCTGGCAAAGACAGGGGGTCACCACTGAGAAGGCCCTGTTCTGCCTCACTGCCCACTATTCTACATAAAACAATTAAATCACCAAGTATAACTCGAAGCACAAACATACGCAATGCAGAGCCTGCTGAGTCAAGCAAAGGGCCCATCTAGACTAGCATCCTGTTCTCACAGTGGCCAAGCAAGTGCCCACAGGATGTCCGCAAGCAGGAGAGAAGCACAACAGCACTCTTCCTATTTGTGATTTCCAGCAACTGGGGAAATCAGATAATTTCCCCACTACATGTGAGCAGATTCATCTTTAACAGGCACTTGGAAGGCATCAGAGACAGTGATAAGTGGACTTCCCTGGAGAGGGTGTTCCACATACAGGACTCTAGAGGGGAAAGAAGGGCACTTATGGCATTACTGCCCCATAGACCATTGCCATCGATGGGACCATGAGCAATTGGGACCACAAGCAAACATTTACACACACTCAAGCACCCTATAGGTAAGAAAGGTACTTTAGTCTTTGGTTATTTTGGCTGGCCATTTCTCTTCTTTCTCCATATACTTTTGAAGAATTGTAAGCAACTATTGCTCCCATTGTTCCAACAGTTGCAAGTATTCTTTTGCCATCAAGTCAACGTATCTGCTAATGAGGAACTTGGATAAGCAAAGCAGGATGTGTTGCAGCAGACAGTACAGTCCTCATGATGTGGACACACAAGAGAGGTCTAGCCCCCTACTACTGGCATCTGAATCTGCACTTTGAAACAGAATTCTTTTAAGGCAGTCTTGAGCTCCAATGAGATGAGCGCAGCCTCCACGGAGGAAAGTGTGGTTGATTGCACTCATTAACTTACATGGGATTTTACTGATTTCATGTTAGATTATATGGACAGCAGAATGCAAACCGCTCCTGAAATTACAGAACACTGTAAAATTGCTTGAGTGTAAATCCTATTGACCTCAGTGTATGAACTCTTAAACAGAGGTGTGAAGGTTGTATTCTTAGTCAATTTCCTAATAAGCCTATGCAAATCACAGAAATTATGGAAGAGAAGACAAAACCGGCATTTATATAATGATATTCATTCGTAATTTATTGCAAATCGTTGTTTGGAGTTATGTGTGCTTTATTCTGTATATTATGGGGTGTTGCTTGTTGCTTTATTGTTTTGATCGCGGATGCCTAGAGTTGGTTTAAACATCATTTTCTTTAGGAAAAGCAACACAAAACAAGTTAATATTTGGGGGCAAAAAAAATTATCTTCCTTCAGGCAAATAATAAAAAAATGCATTTCCTCAAACAGATCTGTCCTTTAAAAAAGAAAAAAATATCACACATACAGCCTATCTATTTGCCAGCCTGCCAACACTGCTTTTCATTACCTAGAAACAGGCAAGAAGTGAGCGAAATTGAAATTAAGGGAATGTATGATTTCTGCAGCCTTCAGATGTGAAAGCACACAAATGAACATTCCTCTCATTCAGACACTATTGTCCCTTAGGGGGAAAGGCTAGCACTTTGTGCTAGTGACAGCCTTTGTTCCCATGACCTGGGATATATCAGCGTGGTTAGGCAGGAAAGATTCATCAGCTGTTCTCATTATTCCCTTAAATAAAATCTGTTTCCAGAGCAACAAGGATCCTCAATTATTAGACTGTGTAAAATGAAGCTTAAAGCCACTCAGTCCTCATTATTAACATGTTTGCATATTCTGACAGGCGGTGCCATCAGACAGATGGAATGACCATCATGAAAAGGAGAAGACAAATAAGAGAGAAGGACTCTAGCATGTGCTGGTTTAAAACACTGTTTTGGAATGGCCCTCAAACAGGATTTACTCTCAGATATCAGTACATCAGGACAGGTCTATAGCTGATACCTTGGCTTTGTGGGTGAGGGGAGAGATGGCATAAAGAGGTCTGGGGGGGGGGGGTTAATTGCATTTTTATGTATGGGGGGGAGAAGATGCTGCCTTAATGAGACACACTTGCTTTTAAAGCAGGTTTCCTGTTAATTTACTTTTCCTGAAAGTAATTGCACAATACCCCCCAAAAGCAACCTCTCAGTCAGTTTAAAGATTCAGAATATAAAGTTACCCATTAATTAAGGCAGTGAGGTAGACTATAAAATTGTGAGGGCAGGAATGTGTGTGTGTTGAGGAGAGTACTCAGAGCACAACTAGGGTATATTAAGTGAAGGGGCATAGTCTGATAATTTTCTTTCATTTGGGGGGGGGGTCTGTGTCAAAGTCAGTGCCCCCTCCCACATATCCCTTAGTTACAGACTTCCATGGGAGATTTTTCTGACGCCTACAATGGAACAGTCACTGCCTCTGTTGTGTTCAGTCAAGACCCTAAGTCAACATCTCTTGCACAAAGAGCCCATGACACTCAGCCTTGGCTCCTTGTGCATATCAGTCTGTTGGGTCCTGGGCTTCCCATCCAGCTGATTGTCATCTGAATTCCCCTGCCACACAATCCTGCCACGAAAGCACCCTGTCAAGTTTGGTCCCGTTTTTGTTGTGTGCGCATGTGTTTAATTTCACACCGGCCACAGGAAAGGGCTCCCTTCCCAGAACCAACTGTTCTCGCAATTAACCCACCACCGCACACACACAAAATCCCAAACACAATGCCTTGCTGCTGCTGCTGCTGCGCTCCTTTGAGAACCCCAGTGTGTGAGTCACTGCTAGAATTCAGTGGAAAGAGTTTTATGCTTCAAAAGGAGGAGAAAGTGAAGGGGAGGGCTTGTTGGTGGTGAAAGCCTTCTTCTCTCACACTTATAAATAGAAAAATGGGGTTGCAGACGTCAAGCTCCCCCACCCCCACTCCCAGCCTCTCTCCCTCTCTCTTTCAACACTCGCTGTTGTGTTTCCTACTTCTTGGTGTGTCCCGAAAATTGCTTTCTCGATGGGGTGGGCCAGAGGGTGGGATTGGTGACTTAATTATTACTCTGCTTGTTCCATCTCCATGGTGACTTCTCATGCCAACAGCTGATCCCCTCCCACTCTGTGAGACAACCTTCTCTTTCTCTCTGTTGTAAGGGGCAAGTCAGGCACATGCCCAAGCTTCGATTAAATTGCCCAGGTAAATTAGGCTATGTGTGGGAACCGACACAGATCAGCTTAAGCAACCCAGCTCTGTCCTGACTGCTCTCAGCTCTTGGATGGTCTCACAAGGAGCAGGCAGTGTTGATTTTAGCCATTTTATTTTCAGTGTGTTTGCATGCCTGTAGGCTGAGAGGAGTGGGATGGGCTGGATGTCGTGTGGGGTGAGAGCGAGACAACGGAGCTTAGGCAACTTTCCAGGATAAAGCAGCTCTTGTCACTTTGGACTGAGCATCCCTCTCCAATGATGGCACAAGGGAGAGGCCAGTCTCTTCCAACTGCAGGCAAAAAAAGCAGGGTGAACTAATATTATTGACTAGCATCTTCCCAAGCAGGTGAACAGCATCAGGTAACTGTCAGCCAGGTGGAGCCTGAGATCACCTGTTCTGAGTTTTTACTGCCTGAGAGGCCCGGCCATGACTGCTTGCCCTCTGATGCAGAACTCGTGGAGTTGGAAATCTGGTCTCTGCCAACGACTTCCTGAGCTGCCTTGGGCATGTCCCTTTCTCTCTGCCTCGCTTCCTCATTTGTGAATAAGACAGCCTGTTTCAAGGAGGAAGGGGTACTGAGAGAGGACGGAGTATCCAAGGTTTAAGGAAGCTTGCTGCCCAGTAAGAGGGTGGCTGAAAAATTTTGGGGAAGAATCCTGGCTCTTTCCCCCTTGCCCTCCTCTGAAATGCTTCCTTCAGCTGGCAGAGGGGAGCGTTGCCCTTCCGAAGGGCCAGGATGGGGAGAATGCTCTCATGTAATCCTATTTACAGCTAAGCCACTGCATCATTTCAGGACTTACTGCAGAGAATATGTTCCTAATTTTCTTCTGCCCTCCCTTCTCTGACAGGCTTATTGCCAGATTGGCAGATGCGAAGACACATAGACACACACCCATTCCCGATCTGTTTCCCTCTCCCTCTCTCTGCCTCTACGACTCTCTCCCATTCCTCACCACCCAGCCCACATCCTCTGCTATACTGGGAGGAGGAGAAGGAGGGGCGGGGAAGAGAGAGAGAGAGAAAGTCCCGCTTGCATTTTTACCTTGCTGCTCCTCGGCGTCAGTCCCGGCGGTGTCCCCGAGGATGCTGGGGTCGCTTTGTGACCTGCCTCTGGGGAGAAAACAGCCAGTTCCTTCTTCTGATGCAGCCATGAGGGGGTGGGGAAGGGAAGGGAGGGGAGGGGGTGGGGAGGGGAGGGGGAGGGGGAGGGAGAGAAGATCTCAGAGGCCGGAGGAGGAGGAAGAGGAGGAGGAGGAGGGAGAGGCGCTCATGAAACCGGAGGCAGCCCAAGGTCACGACGGGGAAGGGGGTGAGCCGCTGGTGGTGGTGCAGAGCGCGCCTCTCTTCTCAGCCGGGGAGTCCCAGCAGCGGGAGCATGCTGGCAACCAGCCTCCTCCTGCAAGCGCCCCGATGCCAAGCAGTCCGCTGGCACCATCCAGATGCAGGGATGGACGTCCCTCCCAGCGCCTGGGGGATCCTAGGGCTCGGCGGGGCGCTGCAGAAGTTTCTTCCTGGGCATCTTCTCCTCCGGGTGGCGAAGGCTGGCTTCACGCTGCCTTGGTCAGAAGGAAGGCAAGGGGGATGGATGGCAGGTGAGGTGAAGGGAGGAGGTCGAAGTGAGCCAAGTCCTAGGCTCAGGAGAAGTCTCTTCCCATATCACGGCCAGGCAGAGGAGAAAAGGCAGGCGAAAATAAAATAAAGCACGCGCACCCACCCTCCTTGGAACTGCTTGCTTGCTGCTGCCGCTGCTCTTCTTCTTCGCGCATCTGTTGGGAAACAGAGGGATTCTCCCATCATGCCCTGCGAGAGTAGGTGTGACATCACCGGGGATGGGGGGAGAAGGAGAGGGGGGTAGAGAGGAGGGAGGAGGAGGGGTCGTGGGTGGGAGAGAGCTTACCTGCACTGCACAAAAGAGGAGGAAGGAAGGAAAGGAATGAAGAGCAGCAGGTGTGCGCGAGAGGCGGAGGCCTCCTGCCTTCTCCGACCTGACACCTTCACACGCCCCTGACGAGGAGGGAGAGGCGAGGCGAGGCTGGTGGAGATCCCGGTGGCAAGACGCAAGAGCTGCCTGCGCTTCAGACTTCATGGCACACGCACGTTCCGGCACACATGGTCGCGGCGGTGCGGGCCATGCGTTTCCCTTGCCTAGACTTTCTCTAGACCCAGGCAGGGTGTGTGTGTGTGTGTGTGTGTGTGTGTGTGTGTGTGTGTGTGTGTGTGTGTGTTTTGGTAAGGATCCTGTGGAACTGGAAAGGAAGAGATGTCTAGCATCCAGGAAGCTGCCTGATACGGAGTCAAACCGAGAAGCTCAGTATTGCCTACACTGAGTGACAGCTGCTGTCCAGTTTTTCAGGCAGGAATCTGATCAGTGTGGCGCTGATAATGCCAATGTTGCAGGTTTGCTCCAGCTGCATTGCAGGGGGTTGGACTAGATGATCCTCGGGGTCCCTTCCGGGGTGGTGGTGGTTGAATTTGGGACCTGCTGTGTTCAAGGCAGACGCTCATTTGCTGGGCTAAGACCCTTCCCAATCTGCAAACCCATCTTTTTTCTCAACCGCTCCTCAGAATGGTGGGAACACTTGGGAAAGCCCATCCTCTTTCTCACACACTTATTGATTGATTGATTGATTGATTGATTGATTGATTGACTGGCTGGCTGATAGATAGGCTTACATATAATAAGCTTGGTGGTGAACACAGCACATGACACCCATAAAAGCAGCATCAATATACTCATTCAACATGCAGCACACAGTCATGGTCACTGTGTGTTGCTGACCGCATGTATGCTGTTTGGGGAGTGCATTCCTGAATAACTGGTGGTTGAGCTAGACATCAGGAAACGTCTGTGTGAACAGAAGTGATTCAAGCAGGAGCCTGAAACAGCTTAGCCCATGGTGTTTGCATAATAGTATTAGGCAAGGAGTTTCGCTCCCCAGGCAGAGATGTACCCAACACTCTTTGTCTTGTAGAAGCAAAGCAAATATTTATTTGTGTGTTATTCTTTCAGAATTTATGAACCAATCTGCATTCAAAGAGTATCATAGTGGTGTGTCAAAGCAGGATATAAAACCTAATGCAAGTCCATACCACAATGTTAAAAACGTGACACCACAAAGAATTAAAAGCTGCAGAAAGAAAATGGACTTAGGCTGCAGCAGTAAGTCCCACTGAATTGAATGGGACTTACTCCCAGATAAGTGAACTGGGGAGTAGGATTGCAATGTAATTCGGGAAGGCTTGGAACAAAAGGACAGTTTTCAATGAACATCGGAAACATAACCATTTGAGGGCTTGGTTCACTTCAGGTCACAGCATGCTTTCCTGCAATTGTGCTGTGGTGCCATGAACAGAACTTCATCCACAGATCTAAGCAACCAGGGGGTGAGGGAGAGGGGGAAGCAGCTTCTCAGATACCCTGGTTCAGAACCATGTGAGGTTTCATGCATCGTCAGCAAAACCTTTCGTCTAGCCCAGTAGCAAATTGGCAGCCTGTGCAATGCTTTTAGCTGATCCTGAGAACAACTGTGCAGCTGCGTTTTGCAGTAGTTGCAGGATCCAAAACAAATCGAAGGGCAGCCTTGTGCAAAACAAACTGGAAGTTATCGATGGGTGGACTGCTGTGGCCAAGATGTCCTGGTCCAGGCACATGTAACAGGCACCCTCCAGCTGAATGTAAAGATGGGGCTGGTTGACCACTCTGAGAACAGGGGGCTGGATTAGATGGGCCTGATCCAGCAGGCTCTTCTTATGTTCTTATATATACTGAGTAAGCAGTTTCCTCAAGTAAGCTGCTGCCAAGCTGTTATATCAGGCCTTGCACTGCAGGGCACAACACAGCTTTGCAGTTCCCTCTCTACTTCCTGGTTATGTCATTCCACGAAAAGTCTGAGAACACAGAGTTGGTCATGCACCACCACGGGTGCTTTGGTTGAGATTCCCGCATTGCAGGGGGTTGGACTACTTGATCCTTGGAGTCCCTTCCAACTCTAGGGTGCTATGAGCTATGGTTTTTTGAAAAGCTGTGGCCCTCCAGGTGTTGTGGGAGTCCTTGCTGTTGTTGTTCAGTCCTCAGTGGGCTGCTTTTGTGGGGAGGGATGTCCTTTTAGGTTTATCAAGATATACAGTAGATACAGATATATATATATAGATAGATAAACTTCAGCAAATAATAATAATAATAATAATAATAATAATAATAATAATAATAATTTATACCCCGCCCATCTGGCTGAGTTTCCCCAGCCACTCTGGGCGGCTCCCAATCGAATGTTAAAAACAATACAGCAATAAATATTAAAAACTTCCCGAAACAGGGCTGCCTTCAGATGTCTTTTAAAGATAAGCTAGCTGCTTATTTCCTTCACATCTGAAGGGAGGGTGTTCCACAGGGCAGGCGCCACTACCAAGAAGGCCCTCTGTCTGGTTCCCTGTAACCTCACTTCTCGCAATGAGGGAACCGCCAGAAGGCCCTTGGCACTGGATCTCAGTGTCCAGGCTGAACGATGGGGGTGGAGACACTCCTTCAGGTATACAGGACCAAGGCCTTTTAGGGCTTTAAAGGTCAGCACTAACACTTTGATTGTGCTTGGAAACATACTGGGAGCCAATGCAGATCTCTTAGGACCGGGGTTATGTGGTCCCGGCGGCCACTCCCAGTCACCAGTCTAGCTGCCGCATTCTGGATTAATTGCAGTGTCCGGGTCACCTTCAAAGGTAGCTCCACGTAGAGCGCATTGCAGTAGTCCAAGCGGGAGATAACCAGAGCATGCACCACTCTGGCGAGACAGTCTGCGGGCAGATACGGTCTCAACCTGCATACCAGATGGAGCTGGTAGACAGCCGCCCTGGACACAGAATTAACCTGTGCCTTATGGACAGCTGTGAGTCCAGAATGACTCCCAGGCTGTGCACCTGGTCCTTCAGGGGCACAGTTACCCCATTCAGGACCAGGTGGTCCCCCAAAGCACATCTCCTTCATGATTCTGAGCAGCCCTGTTGGGGGGCAGGCACTTCCTACTGGAGTTTGCTATTTGAGGGAATAAAGTAAATTTTAGCTTCCCATATGCAATGCTTACTGCATTTGTAATAAATTAAAGAGCATCAGTCGTTGCCTGTTAGGAAGGAGAATGTTATACAATTCATCTCCACGACATGCTAGATTTGCACGTGCTAGAAGGTCAAATATTCAACCCCAGACCCATGATGCTGTCTAAAGATATAAAGTACAGGAAGAGTTTTATCTTCTGAACCTGCTGGTTGCATAGCGTGGTTATTTGTTGTGTTGCAGTAAAGCATGGA
The DNA here is from genome assembly GCF_964188315.1 of Podarcis muralis. Lineage (NCBI taxonomy): Eukaryota > Metazoa > Chordata > Lepidosauria > Squamata > Lacertidae > Podarcis > Podarcis muralis. Next base: position 88,934,099 of record NC_135659.1, on the reverse strand, counting down.
TCATACATTAAGGTTGCCAGATCCAGCTTGAAGGGGAACTACAGCATATGGCTTAATTCAGTGGCAAAGCACATGGAAAAGGGCTGTAATTCAATGGTAGAGCAATTGATTTGCATGCAGGACATCCCCAATTCAACGACCAGCATCTCCAGGGAGGACAGAAAAAGGCTGGCCGTGTGAAACCCTAGAGAGCCATTACTAGCCAGTACAGAAAATTCTGGGAAATGATATATAATGAATTGAAAAAGATGTTTAAAATAGCACTGGGGGGGGGGAGGGACAAGAAGCTTTCATTTTGGGAATTACAGGGGTAGAACTACCCAAACAGTATAGAAATTTATTCATGTATGTGACTACAGTGGCAGGAATGTTATTTGCCCAAAAATGGAAAGAAGAAGAAGTCCCAACAAAAGAAGAATGGATACAAAAACTTGTGGAATATGCAGAAATGGCAAAACTAACCAGAAAAATAAGAAATCAAGATATCAAACTTTCTAATAAAAGAATGGAAATGGTTTATTGAATATCTACAAACAAACTGTAAACGGGTAAGAACATTGGCAGGATTATTGTAATAACCTGCAGTTTTATAAGAGTACATATTTAAAGGAGATGACTAAATGAGTAAGTTAAGTTAATTTATGCAGGAAATGTAAAAAAATAAATTTAAGGAACCACAGAAAGAGGAGGAGGGAGTTTCGAAACGTTAGAACGATTGTAAAACTATTGAAATGTATATAACTGAAAATCAAAAATAAACATTAAGAAAAGGAAAGAAAATACTGGGCTAGATGGACCATTGATCTGATTTAGTATAAGGCAGTTCCTGTGCAAAGCATTAAGTTCAATCTCTGGCATGTCAAATTATCACAGGTAGCAGCTGTGGAAAAAATCCCTTGTGAACGCCCAGGAGAGCTGATATTGGCCAGTGCAAACAAGGTTGGGCTAGATGGACCCATGACAGCTTCATTTGCCATGAAAACAATAGCTTTGACAGAATTGTTGTTGTCGTTTAGTCATGTCCGACTCTTCGTGACCCCATGGACCAGAGCACGCCAGGCGCTCCTGTCTTCCACTGCCTCCCGCAGTTTGGTCAAACTCATGCTGGTAGCTTCGAGAACACTGTCCAACCATCTCGTCCTCTGTCATCCCCTTCTCCTTGTGTCCAACCATCTCGTCCTCTGTCATCCCCTTCTCCTTGTGTCCTCCATCTTTCCCAACATCAGGGTCTTTTCCAGGGAGTCTTCTCTTCTCATGAGGTGGCCAAAGTATTGGAGCCTCAGCTTCAGGATCTGTCCTTCCAGTGAACACTCAGGGCTGATTTCCTTAAGAATGGAGAGGTTTGATCTTCTTGCAGTCCATGGGACTCTCAAGAGTCTCCTCCAACACCATAATTCAAAAGCATCAATTCTTCGGCGATCAGCCTTCTTGATGGTCCAGCTCTCACTTCCATACACCACTACTGGGAAAACCATAGCTTTAACTATACGGACCTTTGTTGGCAAGGTGATGTCTCTGCTTTTTAAGATGCTGTCTAGGTTTGTCATTGCTTTTCTCCCAAAAAGCAGGCGTCTTTTAATTTCGTGACTGCTGTCACCATCTGCAGTGATCATGGAGCCCAAGAAAGTAAAATCTCTCACTGCCTCCATTGACAGAATTATCTTGGCTTAAAGCAAAGGGAGGGATTTAGTGCAATGCTGTAGGAATTGTTCTGTCAGTACAAGTATTTCAGCTTGCCAAACAGAATGATCCCCAGCCCTGGATCAGGAGAAGTGATTGGGTTGTGAGAGGTTTGCCAGATGTGGAAGGTGAGGAGAGCCCTTTTCACAAAACAGAAGTCCTTGCATGAGTTTCCACTAGCAGGACTGACTAGTTGAATCCAGCCCACAATATCACACTTTTCCGTGTATAAGACTAGATTTGTTTACTTAAAAATTATGTGGAAAACTGTGAAAAAGTATGTGGGTTGTCTTATACACGGGGCAATCTCCCCCCTATTCTCTTAAATTGGAGTCCCTAAAAATTGGGGGCATCTTATACATGGGGCGTCTTATACACAGGAAAATACAGTATTCATTCTCAACTCATTTTGGGACCAGGTGGCCCATTTAGGTCTCTCCATTCAGACACATGCCAGGTGTGATAGTTGTGTGTTTTTCAGTGACTTTGATGTAGCGCATGAAAATGCAAAAACAAATGAGCGTTCAAACACACAAAATTGACAGAACGTATCGAATTTGCTTGTAAAACAGCAATAAATATCTTTTTTAGTTGTTTAAATTTCTATTTTAAGAGGCAAGACCATGTTGGCCATTTGAGAATGTTTTCTTTGGAACAAAAGGAAGCAATGAGTCATGTCTGATCGACTAGCTCCTGTGAGTCAGCGGGCTTGCTCTTTTCCGTGAGTCGGCAGAATTCTAAACTGCCTCGTTTGTGTTACTCAGCAAGTGCTGTGTGACCTCTGACCAGTATTCTAATCTTCTGTGCTATTTTACTTTTCCCTTTGAAAGGCAAAATCAGTGCAGGAAGAACTACCAGACTACAATAACAACTTCATTTTGATGAGTATAAAAAAATTCTCTCTTCTTATTTTTCAGGACTGTACTGTTGGATCACAGGATCACTGAGTTGAAGATGACTTGTAGAGGTCATCTGGTGTGTGACAGTCCTTGGGCCTTTCCTCAGTTTCTCTTCTCTAAACTAAACATGCTCGCTTCCTTCAACTTGTCTTCAAAGGACAAGTTGTCTTCATTAATACTGTTGTGGATTTGTGTTCTGGTGCAGGCAATCACTCCTGGTTTTTATTCCACGCACTCTCCTATTTTAGAAACAGAGCCACGTTCTTTTTATGGCATTTGTGTTTATTTTTTGTTGCAAAAAGCATTGGGGATAGAAAGAAAAGTGTTCACATTAACAATAGGAAAATTACAGCAATCCAAATTCAAATTCAAATCCAATTAGTTATCCATGCGAGATTTGACACACGTGTCAAATGCAGAATGGGAAGTGAGCTCTTCGGATCACTGAGTAATGAATGGTAGGTGTTCATCTTTCAGGCCTTGAAATATAAGTCTCCATGCAACCTCACAGGATCCAGTTTCACTGCCCATCTCTTAGTCCCAACATCACAGGAATATAATTTATATGCAGGTGGACAGCTGCAAATGTCAAGGCTTTTTCCAAAGCAAAGTCAATACAAACAACACACCATGTTTTGCTTATATCTCAGGACATGAATCAATTGCACATTCTTCCCTTGAGTACAATCCAGCTTCTTGCATCCTCTCCTTCTCTTCCCCTATGAACAAGCCAAACACCGGCATCCTATACCCATTTTCAGCAGCTGGGGCCCAAGTGCCCTCAGTTATTCCTCCCTCCCATTTCCGCAGCTGTGAAGTTATTTGGTGGCTGTGCAGAGGCTGTGCAGGTGGTAGCCGGTGCGGAAAATTTCTTGTCACACCCCCCCCCTCCCACGCATTGATTTTTATTTTTTATTTTTATTTTTTTGCCTGCAAAAATTGTTTTGCAGTGGTACCTCGGGTTACATACGCTTCAGGTTACATACGCTTCAGGTTACAGACTCCGCTAACCCAGAAATAGTACCTCGGGTTAAGAACTTTGCTTCAGGATAAGAACAGAAATCGTGCGGCAGCAGTGTGGCGGCATCAGGAAGCCCCATTAGCTAAAGTGGTGCTTCAGGTTAAGAACAGTTTCAGGTTAAGAACAGACCTCCAGAAATAATTAAGTACTTAACCCGAGGTACCACTGTACATTATTTCATATTTTCTTACAAAGGAATGTGGATTCTGGGCCTCTGATAACAAGGAGGTGACTGTAGACAGATACCTAAATCTACAGGATGGATTGTGTTTTGACTCCACTGAATAGAAATTTCAGCCTTCACAACATATGAAAATGGCCAGGTAAGTTATTTTCATGGAGGAGGGTCAAGATATTAACTGATATGCATGAAATTTCAGATATAGCTATATAACCTAGTGTAGTAAAATAAGACCTTTGGAGCAGGCATTTTCCAAAAAAAAATATGAACCGCCCTAGTAGGATGATAATTGTTACTTTTTGACGCCCCCCTCTATGCAGAGAAGGAATACTTTTTTAAAAGAATTTAATAAGTCACACAGTCTGCGCATCTTAATTTCGTCTCCCCGCTGCCCATCCTGAATGGTTTGTTCCTTCCCTGTTGTGATAGCACTTTCGTTTTCTGTTAAATCGTTTTTGAGTTCCTTAATTGCTTTTGTTATGCTTTATATGTCTACGCAGCTGAACATCCATGGAGAGCAATCTTTGGCAGATGGTTGGCATATAAATTATTGAGTTAAAATAAACGAACGCATTTATTAAACATTTCTTTTAATAAAATTGCTTAACACATGATATATCTCAGTAGGTTGCCTGAAAACTAGAGCAGTCCCACAACCACAAGAGGTCACTCTTGGACAGGAAGAGAAAACAAAAAGAGAAAGCTTGATTTGTCTATATAACTGGACTAGTGCTATCATGGTCAGATGTCTAAAATATTTGTCACATCATTAACTGGTGTGTGTGTGTGTGTGTGTGTGTGTGTGTGTGTGTGTGTGTGTGTGTTTAGAGGGGGGCAACTACAACCATAGGAGCAGAGGGGGAGGCCATAATCACTTCAAAATAGCAGACCCCCAAATGGAACTAATTTCTGATGCAACACAGGGTTGAGGGGTATTTTGGGACTACAGTTCCCACCATCCATGACCATTGTTCATGATGATTGGGGCTGATGGGAGTTGGGATCCATCAACATCTAGAGGAGAACAGTTTCCCCATCCCTTTTTATTAAACAATTTCAACATAACAAATTATCAGTCCAAGTAATCAATTACATTATTCCCCCCCTTCCCCCCATCCCTCCCTCTCCCCCCCCCAAGGACTTCCCTCAGCTCCCCTCTCTGATTTCTTTGCACATATTGTTCTCTGCATGTTATAAAATTGTACATATCCTTGCCTTATCGATCATGTGTTCACCTAATAAATTTGCTGTCTTTTTAGACAATTTGTAAAAAGTTCCCATTCTTCCCTGAAGTCACAGTTGTCCTTATCACACAGTTTGTATGTCAGTTTAGACAATTCTGCATAGCTCAGTTTCCCCATCCCTAATCTAGCAAAAGGGACGCAGGTGGCGCTGTGGGTTAAACCACAGAGCCTAGGACTTGCTGATCAGAAGGGTGGTGGTTCGAATCCCTGTGACGGGGTGAGCTCCCGTTGCTCGGTCCCTGCTCCTGCCAACCTAGCAGTTCGAAAGCACATCAAAGTGCAAGTAGATAAATAGGTACCGCTCCAGCGGGAAGGTAAACAGCATTTCTGTGCGCTGCTCTGGTTTGCCAGAAGCGGCTTAGTCATGCTGGCCACATGACCCGGAAGCTGTACGCCGGCTCCCTCGGCCAGTAAAGCGAGATGAGCACCGCAAGCCCAGAGTCGGCAACAACTGGACCTAATGGTCAGGGGTCCCTTTACCTTTTTAATCTAGCAACTAGGAAATCTACTTGGATTTTGAAATTGTCAGTTAATTGACTTAAAGTGGACTTCCTTGATAAAGCATCCCCCTGTCCAAGGGCTCCGTACAAGTCCTTGGAGGGGTGCTCCGGACTCAGCTCTGTAAGGCTGTTCCTTACAGCTGCCATTGCTTGAAGTGAGCAGAAACATTTTATGCAACGGGCTCCATTCAAACGGATTTTGAAAGGTTTTGGGTTGTTTTTTGGGGTTGTTTGCTTTTTGCACCGTTTCAAGCTGTGCTCAGGAAAAACCCCTAGCCCCCATTTCTGAAATCCTGTGCATATATACTGGGGTGGAGAATATGTTTCATTGCACTATGTGAGACATGTCCCATGCCAATGTGCCAAGAGAAATAAAACTATCAGTGTGTCCCAGCTGAATTAAACATATGCATTGGAATGAGTAGATTATTGTTAGAAGAGTAGGCTAAGCAAGACAGGTGATGAGTCTCTTTCGACGGGCAGCAGGACCCACATCCTCTTTCAAAGAAGGAGAGCAGAACTCAGATAACAGAGTAGCTGAATAAAGGATGAATAAGGAGGGTGTTGTGAATACAGAAAGTGTTTTTCCATTAAACATGAAAATGCAGGGATGGTCGAATTAAATGGGTGTGTTAAGACACTGACAGGAGAAGCTTGAAAGCAATGAGATACTAGTGGTACAACATTGCTAATAAAGGTCTGCAAGAAGTATCACACCTGTCCTGAGATATCCTTGTTTGTATGTGAATGGAAACTTTGAGAAATAAGAGATTTTGTGGGTTATTTGTGGACCTACCATGGGGTGAATCAGTGAATGGACCATCAGTGGTGTCCATCTTGAGCATTATGTTAAGAACATAAGAAGAGCTCTGTGGGATCAGTCGAGTGGTCCATCAAGCCTAGCTCCCACAGTGGCCAACAAGATGCTCCAAACAGGAACAACTGCACTCTGCTCACTTGCAATTCCCAGCAACTGGTTCTCAGAGGCATACTGCCCCCTACAGTGGAGGTGGAGTATAGCCATCATGACTTGTAGCCTTATCTTCCATGATTCCCCCCCCCCCCAATATTATGGGTTGCATTCAACGTTAGTCCTAGTCAGAGCAATGACTATTGAAGTGAATGAACCTGGCTAACTTAAGCCCATTCATTCCAATGGGTCTATTCTGAGTAGGACCTCACCGGATACAACCCTACAGTTCTGTGCCCTCCGCTTCCTTGACTTGGAAAGGGCTTTTGAAATTTTGTCAAAGGTCACCTTAAATTAGGGCTTTAAAAAAGTGGTTCCGTCCATGCAGTGTAATCAAGACCTCTCCCATGATTCAGTTCAGTTGTCCATCCATTGTCCAGCTGATGCCAAGCTACAGGGATAGACCACAACAAAGATGGTCATTTAATTGCAAACATGGTCATGTCAGTTTGATTTCCCCAGTGTGGGCTCTTCTTTGCCTCACTAGTACTATAGTACAAAGCTCTTCCTGACGTGCTGGATTGGCAGCAGTTACAAGAAGGCTGATCGCCGAAGAATTGATGCTTTTGAATTATGGTGCTGGAGGAGACTTTTGAGAGTCCCATGGACTGCCAGAAGATCAAACCGATCCATTCTGAAGGAAATCAGCCCTGAGTGCTCACTGGAAGGACAGATCCTGAAGCTGAGGCTCCAGTACTTTGGCCACCTCATGAGAAGAGAAGACTCCCTGGAAAAGACCCTGATGTTGGGAAATTTGGAGGGCACAAGGAGAAGGGGATGACAGAGGACGAGATGGTTCGATAGTGTTCACAAAGCTACCAGCATGAGTTTGACCAAACTGCGGGAGGCAGTGGAAGACAAGAGTGCTTGGCATGCTCTGGTCCATGGGGTCACGAAGAGTCAGACATGACTAAACAACTAAACAACAACAGAAAGACCAACAAAGAAAGATTATTTTGGGGGGCTGGCATCATGTACCACTCTATCTTCATACTTGTTTGAAAGTACTTGGTGACATTTTCCAGTCAAGGGGAGATGAAACAGAAAGATTTGGGAACCAATCAGGCTGGTGAAATGGATCCATACGAAAGAACTGACTCCTTCGGTGCTCTTGCAAAAGCTGCTATTATAATATATGTCCACATCCTTCAGTATGATTAATGGATGCTGACATACTCAGACCCTGTAGTTATGTCATGGTGTGACACATCAGTAGCATACATTGCAGGAAGGCTGAGAGGCTGTCCAATTCCAAGAGACTGAGGGAAGGGAACAGTCAAGCAGCCCAATTTGCCAGGCTTATTCAGACACATTCTTTATTCCGTGACCCATTTTCTTACATAACCAGGACTTATACCCCACCCCAATGGCCGTATAGAAGAAATGCATGCCTGTAGAATTCTCTTACCTCAAACCCCAATGTCTTGGGGCTGTTTCACATCCTAAACCTAATGTGTGATTTTGTCCCCTCTCCCTTCCAAAATGTGGAAGTATTGCTTTCAGCTCTGGATAAAGTTAAGTACTTTGTTCTCTGGTTCTTTTTCGCCCGCTCCTCATGGCTCTCTTATGTCTTCAGTGAATGTGATATTTGGGGCATGGTTTGAATGCCTGATTGAAAGGTATTAAGTTGCTAGCTCTCTTGATTATGAAAATATATGTTGGCAGTGTCTCAGGTGTCACAGGGTAGAATACTGACTACCAAGCTCGGGGATTATTCAATATGTAGTTGCTTTTCCTTTTCAAAATTGGGTCTTTTATTACTACTACTACTACTATCATCATCATCATCATCATTAAAACATTAATGTGCATGTTAAGCATTATGCCTTAACAGAGTTCATAACACTAATATTATTGTTTAATATTTCAGAATAATTTGTAAAATATCCCAACAGCCCAATCCTAGTAATATTTAGTCAAGCTTACTTATTCATTGGATTTCAGTAGGGATTACTTCCATGTGGCCTTAATTCTTAGCTGGGACATGTCTAATTTCTTAACAGCTAATGAGTTGGCAGCTTCTCCTGCTGACTCAACTGCCCTAGGTTGCTTCCACGTCACCCGGTTACTGAGCATTCATCCAGATCTGTTCGCACAAAGTTTGTGGGGGTGTCAGCTGTTTATCAAGCATTCATTCTGATTTGTTTGCAGAGAGGCTACCTTATGAAATTTCAAGCAATTGTTATGCTAGACTTTCTAGCAATATCTCTTCCCACCTGAGGACGCTCCACCCTCCCCAGTTCCCAGCTGGTTTTGGTTTTTTGTCTTAACTGCCCCTTCTAAGACTGGGTGTGCAGTATGTTTGGGGTTTATGGAGTGTTAGGGGAGGGATTGTATCTCTGGTACGTGGCACTGCATCCTCTTTTTGGTGTAGCCAAGCAGCAGTAGTATAAACACTGACAACTGGGAAACACTGGCCTCCGAGTGCTCCAGCTGGAGAACAGCCTTTACCAAAGGTGTCATGGGTTTTGAGGACACTCGTACTCAGGGCGAAAGGGAGAAACACGCTAAGAGGAAGGCACACTGGGCAAACCCTCACCATGATCAACTCCCACCCAGAAACCAATGTCCCCACTGTGGAAGGATGTGTGGATCCAGAATTGGCCTCCACAGTCACTTATGGACTCACATTTCAAACCATGTAAATGGAAGACAATCTTACTCAGCTACGAGTGATCGCCAAAGAAGAAGAAGACCAACATAGCCCATTGCTATGGTTGAACACATGGCTAAGTGATATGATGCATGCATAAGCTCTACATACTATATTATAGGACGCAATTCTCCAAGCGCTCCTTTTCTGGAACTGCCATTGAAGCAAATAAGGACAGTAGCAGTATTATTCTTTTATTGTCTACTGGTACCTCATCGCCTAGGGCTTGCTGATCAAAAGGTCAGTGGTTCGAATCCCCGCGGCGGGGTGCGCTCCCGTTGTTCGGTCCCAGCGCCTGCCAACCTAGCAGTTCGAAAGCACCCCCGGGTGCAAGTAGATAAATAGGGACCGCTTACCAGCGGGAAGGTAAACGGCATTTCCGTGTGCGGCTCTGGCTCGCCAGATGCAGCTTGTCACGCTGGCCACGTTACCCGGAAGTGTCTCCGGACAGCGCTGGCCCCCGGCCTCTTGAGTGAGATGGGCGCACAACCCTAGAGTCTGTCAAGACTGGCCCGTACGGGCAGGGGTACCTTTACCTTTTACCTTGAACGTGCATCGCTTGACATAGAAAACCTGCCCAGGCTTTCAAAATACAAACATAAACATATCCCTTCACAGAGAGAGAGAGAGAGAGAGAGAGAGAGAGAGAGAGAGAGACCCAAGCAAAGGTGGGAACATCTCTCCATAACTCACCTCCCTGTATCTTCTGAAGACCTGAAGTATTCAAGATCTCTGCCAGCTCTATTTCTCTTCTTCATTCCCTGGAGATAACGGTTTGCACTTAATTCTGCCTGTCTCACAATTAATAACAGTAAGACAGGTGGAATATAGTGCAAACAGTTATCTCTGGGAAGTGAAGACGAGAAATAGAGCTGGAACATTGCAGGACTTCAGATTTAGAAGATACAGGGGGTGATTTACTGAGAGATGTGCTCAGTTCACATTCTTCTGGGCCACTCCGTTTTTATTGCAGTGATGAGATGGTAATGGGAAATGCCTGTGCCATTATACTAAATTATGATACTTGACACTTCATACTCATAAGAGCTTGGGTCTGCCTGATCAATTTATTACTTATTTTTCCAAGGTAATCCCATTAGCGACTCCCTTTTCTGTAATAGGCAGGGAGAGAAGGAGTAAGAAGGTCAAGATCTTATCTGGCCAAGATCACATCACTTCCTCGCAATTTACAGCCATGAGTTCTTATCCTACTGCCTGGAGCAGGGGTCTGCAACCCGCGGCTCCGGAGCCGCATGTGGCTCTTTTACACCTTTGCTGCGGCTCCGGGGTGGATACTAGCGAGGGGAGAAGGCGCATTGTGCGCCCCGACACTCCCCACTGTGGCGGGCACTGTACTGGCTGTGACGTTGCATGGGGGTGGTGCGTGCGTTAGTCACGCACCATCCCGACGTCACCTTCCCGCCCGCCCGCTACATTGTAAGGGGCATGTACGCTGGTCACTGCATTGAAAGGGGGCATGTACGCTGGTCACTGTTTTGAAGGGGAGTGAAGAACACACACACACAAAAAGGTAACTTGTTAATTTAACGTTTATTTCTATGAGGAGGAGTAATTCCAAGGGGTCAAACAAAGAAATAATAAAAAAGTGACAAAAAAGTTATTTTTATAATGGCGAGTTTTGCGGCTCCCAGTTTTTTTTTCTTCGGAAAGTGGCTCTTTTTGTCTTAAAGGTTGCAGACCCCTGGCCTGGAGCAACAGTAAACACTCCTGCTTGCTCCAGCATTCACAGCAGAGATGGGGGTGATGGCTATGGAGTTCCAGAGAAAGTTATAATAATTATAATATTTTTATTATAGATTTTATTTGTACCCTGCCCATCTGACTGGGTTCCAACTCCCATTATCCCAAACCAAGATGGTGAGGGTTAATGGGAGTGGTGGCTACACATGTACAACTCTTTGCGTGAAAGAGTGTAATTTGTTGATTTGTATAGCTCAACTATTGTATATAAACTAAGAAGAACCTGCAATGGCCCATTTGCTCCAGCATCCTGTTCTCACAGTGGCAACCTGCAAGCACTCTGTCCTCCCGCAGCTTCCAGCAACCAATATGCAGAAGCACAGTGCCTCCAGCCATGAAGGCAGAACGTAGCCATCATGACTAGCAGTCTTTGAGAGCCTTGATGTCTATGAATTTGTCTACTCCTCTTTCAAAGCCATCCTAGGACCCACGTACCTACGGGACCGCCTCTCCTGGTATGCCCCGCAGAGGACCTTAAGGTCCACAAATGACAACATTTTGGAGGTCCCAGGTCGCAAGGTGGTTAGATTGGTCCCAACTAGGGCCAGGGCCTTTTCAGTACTGGCCCCGACTTGGTGGAACGCTCTGTCACAAGAGATTAGGGCCCTGCGGGACTTGACATCTTTCCGTGGGGCTTGCAAGACAGAGCTGTTCTGCCTGGCCTTTGGTTTGGACTCAGTCTGACCCTTATGTTTCCCTCCCCTTATGGTTTTGATCTATGGCCTACTTTTAAAATAAGGCTGCATTTTAAATTGCATTTTTACCTGCATTTTAAATTGGGGTTTTTTCCCTATTATGTTTTTACTGTAATTTTATTGGTGTTAGCCACCCTGAGCCTGGCCCTGGCTGGGGAGGGCGGGTATAAATAAAAATTATTATTATTATTATTATTATTATTATTATTATTATTATTATTATTATTATCCAAGCGAGTGGCCATCATGGGATCTTGTGGGGGTGAGTTCCATAATTTAACTATGCACTGTGTGAATAACTTTATTTTATCTGCCCTGAATCTGCCAATATTCAGTGTACAGACTGTACACTTGTTGAACATTACCTGTGACTTACAAGTGTACAGCTCAACGATTTAGGGGTGGTTAGGACTTGTCTCCACTGAGACAGCAATCCAAGGCCTAGCCTGCCTGAATCTTCTCCCAGAATCCTCTTCAGAACTGCAGAGTTCTATTGGAGTGGAAAGCGTTTGGTTTGAAAACCAATATTTTAAGTAAGAAATAGGCAGAAACGTGGGGAGAAAAATCCACAAAGCCCCCAAAGGAAACCTAAGGTGTGTTTTTGAAGCTTTCTAAAAGATAAAAATATCCAAAGAAAGCATGAGAAAATCAATATGAATGGAGAGTCAGCGCTTGAAAGTGCTTTTCCTATCCTCCTAATCAAAAGCCCAAGTGCTCAGCTGGTGAAGTGAAGGCCTCTTTTGTTGTGTGTCTTGCAATCCTGCATGACTGCAGAAATAATTTAAAGGGTGTTTCTCTCCTGGAAAGCACATTTCTTTGAACTCATGTTTTGGTTTTGCCACATAATAAAGTGCAAGGTGAACTATGAAAATGAAGAATTTAGAGATGACATTTTAACACAGATAACAACCGTAAATTTGGATGTACTCTGTGTTCCTCTTTCCTGCCATGCTGCTTGATTTAAAGTCCACAGGGCTGGCATTGTGAAAAGGCATTGCAGCAAAATACCGAGACAAGAATTTGCGGCCTAATTTTAACCTTGAAAGCAAGGTGGGCACTGCAGTGATGGAGGGTTAGGGTTTTCTGTAGGGCTACAGAAGAAGAAGAAAATACCACTGAATTTGAATATTCACCCCCCAAAAAATTAGTTTTCAATCCTAAACTCAGAAGAACTGAATAAGGGGTCCAGCTATATATCACAGACTATTCCTGGCCATATTTCACACACTTTCTTTTCTGGTGGTAGAAGTCAGCCTTCGAGACAGTTTTACAACTACAAGAAAGAACAACAGAGACTTGATTGTGTCTCCTTAATATTTCCCTACAAATTTACAGGATGTGCAATTATTCTGAGGATGTACACACAAGCAGAATAAATTAAGATTAGCTGATTAAGAAGTCTGATTTCAAAAAGCTACTGGGTGAGATCCCATGGTCAGAAATACTCAGGGAGAAGGGAGTTCAAGATGGACGGGAGTTTCTGAGAGGTGGAATATTGAAGGCACAAAGGCAGACAATTCCAACAAGAAAGAAACATGTGAGGCTGCATAAGGAGCTTACAGAAGAACTGAGTTAAGAAGGGCATGGAAGGAAGGGAAAATCATGAGGAAAAAGTATGCACAAGTAGCCAACCGTTGCAGGAAGAAGGTCAGACAGGCCAAACCTCAGAATGAGCTCAGGCTTCCAAGAGGAAATAATAATAAAGGTTTATTCAGCTATGTTTGAAGCAAGAGGAAGAAAAAGCAGGTCATAGGTCCTCTGCATGGAGAAGACAGAGCAATGCTCTTGGGTGACAGAGAGAAGGTGGAACTGCTCAACACCTCTGGATAGCTCAGGTGGTTAGAGCATGGTGCTGATAACACCAAGGTTGCAGGTTTGATCCCCAATTGGGGCCACTGCATTGCAGGGACTAGATATTATTCAGGGTCCCTTCCATCTCTATGATTCTACGATTCTACTTTGCCTCTGTCTTCACCCAAAAGGAAAACGATGTATTGTGGGAATGTTCAGGGATGCAGGAGAGGATATATTGTTGGATTATATCCTTTCCAACTTGCGTTAACAAGTTCGACAATTTAGCAGAGTAACATTCCCCTTTTTAAACTTGCACAGCGGATGCGTTTGCTCAGGCTCGCTAAAGCCTCTAAAATAAGTTTCATTGGTAATTTCCCCTTTAGTCCCTCATAAAAAGATAGACACAACACAGTCTTCTATAAAAGTATAAAAAGAGTTTACTCACTCACATTCAGTTCACAGATGGATCCCAGAAGGCAGACTTAAGTTACAAAAGTTACACCTGGAAACTATCTCATAAGGAGACAGTTCCTTTGTCCTCTCTTGGCTAGAAGCCAAGAGAGCATCTTAGGCTAAGCAGATGTTGCTTCTTTGACAAATGTAGTCAGAGAGAGAGAGATGGCGGCCTCTGCTGAGGTATTTTGTTACCTGCACTGGTGAGGCCATCCCCACCTCTGGTCACATGTAGAGGAAGTCTGTCCCAGCCTAGGAGGAAACAGGAAGTTCCGACTGGCTGGTCCAGACATCCTCTTTTTATGTCCACTCTAGGCATGTTGTACTTGACTGCTCTGTGTTTCACATCCCACATGTATGCCCAACCTGATGATAACAGAACAAACAATGCAAGGAGGGAGCTGCAGCCCACGATAGGAAAGAGGTAGGAAGGGAACAGCTAGCTACTTTGAATGAATTCAGAACTCTAGGGCCTGATAAGCTGCACCCAAGGACACTAAAGGATCTTGCAAATGGAATCTCAGAGTATTTTTCTCTAATTGTTGAGAATTCTGAGAGAACAGGTGCGGTCTCTGCAGACTGGAGGCAGGCAAATATTGCCCCCATCTCAAAAAAGGGGGGGAGACCCAGGTAACTACTGACCAATCAGCTTGATGTCAATACAAGTAAAGGTCCTAGGACAAATAATTAAACAGTTGTTCTATGAGCACTTAGAAAAGGATGTTTTGGTTACTAAGACCCAGCACAGGTTTCTCAAAAACAAGCTATGTCAGACAAATCTCATTTCTTTTTTTCTTTTTTTCTTTTTTGAAAGAGTCACAACCTTGGTGGGTCAGGGGAATGTCGTGGAAGTATCTCAGTTTCAGTCAGTAAAGAGTGAAAACATGTCAGTATATAACACCCCAACCAGTGCTGGATTTATGTATAAGCTCAACAAGCTATAGCTTAGCACCCCACTCTCTTGGGGGACCAAAAAAAAATTAAAGGAAAAAAACCCTGGATGTACATTTCCAAAATATAAGATAAAAAACCAAATAAAACCTACATACAGCAACAGTGTTTTGTGTTGTGTAGGCTCCTATGATGTAAGTAATGGGCCCCGCCTGTTAGCCTGCTCCCTAAAATATCACCGGTTTGCCCATTTCTATATCTATTACTTTGATAAAATGCATATTTTGTTATGTGCAAATGGATTTAGACACCTATTAGGTCCATAAATTACCATATAGCATATATTCAACCTATTAGGTCCATAAATTACCATATAGCATATATTCAACACACAAAAACAGCGACAATTTGTTGTTGACAAAAGACAGCTAGACATATGAAGGGCCTTACTACCTTCTGTAGCTTAGGGCCTCATCAAACCTAAATCCGGCCTTGACCCCAACTAAGAGATCTGCACTGGTTGCCAATTAGTTACTGGGCTCCACCTGACAGGGCTTGTTGGATGAATTGTGTTCTCAATTTTCATCTGTTGCATTGATTTTGATTTTGATTTTTTAGAAAAAAAAACCAATTTAACTTTGACATTTAATAACTACACACACACACACACGTGTTACACTGCTTATAGGTTTTGTTTACGATTAAGCAGTATACAAATTCCATTAAAGAAATAAATACCCTATATTGTGCATCACTTTAAATTATTTGCTGTATTGCACATTTTACTATTATTTGTAAGTCGCTTAATTTTATTCATTTTTCGTTTATTTCATTTCTCGGCTGCTTCCTATAAAGCATCCTGAAGCAATTTAACAACAGCAACAATAATAAGCATGTGAGGTGCATGTGAAGAGACTCAAAAGTTTAATCAATCAAATAAATATAAATATTTAGAGTGAAGAATTTGAATCTTCTTAGGCAAAATGTTTCGCTTCTTTCACACAAAGTTGGTGGAGTTTTTAAAAAATAAAAAATGCCCATGCCATTACTTTATTTAAATGGTACTTACAAGTAAGTCCCTTTTGAATGCATGGGACTTACTTCTAAAGAACCATGTCGGGATTCCACAACACACATTTCATCGTCCTTATTTCCAGGGTGGAAAACTCTTTGGCAATTATACCCTTGTGGACCAGAAGAGGGCGCCGTCTGCTTGCATCTTTGCTAGGCTTGGGAGCGGCCGCTGAAGAGGCCGGAAAGGAAACAAGAATGTTCATTAAAATTGCCTAAGGTGTGTTTTTCATCAAAGAAACATTTTCTCCTCCAAAAAAAATTTCATTATAAATACCAAAGGTATTACTTTTGGAGAGAACTCAATTTTCCAAGAACGAAGGTTGTTACATAAATACGTTCCATTTCGGTGATTAATATTGCCCTTATTGCTCTGCGGTTGTTTTAAATGCAGCCTTCGCAAGCTGATCAAGTTGCCATATCGATGGGAGGCAATCAGGATGCTTTGTCGTCCTTGCAAGTCTCGTGCCCAAGACCCTGGAAAGCTGCTAGGTAAAGGTAAAGGGACCCCTGACCACTAGGTCCAGTTGTGGACGACTCTGGGGCTGCGGAGCTCATCTCGCTTTATTGGCCGAGGGAGCCGGCATACTGCTTCTGGGTCATGTGGCCAGCATGACTAAGCCGCTTCTGGAGAACCAGAGCAGCGCACGGAAACGCCGTTTACCTTCCCGCCAAAGTGGTACCTATTTATCTACTTGCACTTTGATGTGCTTTCGAACTGCTAGGTTGGCAGGATCAGGCACCGAGCAACGGGAGCTCACCCCGTCGCGGGGATTCGAACCGCCGACCTTCTGATCGGCAAGTCCTAGGCTCTGTGGTTTAACCCACAGCGCCACCCTGCTACCCATAGACAATACTTCCCAGCCTCCAGGAAGTCTCATTTCTAGTCTTAAAATACTTTGGTGACTTCTTCTCTTCTTCTTTGGCGATCATTCGTAGCCAAGTAAGATTGTCTTCCATGAACATGGTCTTAACACTGAGTCTGTAAGTGACTGTGGAGGCCAATTCTGGATCCACACGTCCTTCCACAGTGGGGACATAGGTTTCTGAGCGGGAGTTGATCACAGTAAGGATTTATGGGAGTGATCAATTGGAGGATGGATGGCGGCTAACAGATTGAGGTTGAATCCTGACAAGACAGAAGTACAGGGGGAGGGCAGGTGTGGAGGTCTCCCTGGTCCTGAATGGGTAACTGTGCCCCTGAAGGACCAGGTGCGCAGCCTGGGAGTCATTTTGGACTCACAGCTTTCCAGCGAGACACAGGTTAATTCTGTGTCCAGGGCAGCTGTCTACCAGCTCCATCTGGTATGTGGACTGTCTCACCAGAGTGGTGGGTGCCCTGGTTATCTCCCGCTTGGACTACTGCAATGCACTCTGTGGGGCTACCTTTGAAGGTGACCTGGAAACTGCAACTAATCCAGAATGCGGCAGCTAGACTGGTGACTGGGAATGGTTACCGAGACCACATAACACTGGTCCTGAAAGACCTACATTGGCTCCCAGTACGTTTCCGAGTACAATTCAAAGTGCTGGTGCTTGCCTTGGCCCAGTATACCTGAAGGAGTGTCTCCGACCCCATCGTTCACTGAGGTCCAGCTCTGAGGGCCTTCTGGTGGTTCCCTCACTGTGAGAAGTGAAGTTACGGGGAAGCAGACAGAGGACTTTTTCGGTAGTGGCGCCCGCCCTGTGGAATGACCTCCCATCAGATGTCAAGGAAATAAACAATTATCTGACTTTTAGAAGACATCTGAATGCAGCCCTGTTCAGGGAAGTTTTTAATGTATGACATTTTAAATTAAAGTTTTTAATGTTCAATGTTTTGTCACTTTAATAATAATAATAATAATAATAATAATAATAATAATAATAATAATAATATTCTGTTGGGAGCTGCCCAGAGTGGCTGGGGAAACCAGCCAGATGGGTGATGTATTTTTATTATTATTATTATTATTATTATTAACAACAACAACAACAACAACAACAACAACAACAACAACAACAATAATATTGTCACACTGGGTACAGAGCCTGGGGACATCACTGGGGATGCCACAACTATTACAGTGGTACCTCTGGTTAAGAACTTAATTCGTTCTGGTGGTCTGTTCTTAACCTGAAACTGTTCTTAACCTGAAGCACCACTTTAGCTACTGGGGCCTCCTGCTGCCGCTGTGCCGCCACCGCATGATTTCTGTTCTTATCCTGAAGCAAAGTTCTTAACCTGAGGTACTATTTCTGGGTTAGCAGAGTCTGTAACTTGAAGCATATGTAACCTGAAGCGTATGTACCCCGAGGTACCACTGTATTTAGAATGGAGTGTGAGAGGCAGAGGGACGGTTCTTGCTATCTTTAAACCAGACTTGGACTGGACAACCCTTCAAATAGGGGACTCGTTCAGAGGACTGTTCTCTAGCAATCCCTTCAAACAGAAGCTAGTCTTCTGCAAAGTAGGACATCCATTCCTCTTGATGTTCAGGGGTCAGGGGAAGGGCTACTCAGCATGGCCCCCACTTCCTGCTCTTGTGTTGCTCAGAAGCTGCAGTGCTCAAGTGGGGTGAGTGCCAGTAAGCTGAACAGGAAGCTAAACTCAATCTAAAATTATTATCAGCATGGAAGCTTCAGGATGCTTGCATGTCTCCACTTGTGGTACTGAAGCCATTTGAAAGTCATTTCCCCAAAAACGATAAGAGTTTTAAGGTGCTTAAAGCAACTCATAGATTGCCAAATTGATGTCCAGGGCAACTTACTCAAGCGAGTCAAACGATGTGCTTTTCAAATGGAGCTGCAATGTTTGATCCCAGCAAGCCTGTTTGCTAAACTCTGTGACCCTCCTGCAGAAGCTACCTGAAAAAGAATCCTCATTCCCTGAGGGTTTTTGCGCTTCCTGCTGCTGCTGCTGTCCCAGGTTCACCTTGACGATTTGGGAAACACGTAACCTCGCGGCAATGTATGCGCTAATTATGAAAACGGTGAATGCCAATTTGCTCTGGAGGCTCCAACTAGTGCGAAATGCAGCTGCTAGGTTGATAAGTGGGGCAGCCAGATGGGACCATGTGACAGCTGTCCTGAAAGCACTGCAATGGCTGTCAACAAGCCACTGGGCCAAATTCCAGGTGTTTGTATGTCTTCTTCTTTGGCAATCACTCATAGCTGAGTAAGATTGTCTTCCATAAACACGGTTTTAACAATTCTGGATCCACATGTCCTTCCACAGTGGGGACATGGGTTTCTGGGCAGTAGTTGATCATGGTGAGGGTTTGCCAAGCATGCCTTCCTCTTAGCACGTTTCTCCCTTTTGTCCTGAGTTCGAACGTCTTCAAAACCCATGACACCTTTGGTAAAGGCTGTTCTCCAACTAGAGCACTTGCAGACCAGTGTTTCCCAGTTGTTGGTGTTTATACTACATTTTTTAAGATTTGCCTTGAGAGAGTCTTTGAACCTCTTTTGTTGACCACCAGCATTACGCTTTCCATTTTTAAATTCGGAATAGAGTAATTGCTTTGGAAGACGATAATCAGACAGCCACACAACATGACCAGTCCAGAAAGTTGATGTTGAAGTATCATTGCTTTGACACTGGTGAACTGGCATTAGTTTGCCTGTCTTCCCAAGTGATGTGTAAAAAAATTTGGGGACACCATTAATGGAATCTTTCAAGGAGTTGGAGTTTATAAGTGTTCCACGTTTCACAAGCATACAGTAAGGTTGGTAGTACCATAGCTTTGTAAACCACCATTTTTGTTTCCCTGCTAATGTCCCGGTCCTCAAACACTCTGCACTTCAATCGGGAGAAAGCTGCACTAAAGCTCTAAATGGCTTGGGACCCTGGTACCTAAGAAAATGCCTTCCCCAGTAGCAACCATCTCAGACCCTACGACTGGTAGGTGAGACCTTGGTGTTGGTGCCACCACAAGAGGCCGCCCATTTGGTGCTGCCCCATAACAGGGCCTTTTCAGTGGTGGTTCTCCATTTGCCAAATGCCCTCCCTAGTGAGGTGCCCTGCCGCCATCATTAGTAACTTCCAAGAGGAATTTGAACATATTTCTGTTTACCCAGGCAACTGAAGAATGCTTTTCCTGGCAGCCTCAAGATCATGGGGTGGAAGTATATTTTTAATTGCCTTTGCTTTTCGATGTTTTAAATTGTGGTTGTTTTCAAGATGTTTTATTCTGTTTTAGATTGTTTTGCTTTTCTGTTTTATTTTTTAAATTATATCTGTTTGCTGCCCTGGGGAAGGAAGCGCAGGATATAAATCCAATCGATAAATAAAAGCATGACGCAATTTAATCTTCCATGCAAACAAATCAGATTGATGGCTTACTGAATATCTGAAATTGTCTGATTTACCTGCAAATAAATCAGGACAAATGCTCAACAGACAGATCATTTGGAAGCACCCCCATAAAAAGAGAGAGAAGCTGGGAACTGGATTGTTTCTGTATTGCCTGAGCACTTGTATAAAGAGTGCTAGTATGCTTTTGCATCTGTTTGTTGATTACTTGTTATGCTACCATTTCAAATCATATGCTCAGAAACAGATTTGATAACACCAGTATCAATTTGCAGATCATTTGCAACACAGACACTTGCATAAAAGCAGACTCTATTGTGTAACCAATGGAAAAAGGTGTGGATAGTCTGTAACACAGTGAACTCCCCTGAGGATATACGATTGCGAAGGGAAATTAATTTGCACCAGCCTGAAAGAAAGCAATGGGTTTTATTGATGGCAAGCCCATCATTTCACAGCCAAGATCTACTTTTCACTTGGCAAACTGCATGCTTGGAAGATGTACATTCTCTGGGGAAAAGTTGTTTTCACACTTTAAGGAATGCAGAACCACCCTGTTAAGGCTGCAAAAATTGCCTAATAAATAATAATGGCAAAGATAATTACAGGTACATTCCTCTTCCTTCCCAAATTGCAATAATGCTGGTGGGGTTACAATGCGATCTGTAGGCTTCCTTCAATGTACGTTCATTAATTTTATTTTTCTAGAGATCAATCAGTGTGCACTGTGTTTCTGGATATATGTGTTTTTATACCTTCACTAGAGTAGCCTTTTCTAGATCTGATTTCGATTTTGTGGAAATTGTTTAGTTTGGTTGTGCACTTTTTGGTGTTTTAGTTATTGTTTGTGGCTGTTTTGCTATGTTTGTAATTAATGTATTTTTTCATCTTGTAAGCCGCCTTGAGCAAGGTTTTAACTATGGAAATATGCCACACAAATAAAATTATGTATAATATATGTAAATATATATATTTACCCTGCCCCTGCTGAGATTCATACAAGAGAACAAGGTAGGGATTTCCTTTTGTAGCGTAAGAATAAACTGTTTTTAAGATTGTAACACAGCTACTAAAATTCTGGCCGCAAAAAACGGAATATGTTGCATGCCATGGCACGTTGCAAACTATCTCTCTCCCCCCCCCCCCCCAATGCTTTGGGCCACAGTATTAACTGGATCTTTAAAAACAAATTCACATACATCTTATTTAGGCCGCCTGCAGCTGCTTTCAAGTTGGCAATATGAATGATGCTCTCACCTCTTCTACCTCACCTTGCCTGTTTCATGTGGCCAGATAATTAAAAGTGATTCATCGACAAAATCAGGGATCACTGGGTTCCCATAATTGTGTTCTTTCAGAACAACCTGTTGCCTGAAGCAGCATGGATATCTAAGGAGCAAAAGGGCAACTTCAACAGCAAGGTCAATTGTATGGAAGAGTTACACAGTTCAGGTGTGATGTTAACTGTGTATGAAGGTAAAGGTAAAGGTACCCCTGCCTGTACGGGCCAGTCTTGCCAGACTCTAGGGTTGTGCGCTCATCTCACTCTATAGGCCGGGAGCCAGCGCTGTCCGCAGACACTTCCGGGTCACGTGGCCAGTGTGATAAGCTGCATCTGGCGAGCCAGAGCCGCACACGGAAACGCCGTTTACCTTTCCGCTGGTAAGCAGTCCCTATTTATCTACTTGCACCCGAAGGTGCTTTTGAACTGCTAGGTTGGCAGGCGCTGGGACCGAACGACGGGAGCGCACCCCGCTGCGGGGATTCGAACCGCCGACCTTTCGATCGTCAAGTCCTAGGCACTGAGGCTTTAACCCACAGCGCCACCCACATCCCCCCAACTGTGTATGAATAAAGCAGGAATTCCATAGAACTGTCTTCTGTTTGTTTTCTCTGAAATGCACCATAGGAACCTACGAAAGGGAGCATAGGATTGCAACCTTAATTAAGCAGAATGAGGCAGAACTGGGATGGAAAGCAAAGCTGTGTGTATTCCATGCTGCACAGTGAGAAATAAGATTAACCCTGCTTGCCCATATTCATAGTGTTATGTACTGAGTTGGATAGGATCCAAATTGCAGCAGTCTGATTGGTCCTAGAACAATAGGATTCAGAATGCAGCAGTCTGATTGGTCTTAGAACAATAGGATCCAGAATGCAGCAGTCTGATTGGTCCACAGGAGCCACCCAATCCAACTCTAGGTGGAAGTGAATCTGCAACCTGATTGGCCTACAGGAGAATCCCAGAGTTAGCCAATCACGTGGGGCCCATTGTGTAAATAATGTATATAAAGCAAACATTTCAGGGGAACTTCCATTCCTCCTCACTACTATGAGCTGAATAAAGAGCATGAAATCCACACTCGACTCTGAGTATATTTCACATAGGGACACAAGAAGGGCTGGATCAGGCCACAGACCCATGCTTCCTCTGCTCCTACATGCTTACATTCACTTCTCTTGCCAGACTGGAACGTCTTGTTTATGTGTTCATTAGTACAGGATTCACAGGAGGGTTTGCTGATTACAGCCAGCAAACCTATTGTGTTTCTAAAAATATAACTATTTGGAAGGGAAAGCCAATTGCTCTTTAGCATCTCTAAGGACAAGAAAGCAGCAAGCTTTCTTAAGACATGTTGTCTTCCCTCAATGTTATCTTAATGACACATTAAAAACTTTGGCAAATTATGATCCTCCCCAAGTTTTCTCAGGAGTCGATTCCCGTCATTATCCTCTCAATATAACATTACTGGCAGAAAACGGAAGGCAGCTGGAAGCGATGAACTTTCTCGGAGCGCAGGACATGTAAACGGGTGTTTGTGAGGGCGGGGTTTTTTTGAGGGGGGGTACTGACTGCTGTCTCATGGTGTATGTAGACCAAGAGGCACGGACAGTGTGAGACTTGCTTGAAAAGATGGTAGGGCAACTTGAGGCCTATCTATCCATACTTTGAATTACTGGCCAAGGTTTAAAAAGGAAAAAAATAAATAAAATAAAAGGCAAGGGAACCCTGGACAGTTAAGTCCATTCAAAGACAACTATGGGGTTGTGGCACTCATCCCGCTTTCAGGCTGAGGGAGCCGGCGCTTGTCCACAAACAGCTTTCCAGGTCATGTGGCCAGCATGACTAAACCATTTTTGGCGCAATGGAACACTGTGACAGAAGCCAGAGTGCACGGAGATGCCATTTACCTTTCCCCTGCAGAGGTACCTATTTATCTACTTGCACTGGTGTGCTTTTGAACTGCTAGGTTGGCAGAAGCTGAGGCAGAGCAACGGGAGCTCACCCCATCGCGGGGATTCGAACTGCTGACCTTCCGATCAGCAAGCCCAAGAGGCTCAGTAGTTTAGACCACTGTGCCACCCACTCCCTCTGATTAGGAAGTTCTCGAATGCAGCAATGCAGAGGAAAGGCCTAGCTTTCCCTGCATCCTGTTTCTCACAGTGGCCAGTCAGATGCATATCAGAAGCCAAAAGCAACTTCACGTTGTTGTTCCCCAGCAACTGGTTTTCAGAAGCACCTGTGTTAGGACTGGGTTTGCAAATGCAGCTGTCTAGAATCCAACACTCTATGGGTGGTATCCGACTCAGTCGTGCCCAGAGCTAACACCCTGAAAACAACAGACTTAATCATTTGGACTTCAAGAGTGGATTCCACATTTTTGAAAGAAAGCACAGTTAAGTTTACATAAGATCTCATATAACAAAACTTGGGAACGATCTGGTTGGAGCTAAGTACTTAAAAGTCCGTCTGATTTCAGAGGAAGAGTGTTAAGCATGTGCTTAGATGTTCCCCTTTGAGATCTGTGGGGCATCAGACTATTTACTGAATGATTCTTGCCCGCCCTGTTCTTTAGGCAAAAGGCTTCACAAACAACGCATTCCCTTTCAGGACAAATGAGCCGAGGCCATCAATCACAGATGTCAAAAGTGCAGATGGATCTTAATATTACCTGTGCAAATGCCGAGAACCTCAGCCTTGAGGTGAAATTGATCTTGAGATACCTATTTCAATTACAGAGCCACACTGCACACTGCTGCTGTTTGGGGGAATCTTTCCTAACAGGCTACTGACATGCAAGGGGTATGCGGTTTCAGGTGTGGAAGAGTTTGGAGAAATACCTGCTACTGTGTGAAATAATCTGCTGGTTAATTGACTTGGTGTGAGACATCAACATGGGTGTGACGCTTTAATTGGGTGTGAGGAATCCTGGAAACCAAGCAGATGAGTCAACACACCTCCTTCCATTCCTTTCACTTAGGGCAGGGATAGTCAACATGGTGCCCTCAAGATGTTTACCAGACTACAACTCACACCATGCCTCGCCACTGTCAGTGCTGACTGGGGTTGATGGGAGATGGAGTCCAACAACCTCTGGAAGCCACCATACTAGCCAATCCTGATGTCCTGTTACATGGCCTGTTACATGGCCATACAACGATATCTGACACAACGTTCTTCAGATATCACCTTCAATGGGATGCAGATGAAGGCAGGTTTTGATGCCTCAGTAGCTCATTGGGAGAGCCAGGGCCGGCCCGTCCATGAGGCAGACTGAGACAGCTGCCTCAGGTGGCAGAATCCAAGGGGCACCCTGACACCACCAGAGAAGTGGGGCTCTGGCTTACTTACCGGGGTCTCAGGAAGGCCATGTAATGCCCCTAGGTATCACCAGGTAGGTGCAAGAAGAACTCTCTGCCAGAAAACTTGGAAAGCTCCTGTCATTCAGTGTAGACTGCACAGCATGAAGGATTGAGGACGGAGAAGAATCCCGAGCACCGGAATCTCGAATGCCTTTGGGATGTGGACATACATCTGTTCCTGTGCCCTTTACAACTTCAGGTGTGTGCCAGGTGCCCAGATTTTCTTCATCATCTCATTGGGTCTTTTGATGCTATTCCAAAGGGAGAATGTGCATACATCAGGAATGACAAGGAGCTGAAGATCTGTTTCAGTAACAGGCAGCCAGGGCATGAGATATTGCTTTGTGGCTTTGCAAATGAAATGGCAGTGGTCTGCCTTTCAACAAAAACTTCCGGATTCAAATCATTAATTATTTCTCAGTCATTACCTTGATATGCACACACAACATCCACAATATAAATTTCTTTTCCCTTTCAAAATCACAGAAGGATGTGGAGGAGATCAAATGCCTTTAAACTCACTCAAAAAAACATTATTCTACTTTTATGAATTATTCTGTTCCGTATGAAAACCCTTCTTGAAATACTTTTCCTGGCGTAAAGCAAAACAGGTGTAAAGCATATGATGCAATAATACTTTAGCACGTTTCCAGTTCACGGAACAGAACACAGATGGCTTCTTTCATAAAGGTGGCCATCCCACTGGAATAAACCACATTTGTTTTTATGTTTTTAGTTTTTTAAATATGTTTTTTATTAAAGTTTTCATTATTATTATTATTATT
Organism: Podarcis muralis; assembly: GCF_964188315.1. NCBI lineage: Eukaryota > Metazoa > Chordata > Lepidosauria > Squamata > Lacertidae > Podarcis > Podarcis muralis. The sequence continues at coordinate 88,908,563 of NC_135659.1, read as the reverse complement.
ATTATTATTATTATTATTATTATTATTGAAAGTACATTCAGTGCCTCTATTTTCAAATTGTAGAGTTTCATACAGGTCAGTTTGAGACATTTTTGTTGTAAGCAACAAACCACATTTGTTATGCCTCATCTAGGGACACTTTTCGTTGTTGCAAGGTCACATGATGGTGTATGTTTTGACTCCACAGAGTGGGAAGTGATGGAGACAGGATGTTTGTGTTACTGTGTTCCGTGAAGTAGGCCTATTGTCCTTTGTTCTTTCTCATTGCTGTCTGATACTAGAGAGAGAGGGAGCCATGTTGGGGTGCTCCATGTGTGTTTATATGTAAATAAAGTAGATTAGCCAAAATGCTGAGTTGCTGGGGTCTGTTACGCAAGCTGCAAAGACTCTATGGACCCTTAAGTGTGCTGATGTCTGTTGGCATCGGTCGCTGTGATGTTTGGGCAGAAGAAAGCTTTTGAAGCTCCCGAACGATCGACCAGGAGGGAGGGAACATGCCAGTCGGGCATGTGTCTCTGCCAGGGCCCTACTCGAGAGTAGGACGAGCTCCTGACAATACATTCCTTGGAATGGTGTTCCTAGTGAAGTATGCCTTGAGTTTCTTTAGCTACTAAGAATTCTTGCTTTTCTTTTTCAGGGGGAGCATGAGTTTCTAGTCCTCATGACTGCTGAAGTAAAGCAGGGGTGGAAACCCTGTGGCTCTCCCAATGCCATTGGACTCCATTCCCATGGTCAGTAATAATGGGACCCGGAGTCCTGCAACATCCGGAGGGCTGCAGATTCCCCATCCCAGATTTAAAGGGAAGTGTCCCCTAAAGTGTTTTCAAACTGGAGGAGTTCTGAGAAGGCTCTCTCCCAAACAGGGAATGATATTTATCTTACCCCCTGCCACAACTCCCATTTGTAGCCACTATCTCCTTCATACTTATGAGTCCCATAACTCAGTCTACTCCCTCCTCCTCCTCCTCCTCCTCCTCCTCCTCCTCCTCCTCCTCCTCCTCCTCCTCCTCTTTTGCAGTTAGGCAGCAGGCGTTATGTAACCAGCATAAATGAAGATCTGGATAGCTCAGTTAGTTAGAGCGCAATGCTGACAACACCAAGGTTGCAGGTTTGATCCCCGTAAAGGACAGCTGCATATTCTTGCATTGCAGAGGGTTGGGTTTGATGATCCTCCCCTTCCAACTCTACGATTCTATGAGAACCACTGCCATGCTTCTATGAGATACCAGTTTAGGTTTAACAGCTTTAACTTTCAGCCTGAGATGAGCTTTCTGGGCTTTGTGGGCAGGTTTGGTGAATAAGATGGCAGGTTTGGCAGATTCTAGGTCTATTGTTCAGACGTTTGAAATTTTATGTGTCCAGAGGAGTCACTCAATCCCTAATCACTTGGTAAAAAGGCAGTGGCTTATGTCACTGTCAGAAGCAGCAATGCTTTTGAATACCAGTTGCCAGAAACTGCAGGAAAGGGGGTGCTCTTGTGCTTGGGTTCTGCTTCCAGGCTTCCCATAGGCAAAAGGTTGACCACTGTGAGTAAAGGTAAAGGTAAAGTGTGGGATGTAAACACAGGAGCAGTCAATGACAACATTCCTAGAGTGTACATGCTAGAACATGGGGAGGGATGTCTGTCCAGCAAGCAGGTAAACTTCCTGGGGACGGACTTCCTCCGCATGTGACCAGAGGTGGGTGTGGCCTCACCTGTGCAGGTAATGACAAAAGCACAGGGCAGGCAGCCACTCTCTCTCTCTCTGCCATTTTCTTTCGATGAGGAAACATCCAAGGATGCTCTCTTGGCTCCCAGCCAAGAGAGGAGATAAGGTCTATTTTGCTACAAGATAGATTCTGAATGTATGTAACCTTTTTAAGCCTGTCTGCCTTCTGGGATCATATTGTGAACAGAACGTGAGTAAACTCTTTTATACTTTTATAAAGACTGTGTCGTGTCTTGTATTTTAAGAGGGAACTAAAGGGGAAATTACCAGGGTAATTATTATAGAGGTTCTAGCGAACCTGTGCAAGCGTTACCGTTGCGCACTTAAAGGGGAATGTTTATAAACTCTGCTGATATTTTGGGAACTTGTTAGCACAAGTTGGATAAGGATATAATTAGTCAATATATCCTCTCCTGCACCCCTGAACATTCCCACATAAAGGACCCCTGTATGGTTACGTCCAATCCAAGGCAACCATGGGGTTGCAGCGCTCATCTCGCTTTCAGGCCAAGGGAGCTGGCGTTTGTCCACAGACAGCTTTCTGGGTCAGCATGTGGCCAGCATGACTATACTGCTTCTGGTGCAATGGGACACCGTGACAGAATCCAGAGTGCACGAAAACACCATTTGCCTTCCCACCGCAGCTGTACCTATTTATCTACTTGCAATGGTGTGCTTTTGAACTCCTAGGTTGGCAGAAGCTGGGACAGAGCCACGGAAGCTCACTCCATCACAGGGATTCGAACAAGTGGGTAAGGCCAAGAGGCTCAGTGGTTTAGGCCACAGCGCCACCTGCCACTGTGAGTGCAGGATGCTGGACTAGATGGGACATTGGCCTGGTCCAGCAGTCTCTTTTCATGTTCTTATGCTCTTCAACACATTATACAGTCATACCTTGGGTTACAGACACTTCAGGTTGTGTTTTTTCGGGTTGCGGACCGCCAAAACCCAGAAGTACTGGAATGGGTTACTTCCGGGTTTTGGCAGTCGTGCATGTGCAGAAGCGCTAAATCACGCGTTGCGCATGCGCAGAAGCGCCAAATCGCAACCCGCACGTGTGCAGACGCACCGCTGCATGTCGCGAATGCTGCAGGTTGCAAATGTGCATCCTGCACAGATCACGTTCGCAACCTGAGTGTCCACTGTATAATAATAATAATAATAATAATAATAATAATAATAATAATAATAATAATAAATTTTATTTATATCCCGCCCTCCCCAGCCGAAGCCGGGCTCAGGGCGGCTAACAACACTAAAACAATGCAACATTATAAAAACATTATAAAAATTAACTAAAATATAAATTGATGGCAACCATAAACTAAAGTTTTGTAAAGATTGCCAGAGGAGGGAGTCAGGCTGCGCCCTGACCAAAGGCCTGGTGGAACAGCTCTGTCTTGCAGGCCCTGCGGAAAGATGTCAAGTCCTGCAGGGCCCTTGTCTCTTGCGACAGAGCGTTCCACCAGGTTGGAGCCGCAACCGAAAAAGCTCTGGCTCTAGTTGAGGCCAGCCTAACCTCTCTGTGGCCTGGGACCTTCAAGATGTTTTTATTTGAAGACCGTAAGTTCCTCTGTGGGGCATACCAGGAGAGGCGGTCCCGTAGGTACGAGGGTCCTAGGCCGTATAGGGCTTTGAAGGTTAAAACCAGCACCTTAAACCTGATCCTGTACTCCACCAGGAGCCAGTGCAGCTGGTATAGCACCGGATGAATGTGATCTCGCAGCAAAGACCCCGTAAGGAGTCTCGCTGCGGCATTCTGCACCCGCTGGAGTTTCTGGGTCAGTCTCAAGGGCAGCCCCACGTATAAGGAATTCCAAAGTCTGTAGCTGTATGCCATGACATGATACAATCATGATACAATGGATACAATATCCATCCCTGTTCTCCCTGCTCTTTTCCTTTCCTGAAATCCACAATATTACCACAAATTATCCAGCCCAAGAAATGGCACTGAGTTCAAAGGCCAAGAAACAACATTGGGTTCAATTCTGCAGTTTCTGGTTTGGCTTAAGCAAACGGGCTTTATAATTCAGATGATATAATCTGGTCTTGAGAATCCTTTGGCTATAGGAATTGGCATTTACCGGGATTCTAATTCAAGGAAATTTAAAAAGAAATAGAAATGGGAGCCTTCCTCTTTATCTATAGCTATGATCTCAAGGGCTGGTTTTGGGTGTGAAATCCCACGCCACACTGAACCTCATAATTGCAGTGGTTGCACTCATAAACTGGTGTACAAATTGCCTTGACTAATCCATTCTGCATGCAGCGGTTGCCCTCAGTCTAGGAGCCCCATAAATGCCAAGTGCCTTTGCCAGTTGTGGTATCCAGGCAGCAGGTTGCTCAGCCATGTGGTACATAATCACTACATGTGAAATTGAAAACATGCTGCTAAGTGGCCGTCGTTTTCATATATCCTCCTGCTCAACCAGTTTGCTTGCAAATGCATCTTAATAATAATAAATAATAATAATAATAATTTTTTATTTATACCCCGCCCTTCCCGGTTCAGAAAACCGGGCTAATGGCGGCTAACAACAAATTTAAAACACTAAAAAAGAACCTCGACTTAATCTGCTTACAAGAGACTCACGTAATAAGAAAGCATAAGAGAATTTTAAGCAATAAGAGATTAGGATTGGATTTTGTGGCTTCAGATAGAGTTAAGAAACGAGGAGTGGTTCTATATATAAAGGAAAAACTTGATCCAAAATTACTGTATAAAGATGAACAAGGGAGAATGATTGTAGTACAGATTATGTTTCAAGGAGTAAAGATTATTGTCGTCGGACTATACGCACCTAATGACAGAAAAGCAGTCTTTTTCTCTGAATTAGGTAGTAAGTTAACAGAGTGGATGGATCAAAAAATGATAGTGATGGGTGACTTTAATGGGGTGGTGTCACCAAACCTGGATAGATCAACAAGAAAACAAGAGATTAAGGAAGGCAAGTTACCGCGGACTTTTTTTGATTTGGTTGACAATATGGGATTAATTGATGCGTGGAGATTCAAAAACCCTACTGTAAAACAATATACTTTCTTCTCAAATCCTAACCAGAGTTGGGGGAGAATAGATGGTATTTGGATCACTAAGGAATTGATACAGAACTTAATCAAATCTGAAATTCTCCCACAGATTATATCTGATCATAACCCAGTATATTTAGAGTTAAAGGGTAAAGAGGCTAGAGTACTTAGATGGAGAATGAACGAATCTCTATTTAATGATCAAAAGATAGTGATTAGGGCAAAAGAAACAATTGAAGAGTACTTCAAGTGGAATTTAAATAAAGGGACAGCTCTAGAAACGGTTTGGGACGCAGGGAAAGCCGTCATGAGGGGCTTTCTAATCCAGAAAAATAGCCATAAAAGAAAAGAAAAAGAGAAAAAGAAGGAGGAGATTTTAGTACAGTTAATGGAGAATGAAAGACAATTAACTATCAAGCCAGGTGATGAGACTATAAAACAAAATATAAAGTTATTACAAGCCCAATTTTCTATGATAGTAAACCAGGAGATTGAGTGGAAAGTTAAAATGTTGAAACAGAAGAGTTTTGAATCTGCTAATAAAATAGGGAAATATTTGGCCTGGCAACTAAGAGAAAGGAAAAAACAAAATATGATCTGTAGGATAAGGGATGGAGACAAGATAGTGGAAGACCCAAATGAAATAAAAAGGTTGTTTCAGAAATACTATAAGGATTTATATAAAAGAGGTAAGGAGACAGGCTATGATATAGAACGCTATCTGAAAGAACATCATTTACAACAGATATCAACCGAAGAAAAAGAATTACTAAATCAGCTGATTACAGAGGAGGAGGTAAGGAAGGCAATATCAAAGATGAAAATTGGTAAAGCGCCGGGGCCAGATGGTCTGTCGGCCAAATATTATAAAGTATTAAGTGATCAAATAAGCCCAATCCTATGTGAAGTGATGAATAATATTTTAAAAGAAGGAAAGACCCCGAACACCTGGAAGGAAGCCTATATTACATTAATTCCTAAAAAAGATGTGGATGCCTTAGAGGTGAAAAACTATAGGCCGATTTCGTTATTAAATAACGACTATAAACTGTTTGCGGATGTAATGGCAGAAAGATTTAAAAAAGTATTAAATAACAGAATCCATAAAGATCAAACAGGCTTCCTTCCAGGGAGACAATTGAAGGACAACGTAAGAAATGTGATAGATATCATTGAATATTTGGAAACCAGAATAGACAAGCAAGCCGCTTTGATTTTCATTGATGCCGAAAAGGCCTTCGATAACGTTTCTTGGTGCTTCCTGACAGAAAATCTAAAAATGATGGGGCTGGGTGAAAGATTTAGAAAAGGTATAGAAGCTATCTATAATGAACAAAAAGCTAAGCTAATAATAAATAACTCGACATCAGAATTTTTTGACATATCTAAAGGGACTAGACAAGGCTGCCCCCTGTCTCCTCTGTTATTTATAACAGTACTTGAAGTACTTACTAAGAGACTGAGAGAGGCAGCGGAAGTGAAAGGGATTAAGGTAGGGACTAAAGAACATAAGATAAAAGCCTTCGCGGATGATATTGTATTAACTCTAGAAGACCCGAAAAATAGTATGAAAGAAGCCTTGCAAAAATTTGAAGAGTTTGGAGCGGTGTCAGGCCTCAAGATTAATAAAAATAAGACTAAAATGTTGACTAAAAATTTAACTAAGGAAGATATTCTAGAACTAGAACAAAAGACGGGAATTATGACAGCAAAGAAAGTGAAATACCTTGGAGTGTGGATATCAACGAAAAATATTAACCTATATAAGGATAATTATGAAGTCACTTGGAAGAATATTAAGAAAGATCTTGAAATCTGGGAGAGATTGAGGTTATCTTTTCTGGGGAGGATAGCGGTTATCAAAATGAATGTTCTCCCCAGAATGTTATTTTTGTTCCAAACCATTCCGGTATTAAAAGGTCTAAAGCAGTGTAAAGAGTGGCAAAGAGCCTTAGCGAGATACATCTGGCAAGGCAAAAGACCACGAATAAAAATGAAAATATTGGTGGACAAAAAAGAAAGAGGGGGATTCTCTCTACCGGATCTAAGTTTATATTATGAAGCGGCGTGTTTATTGTGGCTGAAGGATTGGATAAGATTGGAAAATAGGGACATCTTGGACTTGGAAGGTTTCGATAACAGGTACGGGTGGCACTCGTACCTGTGGTACGAAAAGGTGAAAGTTCATAGAGGCTTTCTAAATCATATCTTTAGGGGACCATTATTCCAAGTATGGGAAATAAATAAAAATATATTGGAAAGGAAGACACCTTGGTGGATTTCACCAATAGAGGTGTTAACTATAAAAAAAATAAACATGGAAGGGAAGAATGCCACCTATGAAGAACTAACTTGGAAGACAGAGCAAGGGATTAAACTTAGACCATATGAAGAGATCAAAAATCTATTTACAGGGTGGTTGCAATACCACCAAGTAAATGACTTGCTAAAAGAAGACAAAAAGAAAGTAGGATTTGAAGATAAAAAATCTAAATTTAATGTAGAAGTTATAGAAGGTAAGAACAAAACACTGTCAAGGATGTATGATATTTTGCTGGAGTGGTATACAAAAGATGAGGAGGTGAAGGAGGCCATGATTAAGTGGGCGATAGACATTGGATATAACATCGACTTTGAGAGGTGGTTGGAACTATGGAACAAGAATATGAGATTTACGGCATGCACGGCACTAAAGGAAAACCTGTGGAAAATGATCTACAGGTGGTATCACACACCAGTGAAATTAGCGAAGATTTATAAGTTGAAGGAAAAAAGATGCTGGAAATGTAGAGAGGTAGAAGGTGACCTCTACCATATGTGGTGGTCGTGTTGCAAAGTGAGAGGCTTTTGGGAATTGGTTTATAATGAACTTAAAAAAATCTTGAAATATACATTTCCCAAAAAGCCAGAAGCTTTTTTGTTAGGAATGGTTGGTAAAGAAATTAAAAAAGAAGACAAGATCTTGTTTCTATATGCTACGACAGCTGCAAGGATTATGTTAGCACAAAATTGGAAATTAGAAGTAATACCCAACATAAGTGATTGGCAGGTTAAAATGATAAATTATGCTGAGCTTGATAGAATATCAGGAAGATTAAGGGACCAAGACGAACAGAAATTTCATGATAATTGGAAGAAATATTTAATGTATATGGAATCTAAATCTCAGGTGACACTGGCGGGGTTGAAATAACTCTAACAGCGGGAAAGACCTATGTGAAAGAGTTAAAAAGTACGCGACAATATAACTTATTCGATACTTACCAAAGGAGTGGAGGGAAGTCCAAGGTTCAGTTGAGACTAACTTAGTTATGTATCTTATTTATGATTTGTGAAGTGGATATAATTTGTATAAGGTATGTGGTGGATTTTTTGTTTATGTTTTCCTTGTAAATATGTGCAAATATGAATAAAAATTTATTTAACAAAAAAACAAAAACAAATTTAAAACACTTAATTGATGCAACAAAAAACAGCTTAAAATACAGTATAAAATGTGAATAACAATAAATTCAGAATTCAAAAATCAAAAATCAACTTGGGGGGGGGGAACCATCCAATAAACATTAGATGATCACCAGGGCTAGCTGGCTAAATTCGTCCTATTGGGGCCAGTGACATCCAGTGCACCTCTCTCTTTCTCTTGAATCAGTAAACAAAATTCCCTCTCCATATATGCCTAGAAAAATATACAATTCACACATTGGTAGCTTCACGATTGGGCTACTGGCAGATGCAGAGTGAATGGACCATCTGAGTGTGCACATATTACACCTGTGTTGAAGGAAATGTGCTGATTGCCAATCAGCTACCAGGCCATGTTCGAGGTCTTGATATTAACATGTTGTTACAAAAGCCTGGTGCCTGCCCCTCTTTCTGCCGAACGGTAGCAAGAGCCCATGGGGTCCCAGGCACCCACAAAGGGTCTGTGTCCCTTTGGAGAACTGAAGACACGGTGGAGACTGTTGTGGCTTTAAGAAATGTGGTCTATTCAACTATTTACACCTTCAGTCTGCATGAAGGGAGTCCAGATCTTACAACATGGTCATTTCAATAGGCAGCAGTCAAAATAGCCTGCAGCCAGCCCCCTCCAAAGATGTATCACTGCTCTTTTTCCCAGAAACCCCTTGCCCTCTCCCGGAGCAGTTACCCTGGCAACCTCCCAAATCCCCAGTCTCTGTTCACACCTGGGGCAAGGGGGACTGGAGTATCGTTAATGTTCCTCAATTGCTCTCTATTAGCTCAGCCACAGGAATTCCTTTGCAACTTGCATTCTCCCTTCCTATCAAAAAATAACCAAAACTCTAGCATTTACTAATTTCTAGGGCTTACGCTAAATCTATAACACCATAAAATCCCCAAACAACTCTAGAGCAGCTGAAATACTACCTGGCCCTGAACAGACCCGTAAGATCACTTAGATTTGTTGAATGGTTTCTTTAAATGTAAAGGTTCATCATTGTTCCACCCAATGTGTATGTCTTTAAGGGGCCACAGCAAGGGCCAGAGCAAACTAACGAGACCCAGCTTTACAGCTGTGAAACATAGCAGGTGCTGCTGAGTTGTATTTGATTAAGGTGTGTCAGCATTTGGGTTTAGTATATAAGGAGCAGCACCTAGCTCTCCCATTACCCTGGGGTTTGGGTTGGTGGTTGGGTCTGGTTTGGTTGTTGATGTATTAGTGTAAATGGAGTTTTTGTTTTTATAATTAAAACCTTGTTTAAGTTATTTTTGAGTCCCTTTTTTAATGCATGGTCTCCCCAGCAAGCTCTCTGCTGCGCTACCATACTGCAAATAGCCAACAAGATTGTCCAGAAAACTTTTACTCTTTACACCTGAGGAGCCATGTCTCCGCTCCAACTTGGAATGCTTATTGCAGATCCCACTTCACCTTGGGCATGCCAAGAATTCTTCTAAAGTTGCCTGTCTGCTACAATGTCTTTTTCTTTTTGCATGGCCCCTAGCAATGCGTGACTCATTGACTGCACAGCACACCTGATCGGTTGGAAATACTGCGGTTTCACACTGTCACACAGATGCAGCTGGGAAGGAGCCCAAGCCTTTATTGAACATGAGTTATGGATTCTGACAGCAAGACAGAAGAGTAAGAGGTGCAGCTTTCCTCGTTGCTCGACCCCCATGCTGAGTACGGATTCACCTTACATAAAGTGCCAAGCAGCTGACAAGCAATTAGGAATCCTATTTTTAAAAATAGCAATGGCAAGCTGAGATAGCAATAGCTGGATTCACATTGGTTGTTGCTTTGTTACTGGAAAAACTTGCTTGCGGTCTGCAAGGACCTGAAAGTGGAGAATATCCTTGTCCCTGAACTTGTTGGAAGGCTGACTTGGAAGAGCCAGGTGGCACAGGGACGTTCATGAGCAAAAGTCAGGATCTACAACCAGCGGCGTAGCGTGGGTTGTCAGCACCCGGGGCAAGGCAAGTAATTTGCGCCCCCTAACCCGTGGATTTGCGCCCCCTCCAGCCTCCCTACCTCCTGAAACCCGTCCAGCCTCCCTACCTCCTGAAAAAAGGCGCCGGCGCCGAGCAGGACACCCCCGCAGCCTTCGGAGAGAGGCTGAGGGAGGCAAGCCAATGGGCGAGGCGGGGGTAGGTGGCCACGGGGGCGGGTGCTGCCGCAGTCCTCGGGTGGGCAAGGTAGGAGCAGGCGGAGGCTGGCCGGCCGCTCTGACAATAGGGGCGGGCCGAGGGCACGACGGGGCTGGGCCCTCTGGACTCGCGCCCCCCAAAAGATGTTGCGCCCGGTGCGGCCGGCACCCCTGGTACCCCCCATGCTACGCCACTGTCTACAACACATTAACTGTTAAGTTGTGGGTGGACATATCAGACAACACAGCGATTCTTCAAACAGCTCTTGTTTATTCACAGGCCAGAACAGAACTGAACTGAAGGGTTCAGCCAACCTGCTTACATAGAGCTCCGCTAGAACGCAACAGTAACCATTTTCTGTAACTATCCAATCACTGAACATCATTTTCGATCCCTTATTTGCATATGTGGACCTGAGTGAAAACTATCTACAGTATCCCCCTGCTGGCTCAGGGTGAGAACTTCAATACATAACATTAACCTTGTACCCAGATGCAGCAGAGTAGCATTGCTCATCTGCCTTCCCAAAGGATCACTACTGGTTCTTGCGTGGGGGTGGGGGTGTTGTGAGGAGTTCAGCACGGTGTGCGTGCGGCAGCGGATCCAATCCAGCACTCTTGCTGCTGTGCCCACACCATGCCAAGATCCCCACCCCCAGAACTGGCAGTGCTAGGAAGGCAGGTGAGCAATGCCAACTTGCCTGCACCAACCTGCTGACATCCACTAGCCAGGTGCTCAGTAGATGGTCTTGAGCAGGCCTAGGCTTGAGCCCCACTTTGGACTCTCCAGCGCTCCAGATGTTTTGAGACTACAATTCCCATCATCCCTGACCACTGGTCCTGTTAGCTAAGGATGATGGGAGTTGTAGTCCCAAAACATCCAGAGGGCCGAGTTTGCCTATGCCTGGTCTTGAGATACCAAGCCACACCTGCTAAACTACCCCTTCTATGCCTCTATTAAAACTGCAGGAGCCTTTTTTCCCCCACCTGGCGACCCTTGTGATGACCAAGTGATGTAGCAAGGTAAGACTTGTTTTCTGAGATGCAGTTCCCCCTAGTGGGCTCTGATATACTGTTAGCAGTATTTGGGAGATAGTTGGCATCCTGTCCTCCATTATAACTGTGGGTGGGTGGAGAGGAAAGGAGATGGCAGGATAGCTCAGTCGGTAAATCATGAGACTCTTAATCTCAGGGCTGTAGGCTTGAGCCCCACTTTGGGCAAAGGATTCCTGCATTGCGAGATTCTTACATTGCAGGGAGTTATCTCCCGCTTGGACTACTGCAATGCGCTCTACGTGGGGCTACCTTTGAAGGTGACCCAGAAACTACAACTAATCCAGAATGCAGCAGATGGACAGGTGACTGGGAGCGGCCACCAAGACCACATAACACCAGTCTTGAAAGACCTCCAACGCGTTTCTGGGCACAATTCAAAGTGTTGGAGCTGACCATTAAAGCCTTAAACAGCCTCGGTCCTGCATACCTGAAGGAGCGTCTCCACCCTCATCATTCAGCCTGGACACTGAGGTCCAGCTCCTAGGGCCTTCTGGCGGTTCCCTCACCACGAGAAGCCAAGTTACGGGGAACCAGGCAGAGGGCCTTCTCAGTAGTGGCACCCGCCCTGTGGAACACCCTCCCAGCAGATGTCAAAGAGAACAACAACTACCAGACTTTTAGAAGACATCTGAAGGAAGCCCTGTTTAGGGAAGCTTTTAATGTTTGACAGACTATTGTACTTTATTATTTTGTTGGAAGCCACCCAGAGTGGCTGGGGAAACCTGGCCAGATGGGCAGGGTATAAATATATTATTATTATTATTATTATTATTATTATTATTATTATTATTAGACTAGATGACCCCTGGTGGTCCCTTCCGACTCTACAATTCTAATGATTCTATCATTCTAGAGAGGGGGGAGGATTTTCCACTTGCTTAAATGGAAGTGTTTCCATTGAGACCACCTCTTTTGCCCCTTGTGGCAGTATCGTCTCAGCTCAGGTAGAGCTGACCTCTATGCAAGCACAGATTTCTAGCCAAGTCCCGCTCCTCCCCTGCCAAATCCCCAATGCTTCTGCTTTTGGGCATTGAGACAGCACAGTGTTACACCAGGACAAATCCTGGAAGAATCTTAACTATACTAAATAGACTTATGAGGAATATTATCCTCAGCTGCCAGACACGAGGATAGAATTACACCGCGGGAAACAGTTTTAGTGTTTGTTTGTTCTATTAGAAAAGCAATAAAGAGAGGAGGAAAGGTGCCAATAATTGGCATCATAATTCATCTTTGAGGCTCTCTCTCTAGTGTTTATTAAAAGCTGTAAATTATTCAGGTAGGTTCCCACACAAGCGCACACACACTTCTGTTCTCACCCGTGGTCCTGTAACAAAACTCGTGTTTTCTTTTCCCAAGCCAATGGAAAAAGTACGCTGCTAAGTTTCTCATAAGCTTCCCACCTGGTGTTCTAAATCATCTCTTTACATTCCTCATTCCAGTCTCCTCCGACTCTTTGCACAAATATATTTGTGCACTCAAAGTCTCTTCTACTCAAGAGGACTCAATGTACAGTATATCTGCCAAAGAACAATGCCAGATTGGAGGCTGCACGACTCGAGGCCACAGTTGACAGTGAGGACCTGATTTGCTTTAAAACGTATTAGGCTGTCATTCTGGGGATACGCATGGGCAGACGTACAAGATCATCACAAACCTAGCTGCCTCATGCTGAGTTGGATCATCACTCCATCTATGCTCAGGATTGATCAGCCAGGGCTGGAGCCACCCAGATCTTCCTAGACAGCCTTCAGGGTTCTCTTGAGGCCACACCCTTGCCATTCTTCTCCACATTCCCCTCGAACGCTTTTGCTTGGCTGAAAAGTCTCCATGAACTGCGATAATACCTCTTATTTGCCCACAAAGAGGACACAAAGATGTGTGCTGTGGACTAAGGAAACCCCTGTGCTACTGGAATGCACATCAACTACTTTTACAGATGGCCTCATCCACCAGAGATGGCCCATGAGGAAATGTGGCCCTTGGGCTGAACATTGGCACAGGCTCAGATTGCTTGGGAAGGACCCGGCTGATGAGGAGATTTAGGCAGCTGGGGGAAGGCAAAGACCTTCAGCCTCATAGGGGCGAGACAAACCAAGAAGTATTTGCTGTGCTCATCAGGCCTGACGCTCCTGAGGAGGCCATGTTTCTTCTGATAAAGAGATAACTTCGCTTACCCCATGTGATTTATTCCTGACACCAGCTCCTGGCAGCGGCCTCAGGCCAGTCGCTGCTTCAGCGTCACCTACTTCACGGTGTTGTTGTGAGGAGGAGGGAAGGGAAGGAGGAGGGAAGAACCACACACACTACCTTGAGCTCATTGGAGGAAAAGCAGGGTACAATAATAAACGGATAATCCAGGGCATGTTTCTTCTGCCAGAAACTTCACCACAAACATACTTTGCTTGGTGTATATAAGATGACTTTGCTCATGCAAGGTTGCAATGGTGGAAGATACAGTACGATACGATAATCTTTATTGTCATTGCCCCATACAGAACAACGAAACTGGAAAAAAAACTACATCAGACATTCAAAATCCAACAAGCCTGCTATCCCAGCCTTGTTAGCCCCTAAAAACTCTGATACCCCATAATTAAATACAATGTACTCCCATAGAGTACCTTTGGTTTAAAACCAAAATTGCATTTGGGTAGAAACTGTTCCTCAGGCAGCTAGTCTTTATAACCCTGTACCTTCTTCCAGAAGGCGCTATCTCTGCAGCTTTCTTATGACACCTGGAAGCGTAGATTTGATCCAAGGTGGGAAGAGTGCACCCAATTATTCTCTCCGCAGTCTTTACAACCCTGGACAGCATTGTTTTCCCCCTGAACGATCCATGTCAGGGTTGTTTGCTATGCTTTGTGGGCAAAGCATTCTCTCCATCAGCACTGCCCATGATTTTTATTTATTTATTTACTTATTTACTTATGGCTTCTAATGCAGGTCCATTAATCCTGGAGTCATTGGAGGCCTGAGAGGGCCAAGGAACAGGTGGTGCAATGTTGCCCTTGATTCAAATAGCAGTTTTTATCTTAGATACTGGGCATAGTTGGACGGCCCTCTCTTTCCACTCCCCAGTAGCAGAATGCAGTGGGAGTTGCAATGGCGCAACTAGCTGAACACCTGGAGACTGACTTTCTTTCCCTAATGTATTCTAAATATGTTGATTCCAAGGAGATAAAGTGTAAGGGAATGTACTCTCTCTAAACAGTACTACCGAGGGGAAGTACCGAGTTTCCAAACTTGAAATAAGGGCTAAGTTCAATGGGTTACTATGAGCATATAGAATCCTGAGCAGCTTGGGACCAATTTTCTTGTGGAGTCACCTTATCCATGCTGCTGCTTTGATCTGTGGAACTGTCACTATTTACAAGTGCCACATATTACACATTCTGCACCTGTAAGAAATCAATCTTCAAGCATGGCAGAACCTACACTTCGGAACTCCCTGCCTGTTGACATCAGCCAGGCACCTTCACTGTACTCTGTCTGGCAAAGCATTTCAATGCCGAAAACCATTTTTGTTTATGGGAGCCTATCCAGATAAATAAGGGACGTGGGTGGCGCTGTGGGTTAAACCACAGGACTTGCCGATCAGAAGGTCGGCGGTTCGAATCCCCGCGATGGGGTGAGCTCCCGTTGCTCAGTCCTGCCAACCTAGCAGTTCGAAAGCATGTCAAAGTGTAAGTAGATAAATAGGTACCACTCTGGTGGGAAGGTAAACGGCGTTTCCGTGTGCTGCTCTGGTTCGCCAGAAGCGGCTTAGTCATGCTGGCCATATGACCCGAAAGCTGTACGGTGGCTCCCTTGGCCAATAGAGCGAGATGAGCGCCGCAACCCCAGAGTCGTCCGCGACTGGACCTAATGGTCAGGGGTCCCTTTACCTTTACCCAGATAAATAAACAAAAAATTGCCCTAGTGGGCAACTGGGTGGTAACTGAAATGGACTCAAGAGGCTAAAATCTGCTTGCAAAGGTTTGTTTAAAATATATTAGCAGACCACGAGGGAATGCATTTAAGTTTATGATCGATACGAGCCTAATAATACCAAAGAGAAATCAACAGCACATTGTACAGGAACGAATCTTGGGGAAGGGAGAAATAAGGCACAGTATCACCTCCTGGCAAATAGAAGGGGAAGAAATGGAGGCAGTGAGAGATTTTACTTTCTTGGGCTCCATGATCACTGCAGATGGTGACAGCAGCCACGAAATTAAAAGACGCCTGCTTCTTGGGAGAAAAGCAATGACAAACCTAGACAGCATCTTAAAAAGTAGAGACATCACCTTGCCAACAAAGGTCCGTATAGTAAAAGCTATGGTTTTCCCAGTAGTGATGTATGGAAGTGAGAGCTGGACCATAAAGTAGGCTGATCGCCGAAGAATTGATGCTTTTGAATTATGGTGCTGGAGGAGACTCTTGAGAGTCCCATGGACTGCAAGAAGATCAAACCTCTCCATTCTGAAGGAAATCAGCCCTGAGTGCTCACTGGAAGGACACATCCTGAAGCTGAGACTCCAATACTTTGGCCATCTCATGAGAAGAGAAGACTCCCTAGAAAAGACCCTGATGTTGGGAAAGATGGAGGGCACAAGGAGAAGGGGACGGCAGAGGACGAGATGGTTGGACAGTGTTTTCGAAGCTACGAACATGAGTTTGACCAAGCTGTGGGAGGCAGTGGAAGACAGGAGTGCCTGGCATGCTCTGGTCCATGGGGTCACGAAGAGTCGGACACGACTAAACAACTAAACATATGCAAATAATTATTGCATGGAGAAACAAAAACAGAGTATGAAAATGCAACTTGACTTTTTAAACTAACAAAACTAAAAACATGTAAAAATCTCAGAGCGTGATCCATAGTCCAGTCTACTGTGAATGTGGGAGGAATTCCCTTGAGGCGACTATAAAATTATTCCACCTCAATAGGCATCCTTTGATGATTGCTTCTCATAACTAGGTCATTGTGCCTCATGTGGACATTGCAAATTGTTAAGTAAGAAGCAGTAATACAATCAAGGAAGATCTCGCGAAAACTATCCCACTAGGATTCTGTGAGTATACACAAAACTGCAGAGAGCAGTTAAGATTTAATTCCAATCATGCTCTCATTCCCAAAGAACTTCCATCACTCCTCATCCATCACTACGGTCCTGAACAGCTGTTGTAAAAACCACAACTTGTTGAATTCTTGCCAGAAGAGGAGACATTATGAAACTCATGCACCCTTTGAAACTTGGGTCTCTTTCTTGTTACTGTGAAGTCTAAGGTTAACTTCTGTAAATTCACAGGCCCTGAAAACCATTTTGCTCACTGCTGCTTTCTTGTGACTTAGGCGATTCTTAGGATCTTGGAAGGGCATGCAAGGATATATTGGATCTCCCTCTCTGATGTCAGAGAGAAAGCGCACATAAGAACGGAGAGGAAGATCTCATCTTAGATCCCACCCCCTTTCCCCATAGCTTTCAAAACCTCTGACACCCTGGTCTACTGACACCACAGATTCAGCATCGTTTGGGCCAAACTGGTGGGGTTACTTCTACGTCCAATGCTGTTTCAGTCACCTGACACACCCACAAATCGAGCAGAAATTTAGACCAGCCCAGGAGCCCAGCAGCGCTTAGGATATGGTAGCAGGACTGTCTTCACACCCAAACACACGCCCCTTAAGATTGCACCCTAAGGATTCTAATACAGCTGCTGTATTCTGGTGTGGGTTTACTCCAGTCTTTGTGAATCTGCAATTTTACAGGGCTGCATGTTGTTTTCATTAATTGCTGGTATCTGTAATTTATGTCTGTGTTTTTGAGCTTTCCTGGTTTTTAATTTATTATGGGTTTTATATTGCTGAGACATTGTTGGAAGCAACTTTAGGAGGCTCTGATCCTAAAACATGGCTTATTAAAATATTTAATAAATAATAATAATAATTCAATTAGTATGGGTCCAGGTTTAGTGCTGTCTAATCAGCACTGCACAAAGTTGTGTGCAACTGCCCCACTAAGAAAACTCCAACTTGTGTGGTAAGATTGTACAACCCATACTGTATTTTTACTGTATTTTTGGTTTCTATGGAAGCCGCCCAGAGTGACTGGGGAGGCCCAGCCAGATGGGCGGGGTATAAATAATAAATTATTATTATTATTATTATTATTATTATTATTATTATTATTATTATTATTATGTTGCTAAACGTAGTAATATTCCTGGTGACCTTGGAAGAAAATGCATTGCCACATATGGTGTTTTGTTTGGCCTGTGCATTGATTGAATTGCATTGTTTAATGTAATAATATCACGTGTTTAGCAAAGTGACTTATTGCTTCCTTGTCTTTAAATGAACAAAGCTTCCCAAAGGGATGAAACCGATCATCTAGTCTTTTGCTTTGGATGAGATTTCTGGCAAAAGTGAATATTAAACTATTTCTGCTCAGCCTTATAAATAACTATTATGTGGTTTTTTTAAAAAAGAAAG
The DNA here is from genome assembly GCF_964188315.1 of Podarcis muralis. Lineage (NCBI taxonomy): Eukaryota > Metazoa > Chordata > Lepidosauria > Squamata > Lacertidae > Podarcis > Podarcis muralis. The sequence continues at coordinate 88,890,678 of NC_135659.1, read as the reverse complement.
ATGTCCTGCAATTGAAACCTCTGTGGTTCAGCTTGTTACTCAAGGATGAAACATCTCTGTACTTTTGAACTGTAGCCACCAGCTATGGAATTTTGCCACTGTAGAATCTCAGGTGCAGGATTCCTCAGTGAATGTGTATAAAGGTAAAGGTAAAGGTACCCCTGACCATTAGGTCCAGTTGTGACCGACTCTGGGGTTGCGGCGCTCATCTCGCTTTATTGGCCAAGGGAGCCGGCGTACAGCTTCTGGGTCATGTGGCCAGCATGACTAAGCCGCTTCTGGCAAACCAGAGCAGCGCACGAAAACACCGTTTACCTTCCCACCAGAGTGGTACCAGAGTGGCAGGAGCAGGGACCGAGTAATGGGAGCTCACCCCCGTCGCGGGGATTTGAACCGCTGACCTTCTGATCGGCAAGCCCTAGGCTCTGTGGTTTAACCCACAGCACCATCCGCATCCCTGTGTGTATATCCTACCACAAATCTTGGGCTTATTTGGCACACAAGGTCTCTGAAATGTGAGAAATGGGACTTCTGAACATTCTCCAGCCCCTTTTTTATCCTGCATCTCTAAAAGTGTCTTCTCTAAGGACGGGAATGAGGAAGCCAACATGATTTTGAGCCAGTATTTTCAGACAGCTTGAATCCCAAGTTAATACATGGGCTGAAAAAGCAGATGAGGTGGTGGTATGTTGGATAAGAAGTGTCGCTTGGGATTGCAAACCAGCATGCAAATATCTGGTCAGACAGAAGAAGAAGAAGAAGAAGCAGGAGAGTTACAATAAAGTAATCAGAGGAGGAACATCTCTTTTTCAAATGCTGTCAAACTGAACTGTTGAGAGACTGCAGCGAGGATTGATGTTCATTTATATTGAAAATGAATCATAGAATCATAGAGTTGGAATAGAACACAAGGGCCATCGAGTCCAACCCCCTGCCAAGCAGGAAACACCATCAGAGCACTCCTGACATATGGTTGTCAAGCCTCTGCTTAAAGACCTCCAAAGAAGGAGACTCCACCAGAATGGGGGGGTGGATAAAATTGGGAAGTGCATGATAAGTGCAGGGTTACAGCACTTGGCGCAAAGCCCATGAATGTTGAATGCAGTACAATGGTACCTCGGGTTACAGATGCTTCAGGTTACAGTCACTTCAGGTTACAGACTCCGCAAACCCAGAAATAATACCTCAGGTTAAGAACTTTGCTTCAGGATAAGAACAGAAATCGCGCAGCGGCGCAGCAGCAGCGGGAGGCCCCATTAGCTAAAGTGGTCTTCAGGTTAAGAACAGTTTCAGGTTAAGAATGGACCTCCAGAACGAATTAAGTTCTTTACCAGAGGTACCACTGTACCGGCAAAGGGCAAAACTAAATGCACAATCCTGCAGCCTCTGAACTGTCTCTCTTCAGTTTCAGGAATCCTTGCCATGAGAAATGAATGGAGAATTCATTCGACAGTGAACTATGATTGTTTATGTCACCAGATCCTGTTTGATAACACTGTGTTTTGCAGAAACTTGTATAACCTTTTTTTAAAAAAATAATTAAATTTATAGTAAGTAATGGGGGGAACCAAATGAAGCCATTCATTTCTGCCATTTGTTTCTATATAGAATCATAGAATCTTAGAGTTGGAAGGGACGTTAGGGACCCCGAGGGTCATCTAATCCAATGCCCTGTGATGCACAAATCTCAGCTAAAGCATCCATGGCAAATGGCCATCCAACCTCTGCTTAAAAACCTCCAAGGAAGGAAAGTGCCAAACCTCTCAAGGGAGACTGTTCCACTGTTGAACAGCTCTTACTGTCAGAAAGTTCTTCTGTGTGTTCAGTCAGAATCTCCTTTTTTGTAACTAGAAGCCATTGGTTCGAGTCCTGCCTTCCAGAGAAGGAGAAACAAGCTTGCTCCATCTTCCATGTGACAGCCCTTGAGATATTTGAAGATGGCTATCACATCTCCTTTCAGTCTCTTCTTTTCCAGGCTAAACATACCTAGCTCCTTCAACCATTCCTCATAAGGCTTGGCTTCCAGACCCTTGATCATCCTAGTTCCCCTCTTCTGCACACGTTCCAGCTTGCCAACATCCTTTATAAATATTATCATTCATTTCTCACAGAGATTAATTGGAAATGAATGGGGGTGCATCAATTTCATTTTTTTTCATTCATTTTTTAAATGAATGAACACCAATAGCCAGCACAGTCTTATAGTCAATATTGTGAAGTATTGTGTGAAATACTGAAATTCATTTTTTCTGGATAAAAATGCAACACTCTGGTATTTATTTATTTGATTCCACTTATTAATCACTTCCCGTTTAAAAAAATCAACAATAAAAACAGTTAAAAGCCATTCCTTGTGTAAAAAATGAAAACAATCCCATATATAAACACACTTTCATATATACAAGCAATAAAAAACTGCATCTATATGAAAACAATTAAAAGCAAAGCAATGTGACAAATAAAACTATTTCAAATTCATTGCAGATGCAGACTGGGGAAAATCCTTTGTACTGGGAGACTGAAGCATGTGAACCAATCAATTCAAGCAACTGAACTCAGGAAAAGTTAGATTTATTTGTTTGCTTGTTATTAGAATCATTCTTTGGCTACTTTTCCAGTGCTCACGGAAACCTATAGCGAAAATTTAAAGAAACTCAACAGGTTTAAAAAATAATTTAAAAAAAGCAAAAAGGCAGGGCCAGTAAAAAGCAAAGGTGTCCTGCTGAACTAAAGGTGAAATGGAAGAGAATGTTTGGCACACCTTCCAGAAGCAAATAAGAGGAGCAATTTTGGACTGGTTTGACAGTACTCACTTCATGCAGGAGTGGAACTTAGAGCTGGGCGTAAGAAAATCCAAGCCAGCGAATAGGTAAAGGTAAAGGGATCCCTGACCATTAAGTCCAGTCGTGACCAATTCTGGGGTTGCGGCGCTCATCTCGCTTTATTGGCCTAGGGAGCCAGCGTACAGCTTCCGGGTCATGTGGCCAGAGCAGCGCACGGAAACGCCGTTTACCTTCCTGCCGGAGCGGTACCTATTTATCTACTTGCACTTTGACGTGCTTTCAAACTGCTAGGTTGGCAGGAGCACGGACCGAGCAACAGGAGCTCACCCCGTCGCGGGGATTCAAACCGCTGACCTTCTGATCGGCAAGTCCTAGGCTCTGTGGTTTAACCCACAGCGCCACCCACGTCCCTATAAGCCAGAGAATAGGGTAGAATTAAAGAGGTTTGGGAAACCTGTGGTGCTCCCAGTTACTGTTGGACTCCAATACCCATCAGTCCCAGTCAGCATGGCCAATAGTCAGGGAAGATGGGAGTTGTAGTTCAGCAATATCTGGAGGGCCACAGGTTCCCCATCACTGGCATAAAGAGAGACGACCTCTTTAATAGGGAGATTGTCTCTAGGAAATCCGAACACAGCGCAGTCATTATAGTTAAGCTGTCAGCTGGTTTCCATTCACTCATATTGGCTGATGCACTGATGAGCGGACGCAGACATCAAGGCAGCCCTTAAAGAAGAGGGGGGGAAATGGGAAAGGGATTTCTTTTCTTTTCTTTTTTTTATCAAGAAAATCTGCTTTTCTTTATGGTTGTATATTTGACTCATGGAGTGTCATTCCATGAAATGACACTGCACTTGGCCATTTGTAATTGCTAATTACGGATCACTGGACTTCTTGTCCGTTAAGCTATTATTACACATTCTGAAGTAATTTCAGGCAGTAAGGAGAAGCATTTTAATTTCCTGTTCAGGCTGGCTCTGGTTTTAATCTGTCTCCAAATGGAAGTTTTAAGTGCCTGTGCCTCAAGTGCACATCGCAGGGATCTTCTAGATTTCGAGAACCAGCAATCTTTAGTAGTTCCAGTGTATACATATTCAGTTATGGCATTCATTTTATCCTAATCCTCATAGCTGGCGCAGACCTGCATTCCGCTTAGTTGAGGATGGACAACAGGTGATACTCTAATAAGGCAACGTGTACAATGAAGCCGAGATGAAATCTTTTGGAGAAGAATTTTCTGACAAATCTTTGATGTCCCATACACTCGCATTTCTCCTCCTCCTCCTCTTCTTCTTCTTCTTCTTCTTATCTAATCTTTTATTCGATTAAAAAAAATAGAAACATACAACAGAAACAAATTCAGAATCCAAATATCAAGATTACTCTGAATCTCCTGACTTCCCTCCATCCCTTCCATGGGTCCTAATAATAATATTTTCAACTGCATATCAATACTTCTCCCATTTTTTGTCTTTCTAGGTTATCCATACATTCCGTTGCATTACAAGTGTGTTTAAAATCCTGCCTATGTTTTAACCTGCTTACAATGGTCTCGTATATAAATTATAAACTTATCCCATTCTTTTTTTAAAGTTCTTGCCTTCTTGATTTCTGAGCTTCCCAGTGAATTTTGCCATTTTGGCATAGTCCATCAATTTGGTTTGCCATTCTTCTCTGGTCGGGATGTTTCTCTTCTTCTTCAAGACCCTTCTGAGTTGTTGGAGAAAGTTAGTCATTCCCTGGAGAATATTCAGCAATTTTGCCATCCATGAATTTTGGGTTCACCAGTGGATCCAATTCTAATATTTCTTTTATTATGTGTTGAAGGAAATGGTAAGTGTGGCTTCTAGTCCTTCCAAACTTCCTGTTTGCCCATTGCTTTCATTGTCCACCAAGGACCATGGCTTATTGGTACTGCATGTGCTTTCCACATAGAAGATCCTAGGATCTCCAGGTATGACTAGAGTGATTTCCTGTCTGAAACCCTGGAGAGCTGCTTCAGTCAGTGTAGACCACACCAATGACCTGACTTAATATGAGGCACTTCCTACTTTTCGATATGAACTAACAATAGAGTAAGATGAAACCTACACATTAAGTAAAACGAAATTCCTCAGAAGATAATTTTCTAAGGAAAACTGTTTGGAATGTTTCACCTCTCCCCCAGCCAACCCCCAAGAGTTTTCTGCAAAATTTTCTTCTTTTTCAATTTTGTTGCCCTCAACTAGCCCCAAAGCTATTTTCACACAGCCCTTGTGTACAACAGCCACAGCACTGGCTAATTTCCCTACACCCAGGAATCATTAGGATGGAATTCTGTTCTAGTTCAATTTAAACTTTAACTTAATTACAATCATGAACACAAAATATAAGAATCCAGTGCTTTGAAAGTTCACTTTTAAATGAACTAGTTCTAGTTCTGTCTAGTTCATCCACAGGGGAAAAACATATTTTAAAAATGCATTATTCAAATGTTACAAACTGCTCTGCTGAAATTTAGACTCCAAACATTTCCTCCACAGTTTGCTTTCTAACTTTCTTCATAGAGGTCGAATTGAGTTACTTTTTTCCACAAATGAAAGCTAAGAGTCCATGGCTCCTCATGGGCAGGAATGAACTTGAAGCTAAACTAGAAATCATTCAATATTCTACCCCCAAATTAACTTAATTCATCTTTAGTTCATCTGACAATTATGGGAACTACTTTCAGGTGTAGTTCAGATATTTTTGAACTAGTTCAGTGAACATAAATGAACTAGTTCATTCCAAGCATTATAAGAATCACACATTTGAATACCCTCAGGAGAGAAGCCAGATGTAGAAGTCATCGCCATTTTGACTTAGAGAATTCACACACTGTGAAATCTGCCCACAGCACTCTTGTGATATTTCAATCCCAAGCCCATGATATTAGAGTGTTCTAACTGGGGAGATTCTGCTGGTGTCGATTGCTCCTATGTGTTTGTCTCTTCTGAAGCAGCACTCTCCAGTCCAGTACCTTGTGTGCACACAAAAATCATACAGGCCATCCCATTCACTCAAAGGGAGGGGCAAAGATATTCACTTGCAGACAGCAGAATATTCTTACCCTCATGCATCTGGCGATGCCATCTGGCTACATGTTATTATTACCATTACTTCATTTTTAAAAATGTTTCCTTGGAAGAACGATGAATCCTTCGTTTTGTCGACTACAAAGGGCCGAAATCTCAATCTCTGACACAGAAAAGAAATAAATTTCCCATGCCCCAATCTATAGCAGATGGAAATTAAATAAATAAATATAAAAACGATACTTTTGAAATCAGTACCTGATGACTGCCAAGCAGTATACTAAGAGCATACACTTCAAAGACACCACAAGGCAAGTTAACTTTTTTTTAATGTAACCTACCGCGTCTCTTGAAACACCTTTAAGCATAGCAATGAGGCCTTCAGTGAAGACTTGCTGAAAAGATAGTTCCTCAAAACTGAGTCACTTTAGGCGCTTAGAGTTAAAATGCTTTTATCCCATTGCTTTTAGTGGAGTGGTTATAGGGCCTAACAGAGAAGCACCCGAGCTTTCCAATGTGCCCAGAAATGAACTGGTGTGATATGTTTAATATAACCACTTCCACTGAGCACTCCAGCTGCTGCATTTCATCTGAGACAGAGCAATCCAAATGGGAAGCGGTAGATTCACCCACCGCTGCATCTGCAGCCCTGCTGGCTCTGGCCAGACATCACAAAAGATATGTGTGGCCAGTTAGGAGCGGGGTTGTTGCACCAGCTCCCTGCTAACACAGCAAAGGGGGCTATATTTGTTGTTGTTTAGTTGTGTCCAACTCTTCGTGACCCCATGGACCAGAGCACGTCAGGCACTCCTGTCTTCCACTGCCTCCCGGTGCTGGAGGAGACTCTTGAGAGTCCCATGGACTGCAAGAAGATCAAACCTATCCATTCTTAAGGAAAGCAGCCCTGAGTGCTCACTGGAAGGACAGATCCTGAAGCTGAGGCTCCAGTACTTTGGCCACCTCATGAGAAGAGAAGACTCCCTGGAAAAGACCCTGATGTTGGGAAAGATGGAGGGCACAAGGAGAAGGGGACGACAGAGGATGAGATGGTTGGATAGTGTTCTCGAAGCTACCAGCATTCCCCACTAAAGATGCAGAGTTCACTGACCTGCACTGATGGATGCTAGTGGAGACTAGTAGATGGGGGCACTTCCAACAATACAGATCAAAGGCTAGGAATACAACCACCTAGCTGTAGTTCCCAAGATTCCATGAGCTGATGTATTATCCATAATGGCTGTGGTCTGTAGAGTCCAATCCTTCACATAATACAGTTTCTCAGATAAAAATATTGGGGGTCCAGAATTATCACACTGCCCATCTTCGTTCTAATATCATTCAGGCTCAGAATGTTGCCATCTTGTTTTATGATGCTGAAACTTATTAAAGGATGTCTCATCTTTACCTTAGGTTCCCAGAAATAATAATTTCTTGTTCTCCTCCTTCTTGTTGTTATCTTAAAGGTGAGGATGTAGGGCTCAATCGTTTTCAAAAAGATTTATTCCATACTTCCAAAACAGTGATTACAATGGAGTTTCCATGCAAAACCATAACAATGGAATTGGAATTGTTTATATTATTATTATGGCGGCCATCCTCAACCTTGTGTCCTTCATGTTTGGGGCTACAGCTCCCAAACAACTGAAGGGCACCAGATTGGGGAAGGGAGATTCACATCCTTATGTATCTGAAGATGCTGCTCATAAAAGAGAATGGAGATCCAGATGGTTGGGTACCAACACAGATGCTTTATCATCTTCTTTAATGCTAAATGGATGTAAGGAATGTACAGGTTTCCTGAAAAATGATTGCCCTAGGTTGAACCTTGACCTTTTTGGGTCAGGTTGGGAGCGTATATTAGGATCATGAAAATGAAAGCTCTGGCAGTTCTAAATCAGCCAACTGTCTTTTCACCCTGATCTGCGATGAACGGTGAAAAAGAGCCCATAGCTCTTTTTTAATAGTTAATAAGCTCCAAGGTCGGGAGGTTAGGAGGATGTCATTAACAAGCCAGTTTCCAGGGTCCCATCCTGTCACTCTCTGACATTGCAATAAAGCAGCAATGAGGAACCACAGGCCCAGAAGGGCAGATGTGTCCCTTCAGAAGGAGATTTCTTCTCTCTCTTTTTTCTTTGTTATCTTTCTTTCTTTTTGCTTCCCCCCCCCCCCATCCCTTGTTAAAATTTGAAGAAGAAGAAGAAGAAGAAGAAGAAGAAGAAGAAGAAGAAGAAGAAGAAGAAGAAGAAACCCTAAACAGCCTCGGCCCAGTATACCTGAAGGAGCATCTCCACGTCCATTGTTCAGCCCAGACACTGAGGTCCAGTTCTGAGGGCCTTCTGGTGGTTCTCTCACTTCAAGAAGTGAGATTACATGGAATCAGGCAGACGGCCTTCTTGGTAGTGGTACCCACCCTGTGGAGCACCCTCCCATCAGATGTCAAGGAATTAAACAACTATCTGATTTGAGAAGCTACCAGAAGGCTAGCCTATTTCAAGAATTAGAAGTCTTGATTAAATTTTAACACTTGCTGGATCCAGGTCTGGCATAGAGCTTACCACACCCAAACTCATAATAGCAGTGTTTTATCTAAGGCATCAAACTGCTGAGAAGATACTATTATGTTATTGCCTGGGAAAGACGAAACAGTGGTGCTAATGGAGGCTTATGGAATATTGAGGGCCTGTTTCCTTTGTTGCAGGTCCAGAACAAGCTCATGGTTCCTGCCTTGTGGTTATTTAACCTCTCCTCTGGAGCAGAAATGTGTTAGCTCAGAAACTGGAGCGCATTTGAAAAAATAAATCATTTACACTAATGAGTTTGCCATACATCCAGTTCAGCAGATTACTGGCTCCGATAAGCGTAAGCCACCTAAATGGACAGATGAGCTAGACTTTAGCTTGCCAGAATAACCAGAGTGGGTATATACACAGCAGAAGAAGTAAATTTAATTGGATAAACCAGAATATTTCCCACACAAAGCTCTACTGCATGTTGCAGGCCGTGTGAGGTTATGAAATGACCGAAGAGAGAGGGAATGCTCCCCTGTTATAAAATGCAGCTAACAAATCATCTTTGATTCAAAATTTCTTAAGCTGTCTTTCCATTCTTAAGCGAGGCAGTGTAGGAAATCAAAACTGCTGCTATTAAAATCACAAGAACACAAGAACATAGAAAGGAGTTTGCTGGATCAGACCAATGGCCCATCTAGTCCAGCATCCTGTTCTCACAGTGGCCAACCAGATGCCTATTATGGGGAACCTCAAGCAGGATTTGAGCATAAGAGAAGCCACCCCTCCTGCAATTTCCAGCAACTGTTATTAGAAGCATTACTGACCCCAAGTGTGGAGGCAGAACATACCCAACATGGCTAGTAGCCCTTGATAGCCCTCTTCTCCATGAACTGGTCAAATCCTCTTTTACCTGAAGGAGCATCTCCACCCCCATTGTTCTACCCGGACACTGAGGTCCAGTGCCGAGGGCCTTCTGGCGGTTCCCTCACTGCGAGAAGCCAAGTTACAGGGAACCAGGCAGAGGGCCTTCTCGGTAGTGGCCCCCACCCTGTGGAACGCCCTCCCACCAGATGTCAAAGAGAAGAACAACTACCAGGCTTTTAGAAGACATCTGAAGGCAGCCCTGTTTAGGGAAGCTTTTAATGTTTAATAGATTATTGTATTTTAATATTCTGTTGGAAGCAGCCCAGTATGGCTGGGGAAATCCAGACAGATGGGCGGGGTATAAATAAAAATAATAATAATTATTATTATTATTATTATTATTACTACTATTACTATTATCATTATTTTAAAGCCATCCAAGTTGGTGGCCATCACTCCTTCCTTTCGGAGTGAGTTCCATAGTTTAACTAATATTAATGGGCAAGAGGGTTCTGAAGAGTAGGTGAACACCAAAGTATTGATCCCTTACAGGTTGGATGGCTATCTGTTATGGATGCTTTAGCTGAGATTCCTGCATTGCACCCTTATTTTTCACTTTTATTGAAAATTTTATTTACAACATAACATAAACCCTCACCCCACAATACAGAAATACAATAAGCATAACATGCAACAATACAAACAGCCAAATAAAAGATATTTAAGTTATAATTAGAAAAATCTTAATAATGATTCATAAAGGAAACAGCTTATAAGAAGTAAATAAGGCGGCCAGATACAGGATAAAGGAAGTCTTTTTTTTTGAGATTCCTGCATTGCGGAGGGTTGGACTAGATGACGCTTGGAGTCCCTTCCAAATCCACGATTCTAGGATTCTATGAAATGCAGATGCAGTGATCAATAGTTCAGGAAGCTGGAGCGATGCCAGTGCAGCAGGAACACTGGATTACTCTGCCCACCTCATGGCTTCCCTGGGAGACAGGTTGAAAGTGAGCAGCTTCCTCCAGACCACCCAGAAAGCTTGATAGATGGAGTGGAATATGAAACTGGCTTTCCAGTGTCCAAGGCAAACTTCTTCCTCCACGATGCACATGACCGAGCTCTCAAATTTAGAAGGGGAAAGCGGGGGATGGTGAAAGAACATGCATGGAGCATAACATTAAATTTTAAAAAATCATGGGTGAAAATATTTATCTACGAAGAACTAGGCTTAGCTGCATTAAATTTTCTTTTGGGAAAGAATGGTATGTTTGAACTGGATCCCCACCCCCACCCCCTGTTCTCAGCAGTGAGGGAGGGACTCTGTGACCATTTTTCAAGCCGTATTTTGAAGGAATTCTCATCTGTGTGCTTTATTTAATTCTAATCCTTATCAGTAGGAATTAGGGGACAGGAATAATGCATTAAACATATACACCCTGCTGCCGGCAGAATTAAAGAAAAAGGGTCAGCAAAACATCTACAGTGGTACCTCACGATGCGAACAGGATCTGTTCCAGAGCCTCGTTCGCATTCTGACATGAACGTAACACGTGTCTGCACGTGCCGCTTTTCGCCACTCCCGCGCATGCGTGTGACATCATTTTGGCCGTCTGCACATGCACACGCGGTGAAATCCAGAAGTAACGCACTCCGTTACTTCCGGGTCGCCGCAGAGCACAATCCGAAAATACTTAACTATAAGCACATTTATCCTGAGGTATGACTGTACAGTGGTACCTCGGGTTACATACGTTTCAGGTTACATATGCTTCAGGTTTCAGACTCCACTAACCCAGAAATAGTGCTTCAGGTTAAGAACTTTGCTTCAAGATAAGAACAGAAATCATGCTCCGGTGGCGCGGCGGCAGTGGGAGGCCCCATTAGCTAAAGTGGTGCTTCAGGTTAAGAACAGTTTCAGGTTAAGAACAGACCTCTGGAACGGATTAAGTACTTAACCTGAGGTACCACTGTATTGACAGATGAAACATTAAGAGTGAACAGCTGGCTGCAGTTATAGGGAAAGCAAGACTTTGGGTTGTAGCCAATGCTATTCAGAGTAGACTTCTTCTTTGGCGATCACTCGTAGCCGAGTAAGATTGTCTTCCATAAACACGGTTTTAACAGTGAGTCCATAAGTAACTGTGGAGGCCAATTCTGGATCCACACACCCTTCCACAGTGGGGGACATAGGTTTCTGGGCGGGCGTTGATCATGCTGAGGGTTTGCCAAGCATGCCTTCCTTTTAGCACGTTTCTCCCTTTCATCCTGAGTTCGAGTGACTTCAAAGCCCATGACACCTTTGGTAAAGGCTGTTCTCCAACTGGAGTGCTTGCTGGCCAGTGTTTCCCAGTGGTCGGTGTTTATGCTACATTTTTAAAGATTTGCCTTGAGAGAGTCTTTAAACCTCTTTTGTTGACCACCAACATTAAGTTTTCCATTTTTAAGTTCGGAATAGAGTACAGTGGTACCTCGGTTTATGAACTTAATCCGTTCCAGAAGTCCATTCTTAAACCAAAACTGTTCTTAAACCGAGGCGCACTTTCCCTAATGAGACCATTTTGTGACTGCTGTCCCCATCTGCAGTGATCATGGAGCCCAAGAAAGTAAAATCTCTCACTGCCTCCATTTCTTCCCCTTCTATTTGCCAGGAGGTGATGGGCCCAGTGGCCATAATCTTAGTTTTTTTTTCCATGTTGAGCTTCAGACCATATTTTGCGCTCTCCTCTTTCACCCTCATTAAAAGGTTCTTTAATTCCTCCTCACTTTCTGCCATCAAGGTTGTGTCATCTGCATATCTGAGGTTGTTGATATTTCTTCCAGCAATCTTAATTCTGGCTTGGGATTCATCCAGCCCCGCCATATAACCTAAAATTATCATTTAAAATCTTAATCATTATGATAGCACAGCTTGTTCCCTAAGTGTTATTACATCACAACTGACATATGGCTCTCAGATCTGCAGCTTCTTTAACTTTGCTCCCTTAGAATCATTCCAAACTAAGTTCTACCGCAGCTAGGCATCCCTTCTTGTGTGTCTAACATAGCTGTCCGCCTGGAGGTTGGGCAAATCCCTGTTAGCGCTCGGATAGGGTTTCTGAAGATCCATTATTGGTTAAAACTTATCTTTTTCCCTGTTGGGTTGGCACCCTTAACCCTACTGGATTCCTACCAATCCAAATGGAGGCTTGGGGTTTCCCCCACAGGCCCTGATAGCTGTAGGTTATGAGAAAGCTAGAGCAATAATCCGCCAACGAATTTGGGATGTAGAACTGCAATCTCATGTGAGCAAGATGAATAAACACCCAGCAGCCGCTGTGTCTTTAGGCTGATAGCCGGTTGCTTTAATATTTCTTACTTTTATTGTGATAGTTGTGTTCTGTTGCATTCTAATCATAAGCAGTTTTGAGAAGGTTTTACCGTTAAAGGTGGTCTTAAAATATTTTCAATTAATAAATCTAAACAGTCATGGTGGTTTTGCTCCTCTACAGTGGTGCCTCAGGTTACATACGCTTCAGGTTACAGACTCCGCTAACCCAGAAATAATGCTTCAGGTTAAGAACTTTGCTTCAGGATGAGAACAGAAATCGTGCTCCGGCAGTGCAGCAGCAGGAGGAGGCCCCATTAACTAAAGTGGTGCTTCAGGTTAAGAAAAAGTTTCAGGTTAAGAACGGACCTCCGGAACGAATTAAGTACTTAACCCAAGGTACCACTGTATTGCCTTTATAGCACAGGCTGTAAATCTCACCTGGAGTTACATCTCTGACCACAATATAAGGACAGGATTCTTCTCTGCAGGTGCTTCTCCTGAATTCCTGATCATTTCCCGGCAATGGGGGGGGGGGAATTATAGCCAATAAACTCAGCAACAATTTGAGTATATATATGTTTATACTGCCAAATAACTTGTCCAGTCACCATGAAATACAGCTACGCAGGGCTATTTTTCAGAAAGATGCAGATTTCTGAGCATTCCCCAAGTGCATTCCTTTAAAATCTTGCCAGTAATATTCCTTAGCTATTCCCTTAAGGTATAATACGATTTATTAAACATGTGTCTGTTACTGCCTTGCAGAGCTGTTAAGATGACATTTGTAATTTATTTCAGCGCCTTGCGAAGCTTAAACTTGGCTTGGAGAGATAAACATTAAGATTTACGCATGGAGATCTCACACCAGAAAACCCAGCCTTGCACTCTTTTGTTTACATTTTAGAGTCCTAGATAAGGCAACCGTGAAGTCCCAAGTGTCATTTGTATACCAATTTCATGTGTGCAAAAAAAAAAAAAAAAATAGAAAGGTTTCCCAGTTTTTCTGTAAATCAAGATCGCATTTGTGATATCCGTAAGGGTCAAACTAGAATTGATGTGGGAGAACTGTGACTAGGATATTCTGCAGTTCTGACAAAAAAAATGTACCCTGAAACTGCAGAACAAAACATACAGGTACCCTAACACTGTAACAGCCCCATCTTTAAAAGGAAAACTTGGGGAGCACAATAAATTCCACCACAGAGAATAAAAATGTAGAAGCTTGCCTACTTTGGGCTTTTCATAATGTTTCCTATCTGTTAAATGTACCTGAGATGTTGTTGTTTAGTCGTTTAGTCGTGTCCGACTCTTCATGACCCCATGGACCACAGCACGCCAGGCACTCCTATCTTCCACTGCCTCCCGCAGTTTGGTCAAACTCATACTGGTTGCTTCGAGAACACTGTCCAACCATCTCGTCCTCTGTCATCCCCTTCTCCTTGTGCCCTCCATCTTTCCCAACATCAGGGTCTTTTCCAGGGAGTCTTCTCTTCTCATGAGGTGGCCAAAGTACTGGAGCCTCAGCTTCAGGATCTGTCCTTCCAGTGAGCACTCAGGGCTGATTTCCTTCAGAATGGATAGGTTTGATCTTCTTGCAGTCCTTGGGACTCTCAAGAGTCTCCTCCAGCACCATAATTCAAAAGCATCAATTCCTTGGTGATCAGCCTTCTTTATGGTCCAGCTTTCACTTCCATACATCACTACTGGGAAAACCATAGCTTTTACTATACAGACCTTTGTTGGCAAGGTGATGTCTCTACTTTTTAAGATGCTGTCTAGGTTTGTCATTGCTTTTCTTCCAAGAAGCTGTACCTGACATAAGTTGGGCTTATTTTCAATTTTCACTGAAGTGAATTAAATGAGGGCAGGTTCCCCACCTGTTTGTGGAAAGAAAGCTGCTGCTTGTTGGACTGCAGCTCCTATCCTCCCTAACCATTGATCAGCCTGGCTGGGGTTGATGGGAACTGTAGTCCAACAACACTTGAAGGATTCCAAATTGGGAAACACTGGTGTACAATTTACCCAGGCAGCAATCTGACTTCACAGTCACTGTTGTATCAACAGTATTAAATGCCTTCTCAGTGGAAGGCATTATAAGTTTATTTGTATGCTTATTAGGCACTCGGAAATGAGGTGCTCAAATAAAAGATCTTTCGAGAGGCATTCATCATAGCTGATTTAATGCCTGTCATTTCTGCAGCACATGGTTTTCTTCAACAAAGTGCTGTTTTAATGAGCGGTACTCAAGATTATTCTTATTATTTATTAAACTGTGCATCGTTTGTTCTTTATTTATAGCGAAATGCTTTTTTAAAAAAACTAACTAATGGATTCTGCAATTTGGTCTTTAAATATTCAACCTGGTTCAAGTTATTTGCGTCAGATCAATTAGCTTTCACTGTACTTAATTCCCCCAGAGGGGGATTAAGGGTTTACTCCTTAGCCTTTTGTGTGTTCAGACCCAGAGACCTCCCCCTAAATAAATTCACACTTGACTCAAATTTTAGTTTTGGTTTTTGGCAGAATTTAGGCCACAACTTTATTGTTTACAGAAACAATAAAGTTGCATAGGCTCTGGTTCGACTAGCTCCCTGCACCCTTGCAGGCAGCACTAACCCAGGGCACCAGCATAGGTCAGCCAAGGGTGAATACCTGGGTAGGCCAAAAGCCAGGAACAGACTATGTTCACCACCCAGATGCTCCCCTGGACTCAGGCACAGGCACAACCCCCTCTCAGGGGTTGACCAAACCAGCTGAGTCCCTGGATTCCTCTAACGGAATACCCTTCACATAGGGATGGCGAGACCGCTCTCCCATCCCTATCACCTGAACCATTGCCTATCCGCAACCTTTCAAGTTGTGACAATTTGCTACACAGCAGGCAAAACCCAAATGGCAACAGCCAATCAGCCAAGTGGGGAAATTCCTGTCATGCCCCTATCCCAACGACAGACGACACACGATGGCATAGCAAGGTCAATCGCACAATGCCCTAAAAGTAGGGAGAGGTGGGCGGGTGTTCCGAATGCACGAGCCAAAAGAGGAAGCTCTGGGTCACGTGCATGGGTATATATAGGTCCCACAATCAGTTTAGACTGTGCCCCATTGGCCAGATTGAACCCAACATCGAGGGACCAACCAATCGAGTGTTGTGGCTAACCAATCCAACCCACCCACAACACAGGAGGTCAGTCTCCAGGTCTCACCGCAACACGTGCCCTCTTTCAGGGAGGACAATTTTTTTCTTCCCAAGATATTCTGCAAGGATATTTAGGATATCCTGCAAGGAGGTTTAGGATCAGAGTTTTCCTTCTCCTAGATGAGCTACCTTCCCATGTTGACAAGTCCCATCTGCCCCTCACTTCCCTCTACAGCATGTGCAGAAATTGCCTTTTTGACTGTTGGACCTGCTATTGGTCTTGTCCGCTCAATCTACCAGAGCCAGTCTTTGCATGCAGGGGAACTCCCTAACTCACGGAGGGTTTGAGACCCATTGGCTACACTCACCTGATTTAGCTGGCCAACCGAAGCCATTTCCAGGGTGTGCCTATTGTGGCATGCTGACACTGAGAGCAACAGGTAAGAACTGAGTGCAGAATGAGGGCCAAAAGTGAACAAATGTCCCCCACCAGACGTACTACCCCTGGTTAAAATATCATGCAGATGCTGATCATTTGATGTGAAATAATAAGATTGCAAACAGGACATATGTGTCTTTAATAATGGGACTTAAAAACTGCCTAACTTTAGCTACTTTATCTATTTATTTGTGCACTTGAGGAATATTTACCCTGTTGCGCAGCCAAAAAAAATCCTCCCCCGCCACTCTCAGAGCGGGTCATAAAGATTAGCAGTAACACAGCTCCTGCCCTCAGGATATCAATATAAAACAAATGGCATATAAGGAAAAGATGATGGGAAGGGAGGAGGAAAAACATTCTTAAAGTTACAGTTCCTGTAATAATAAGCTGGGATGGAAACAGTTCAGGAAGCCTGATGGGATGTTGACATTTGAGGGAGGGCAAAAAGCAGCTTTATGTCCTTACTGTGATTCACTGCCTTAGCTTTAAAAAGAACACTTAGCGTTTTTCCATGAACAATATAATCTGCTGCAACATCTCTTTTAAACCTGGGGGCTTTAAGAACTCCCTGTTGTGGTTAAGCACCACACAGCATCCACTGATCCTATCAGCTAGCCGTTTCCACTATTAAAGCCACAGCCATGACAATACCAAAAGAAACTCGGGCCTTTTCCTGTTCAAACCTCATTAAAATGAATAGCACATGTTCAGGGAAAGACATCCCCACACAGACTGTGTACACGTCACCGGCTTAAGACACAACTAGGCTGCTCGTTTTCTCAGTTGGGATCAAAGCTGGTTTGGGGGGGGGGGGAATGCCTGAAGACGCGGTATTTCATAAGAAACTGCAAGATAGAAGTGTATTATTGCGGGTAACTGATTCGCAAACCAGCAGCAGGGGCGGACTTGATGCAGAGTAAACTGGAGAATGGCCTCTCGTTGTTGTTTTTTAAAAAATGGTTAGTTTAGCATCACATGCCGTGATGTTGCCCAGTTGGATTCCATTTTGTGCCTATTCTCATTGTTATGTACTGAATTGAATAGGATCCAAAATGCAGCAGTCTGATTGGTCCTAGAACAATAGGATTCAGAATGCAGCAGTCGGATTGGTCCACAGGAGCCACCCAATCCAGCTCCAGGTGGAAGTGAATCCACAACCTGATTGGCCTACAGGAGAATCCCAGAATTAGCCAATCACGTGGGGCCCATTGTGTAAATAAGGTATATAAAGCAGACATTCTGGGGGAAATTCCATTCCTCCTCACCACTATGAGCTGAATAAAGAGCATGAAATCCACTCTTGACTCCGAGTATATTTCACTCATCCTCCTGTCAGCCAGAGAAAGCTATGATAATCTTCTAAGCAACCTGAGGGATACATCCCGGTCTCCTTTGGCTACTGCCTCTTTCTACAGTTGTTGATGTCACTGAAAGGCTTCACTCTGAATCAGTATTTCTAGGAAAATCTCACACACAAAGAGAGAGAGAGAGAGAGAGAGAGAGAGAGAGAGAGAGAGAGAGAGAGAGAGAGATCGCATTACCTAAAGTCAGGACGCACACAGGCAGGTACGATGTAAACATCACACAACACTCTCTCAATAAATACCATCTTCCCTCTTCGTTTTGAAGGCACTTGGTGTCCTACTCCAGGAGTTTTATTTCCAGAGAAGAGCACAGGAAGGTCTGGCTTATTTAAAAACTGTCAAACAATCAGACAAGAAGTAAAACTCATTTTTATATAGAAACTTAGGAAAACATGATGGATTGTTTGAAGGAACGAGAGAAGAAAGGCACAGTCCCATATCAATCTGCCAGGGAATAATTCTCATTGAACTCAATGGCAGACCCTCTTAGTGTCCCTATCTTCCAGGGACATCCCGGATTTACAGAAGCTGTCCCAGTTTTTTATTTGATCCCAGAATGTCCCGCTTTTCCTTAGGATGTCCCTCTTTCCATCGAATAAATGTTGAAGGAATGGAGTTATGCGACCCCCGAGCCAAAGAGATAAGTAACTATACAACCTTTAGAAGACATCTGAAGGCAGCCCTGTAGAGTTTTACCTGTACTGTTCATAAAATATTTCTTCTCCCTGGGAGATCTTCCCTTCCCTGTCTCTCACACAAGGTCTTCCTGTTTCCTTTCCCTCTTTTTTTCCTGTTGCTTCATTTCTGGTTTTTATTTTGCTTTTTGCTTTTTGCTTTTTCTTTTTCTTTTTCTTTGGTGTCCTCTACTCTGGGTCACTGAAGAGATTGTACCCACATGAAGGTGATGGACCATTCATTTGAACAGTAGGAGTTGAAATTGCACAGCTCTTTTTCTGAGTTTTACAAAAGTCATATGATTTTCCAAGCCCGGGAGAAAGACTGATCAGGAAAACATGAGACAGGGGTGTGTTGTCCATGATACCATCTAGATGCTGCATAAAAAGCAACAGAACAAATTGTGACTGTCCCACAGTATCCAGTGTGGAAAACAGTCTTTGGGCACTAAACAAAATAACTATTCTCAAGCAAGGATCCTGTTGTAAGCTATGATTGTTGGCTTCTCTTGTTGGGAGGTTGAAACCAAAAACAAGATACTCCCATTCTTCCCAGCATTATCTAAATCTTGGCAATCAGTGATCTTCTGAGGATTACAAAACTATGATTTAAAAAGAGAATATCCAAGCTCCACAGACCCCATAGAATGCTCAAGTCACTGTCCTAGTTCAGGATGAAGTTCTCAGGAAAGCTGGCTGAATAAGATTTCCAAAAATGTGTTTGTGGAAGGGGTCGTCCACAGAAGAAGGCCTCATCTGCCTTAAGAACTTAATTCATTCCGGAGGTCTGTTCTTAACCTGAAACTGTTCTTAACCTGAAGCACCACTTTGGCTAATGGGGCCTCCTGCTGCCGCCGTGCCGCCGGAGCACAATTTCTGTTCTCATCCTGAAGCAAAGTTCTTAACCTGAAGCACTATTTCTGGGTTAGCGGAGTCTGTAACCTGAAGTGTCTGTAACCTGAAGCATATGTAACCCGAGGTACCACTGTATTATAGTTTGACTTCCAGTGCAGCCACCATGGCGAACTGCCGATCCCATGTTAGCCGATGCCAGCCGTGCAGTTAATTAAGGATAGTTTGGGAGCAATTATCCTTGCAGGTGTGTCCCCCCCCTCGGGGAGGGGGGAGAGCTTTCTCTCACAGATCGTCCAATAACTGCTTCTCTCTTACGGAATGCAGAGACAGGGACACAGAGGGCACAGCACTGCATGTATTGGAAACTCCCCAATGTGGTCGCCAGGAGCGGAAGTATCTCTGTTTCTTTTAAGATGTATCTGAATTTGGACTTAAGAAACAGACGTGTTTTGGAAGAAGGAGAAAGATAACCTGTGAAATGAATCAGCCACTGAGTTCCAAGGTTTTGATCTGGAGAGGACTCTCTTCATCATAACTGGAATGCTACGTAAGTGAAGGGTGCCTCTGTTCTCTTTATACATTATTTTTGCTGTGCTATGAATCGGGAAGCCTTTGCTGAAAAAGAATTGATTATTAATGGAAGGAAATCACTAATGGAATTTAGTGGAGGAAGGTGGCATGGGAATATTGACCCCAAATTTAAAGAGGTTTGTGCAAGAAATACCCCTTTTTGGCCTGCTAGAGTTCATCTGCTGCAGCATGACAGGGAAACTCAGGCCTGAAAAGCAAATGTCAACCCATCATTCCAGTTCTTTAGTTGTTTTCCCATTATTACCATCTAGAGCAGGGGTCTGCAACCTTTAAGACAAAAAGAGCCACTTGGACCCGTTTCCAAAGAAAAAAACACCTGGGAGCCGCAAAACCATTGCGACATTTAAAGCATGCACACCGCTGCCCTCCGATCTGACAGCGGGCAGGAAGGTGACGTCGGGACGGTGTGTGACTAACGCACACACCGCCCCCATGCGACATCACAGCCAGTACAGCGCCCGCCACAGTGGGCAGTGTCGGGGCGCACAATGCGCCTCCTCCCCTCGCTAGTATCCGTCCCGGAGCCGCGGCAAAGGTGTAAAAGAGCCACATGCGGCTCCGGAGCCACGGGTTGCAGACCCCTGATCTAGAGCATTACTGAGACCATAAAATAATAATAATAATAATAATAATAATAATAATAATAATAATAATAACAACAACAACAACAACAACAACAACAACAACAACAACAACAACTTGCTGGATTAGGCCAATGGCCCATCTAGTCTAGCATTCGGTTCTCACAGTGGCGAACCAGATGCCTTTGGGAAACTTGTTATAGCGCAATGGAAATGGGACAAAAGAAAAAACACAGCTGGAACATTTGTGATATAGAAAATTACTGGATTTCAGCAGGAGGTTGAAGGGCATGAACTGGTTGGAAACTTCCTAGAGCTGCTGCCCTCAGAAGTTTGAGTGCTGCTCCAGGAAGAAAAGCATTTTCTGGGGCAGCTTCTCAGTTATGGAATTCCCTCGACATAACTGCAGAGACACCTCTGTACCCTGGACTATGATAGCTGAGATGTATGTGTTCTAGGCTTACCCTGCTCCTGTGACTGTAATTGGTTTTAACTGTTTTTAATTTTTAATTATTGCAACCTTCCTTGGGACTTGCTGGTGAGGGGTAGGTAATAAATTTAATCATCACCTTGAAGGCACAATACAAAGGATGTGGGATGAGAACATTTAAGATCACCATGTTCCAGATTTTCGGAAACAGAACTCCTCAGAAACTCCAATTTACAACAAAGACCCCATGCTGATTTTATGACTTAATTGTCTGCCTTGTTCCCTCTTTCCTCACAAAGAAGAAGAAGAAGAAGAAGAAGAAGAAGAAGAAGAAGAAGAAGAAGAAGACGAAGAAGACGACGACGACAGTGTTGGCTGGTTGTTGTTGTTGTTTAGTCATTTAGTCGTGTCCAACTCTTCGTGACCTCATGGACCAGAGCACGCCCGGCACTCCTGTCTTCCACTGCCTCCCGCAGTTTGGTCAAACTCATACTGGTAGCTTCGAGAACACTGTCCAACCATCTTGTCCTCTGTCGTCCCCTTCTCCTTGTGCCCTCCATCTTTCCCAGCATCAGGGTCTTTTCCAGGGAGTCTTCTCTTCTCATGAGGTGGCCAAAGTCTTGGAGCCTCAGCTTCACGATCTGTCCTTCCGGTGAGCACTCAGGGCTGATTTCCTTCAGAATGGATACGTTTGATCTTCTTGCAGTCCATGGGACTCTCAAGAGTCTCCTCCAGCACCATAATTCAAAAGCATCAATTCTTCGGCGATCCGCCTTCTTTGAGTTATTCAAGCCCCTTCGCCACGGCAAGGCAGTGATCCATGAAGGGGGTGTTGGCTGGTACAACCTACTTTAGGTCAATGCAAGACCTAAATGTGGGCTTCTTGTTAACCTGACACACAGTGATTTAAATAGTACCGTAGAAGAATTGACAGGCTATGTGGAAAATCAGCTGCAGTTTATGGAGACTGTACATGCATACTCTGTGAAATGGGAATAGTAATTGGGGCATGCCATGACAAATGCTGCACCGTCAGCAGTTATGAATTGTTATTTCTCTCCCAAACTTTCAGCACAGTACATGACCCTAAGAATCATCAATGGCACCTGGGTGGGCTAGAGGCTTCCTGCCACTTCTCCTCAGGAAATTCGTCCTCTTGAATTACCCATGCTATAAATAGCTATATATGTATTTACATGGATGCCGGTAAATGCCTGAACTGCTTTCTGGTCTTGCTCTCCTGGCATTTTCTTGGAATCAAAAATACTCCCTTAGCATGTGTATCCAATCCTAAATTTTGGATCGCTCAACTGAGCAACCTATTTGCCTGAAATTATCCAAAATTCCTTTGGATTAATAACATCTTTTTTGTTTGGTTTTTCGAGCTCTTGATCATTTATAGAAAAGCAATTAGGCCGTCAGACCATAACTGACCTCATATACTCCAGGGAAAGTGTAATTTCAGCAATTTTTGGAACTCTGAAAAAGTTCTGCTTCTCGACCGTGTCGAGCGTTGTGCAGTCTTATGCCAAAAAGTGTGCTTGCAAAGTCAGGCAAATTGGGTTGCAATTTTAACCCTTACTTGAGAAAACTATAATATAATTAATGGAACCGGAATGGGAGAATCCTCTGGTGCGCTGGAAGCACTGGCGGAGGAAGAGGAGTGTGGGGGAGTACACCGCCCCTGGCAGCGCGATCCCCAGGGTGCCGTCGCAGCTGCCCCCCCACCTGCACTGGGCACCCCACCACCGCAAGTGGCGCGCCACGCCCCCAGGACGCACACCACACCCCCA
Organism: Podarcis muralis; assembly: GCF_964188315.1. Taxonomy (NCBI): domain Eukaryota; kingdom Metazoa; phylum Chordata; class Lepidosauria; order Squamata; family Lacertidae; genus Podarcis; species Podarcis muralis. The sequence continues at coordinate 88,868,289 of NC_135659.1, read as the reverse complement.
GGATGCGCTCCAGCCCTGCCCCCGGCTGCTCTCCATAGCTGTCAACTTACATATTTGAAAATAAGGGACCAGCAGCCTCAAAAATAAGGGATCAACAGCCAAAATAAGAGATTTTCCGGACACAGGTATGTTCAACTTCTGAGCCCCTCCGAGCCAAAGGCAGAAAACCCAGCCAGCAGCCAAACGAAGCCTCAAGCGGTGGTTCCCACAGCGCAGCAACCCGGCAAAGGGGATGCAGCAAGGGAAACCACCGTCACCTCTCCGCTGGGAAGCGCTGAGCAAAGGCGAGTCCCCAGGCAACGCGGCCGTTTTGATCAGCACAAGGCATTCAAGCTCCACTCCTTATTGGGTGAGCAACGCAGCCAAGCAACACAGTTGGAACCTCCCTCCTCCCTGGCCGGCAGGCAGGGAGGGAGAGGAGCTGCTTCCTTTGAAACCCGGGAAATTTAAGGGACATCATCAATAAGAGACAGCAGTGGGACACAGCGCTGGGATAAGGGACTTTCCCACCAAATAAGGGACTGTTGACAGCTATGCTGCTCTCACAGTGCCACAGCATGAAGCTCCTCCACTGACTGGAAGGCTGCCACTGACACAACAATGTGTTAGTGGGGAACTGCATTGCCAAAAAAAGAGGTCAAAAGAGGACACAGATTTGCCTGAAACTTGCATGTGCTGATTTAAATGTATAGGTGCAAATTTAGTCATCGTTACTATAACTTGAATACAATCCATCTCACCATAGACTGCTATCCAGTTGCTAGCTGTTGATGTGCAACTTCCCCAGCTCTCACTTCCTAGGGCTTTTTGTCTTTAAAGGGTTTTTGGGTGAGATACCCCCTCAAACTGGGGGTGCCTTCAACTTGAAGGTTATCCTCCATAAAGACAGACAGTCAGTCACAACCCAAGTGGCTTGTACCATTTGTAACACATTCTCTATAGTGTGGTATACAGTTGTATATATAACCAATGTAGCAACTATTTTATTTTATTTTATTTTATTTTATTTTATTTTGCAAGGAATGTCACCCAGGGATGAATAAATGAGCAGACTTGAAAACGTATGATTTCTGGGCCACTAGGTGGCATTGCATTGTAGCTTTCATAGCAAAATAAGAACCATCTGAATCAGAATCAGAAGAACCTTTATTTGCATCAGCCACTAGCCATAGCAATAAAATAAAATAAAATGTACTGAAGACAGAGGTAAAAACTTAACTATAGAAAATACATTTGGGGGGTTTACATCAATAATCAAATAATAGATCTTATTCTAATTGCCCCCGCTAAAACCCTTGCAGTTTTTGCTGATCATCTTGATCTGCTAAAAGAAAGGACATGGTAGCAATGGTTGATTGACCCGGCATGGACAATAATAGAGGGGTAATACCCTCACGGGTACTACCCGTGACGGGACGCGGGTGGCGCTGTGGATTAAACCACAGAGCCTAGGACCTGCCGATCAGGTCAGCGATTCGAATCCCCGCGACGGGGTGAGCTCCCATTGTTTGGTCCCAGCTTCTGCCAACCTAGCAGTTCGAAAGCACATCAAAGTGCAAGTAGATAAATAGGTACCACTCTGGCGGGAAGGTAAACGGCGTTTCCGTGGGCTGCTCTGGTTTCGCCAGAAGCGGCTTAGTCATGCTGGCTACATGACTCGGAAGCTATACGCCGGCTCCCTCGGCCAATAAAGCGAGATGAGTGCCGCAACCCCAGAGTCGGTCACGACTGGACCTAATGGTTAGGGGTCCCTTTACCTTTACCTAATACCCAAACTCCTCAAATTTTTATAAAGTGTGTAAGCCAGAAGCACGTGAGCCACTGACTCAATACTGCCATCTCCGCAGGGACATAACCGTTTTTCTGTATTAAATATTGAGAATGGATGAGAATACAGATGGTGGGGCAGCTGCATTTCACGGAACTTGAAGCTGCTCCCTGACATCTAGCAAACGGATCAGAGCATGCTCGTTCTTTCGCCTCTCTGATAATTACACGCTTTGTGGTGCCTCTGGTTATATAGCTTGGCTTTGATTCATCTGCTCTACACACGGAAGGAGGAGCCCGGCAGTTCCATGAATGGAAGACAGAAGACTGGCAGAGGCTGAGTGACGAGCAACGGAGGGTACATGGGAAGGAGGGCAAACCATTTTGACCCTACCATAGTCTACCCAAAGGGGATCTCCATGGTGGCCATCATCTCTGAGTGCTTTGCGTGTTTCTCTGCATTCTGCAACCTTCCTAGTATGGGGTACTCTTGCTCTCTATGGTAACTCATACATACCAGGAGGCAACAGTTAGGTTCATCAGGTGCACTAAAGAGCACAGAAGCCCAAGGAGGGGGGGACACTATACATAAGTCATAAATTAAATCGTTATAACAAAAGGCAATGACAAACCTAGACAGCATCTTAAAAAGCAGAGACATCACCTTGCCGACAAAGGTCCGTATAGTTAAAGCTATGGTTTTCCCAGTAGTGATGTATGGAAGTGAGAGTTGGACCATAAAGAAGGCTGATCGCTGAAGAATTGATGCTTTTGAATTATGGTGCTGGAGGAGACTCTTGAGAGTCCCATGGACTGCAAGAAGATCAAACCTCTCCATTCTGAAGGAAATCAGCCCTGAGTGCTCACTGGAAGGACAGATCCTGTCTGTGGCTGCTGTGACTGTAGAGACTGATGCCGGAGAGAAAAGTTTTGTTGCAGCTGGGCCAGAGGAAGACGTCCAGTTGTGCAGAGCAATGAATGTCCATTTTAATTTTTGTCTTGTAGACTGATTTTTTTCTACACACAGTCACAGACCCCTCTCTATTGTCCAGGCAAACAAAAGGCTGCAAAGTGGGACATTCTCAGTGGTAGCACCTCAACTCTATAGAACTCCCCGGCAAGGGGAAATCAGGCAGTCTTCTTTTTCAGCTGTAGAAGAAATGTTAAAGCTATTGTTCTGGGTTTTGAAAGATAGCTTCATCAGGTTTTTTTTACACAGTTGGTTTCAACCGCTATTTGTAATATGTTACAGTGTTGTTTTACATTTCTGGTTTTTATAGTTGTGGGAAGGAAGGGTAGGTTATGAAAAATTAATAGATAAACAAACAAGCAGTCTGGGTAGTTTCTCTCATAATAAATCCTGTATTTGCATAATTTCCTCTGCAGTAATCATATTTATTCAGATCAGCTCTTATTCCTTCATTTTTGTGCTTTAATGTTTTGTTGGAAGCTGCCCAGAGATGGGCAGCTTATTATTATTATTATTATTATTATTATTATTATTATTATTATTATTCTAGATATTACCTCCTATAATTGAACCTCATTCACAATTCATCTTTGTTCATAGCGAATGATGACAACACAAGTCTTATTTAGAAACATGCAAACTGTTGGCACTCATTATGTCATCCGCTTAGCTCCACGATCTGCTGAGGAGAACTGGGTGGTGACTTGCATGTGCTTTAGGCTCTTAATAGTCCTGACTAGTGTTTCCGTTTTTATTATCCTTATGATCGTATCTTTTTTGTTTGTCTGAGGGAAAGAGGATTATATGTACTCCAACGTGAGCCTCCAGACGGCCCCATAACATAAAGGTTATGGGACTGAGCCCTTCTTAATTTTCAGAGAATAAATAAATCGATGCCCCAGGGTTTTGTTTTTTTCTGAATAACTTTGTGAACAAAACAAAACAAAAAACCCAACTGCGATACCGAGTTGTTAATGAAATTCCTAACTGAATCTCTCTGTGCAAAAGGGCGCTGCGCTGCTTGGAAACTAGAGAGCGGAAAGGGAGAGGTGTGTTGCCTCGCCTCAAAAGGGATATTGCAGAGCTGAGAAAGGTGCAGGAAAGGACAACAGAATGACCAGGTGAGAGGGAGCAATTTCGCTATGAGGAAAAGTCACAAGCACACTGGCGCCTTTTAGTTGAGAACAGGAGTGGAAACAATAGAGGCTTATAACTTTATCCATGGGAAAGAAGAAGCAGATAGAGGGAAGATCTGGAACGGACAAAAGGGAATCCTCACAGCACTTAGTTAAACTGTGGAATTTGCTAGCACAAGACATAGCGACGCTCGCCGACTTGGACAGTTTTTTTTGGGGGGGAGGGTAATAATAATAATAATAATAATAATAATAATAATAATAATAATAATAATTTATTTGTACCCCGCCCATCTGGCTGGGTTTCCCCAGCCACTCTGGGCGGCTTCCACAAAGACCAAAAATACACTAAGATGTCACACATTAAAAACTTCCCTGAAGATGTCTTCTGAATGTCAGGTAGTCGTTTATCTCTTTGACATCTGGTGGGAGGGCGTTCCACAGGGCGGGCGCCACTACCGAGAAGGCCCTCTGCCTGGTTCCCTGTAGATTTGCTTCTTGCAATGAGGGAACCGCCAGAAGGCCCTTGGCACTGGACCTCAGCGTCCGGGCAGAACGATGGGAGTGGAGACGCTCCTTCAGGTATACAGGACCGAGGGCTATTGAGGGATGTGCAGTAAGTCATGGTGAAAATGTACCAGCAGTGCTCACCAGTCTCAATAGCTGACTTGTATTCATAGATTTGGGAAGACGTCTTATCTGTTTTGAGCTGCTCAGCGCTTTTCCAACCTTTGTTAAAATCAAAGGTAGCTTCCCCCTTGTTCGCTGTAATGGGGAATCTAGAAACAGCTGAAACAGTTTTCCTTTCCGTGGAATTGGATGCAGCATGGGAATGGATTAAGCCTGCCCACTGGCACCATCTCCGGGGAGGCCAGGGTCTTGACTACCCACAAATTTTTTGCTGTGGGTGACTGACTTCCATCCCCTGTCGCCACCAGGACCTACATCGGTGCCGCAGGGCCTCTGTTGGGACCTGCTGTGGCCACAGATGTGCTTCCACAGTCTGGGGCCCAAGTCGCTACCTCTGAGCCTACAAAATTGTAGGCAGCTAATTGAAGAGATAAAGAGACACTCTGCATTGACTTCCATAGGGTAAGGGAATGGGGGGCGGTGGAGAGAGACCATGCATCCCAAAGAATTGGGAAAGTGTCACATGCAAAGCCCCTCTCATCACAAGGCTCATTGGTGGGAGATGGACTTCTGTCCCTGTCCCCCCATGTATTTCTGGGGGATACAAGCTCTTCTACTAGAGCAGTGTTTCCCAACCGGTGTTCCGCGGCACACCAGTGTGCCGTGAGACCTTGCCTGGTGTGCCGTGGGAGGGAGGCGGGAGAGGCGGGGCGGCGGCGGCATCTCCTGCTGGATGCAAATCCAAACATGGCGGGCGCCTCCCTCGCTCCTTTGTAGGCGGACCATCGAGAGAGAAAGAAAAGGAGGCGAAAGAGCGAGAGAAGGCGCCTGCGCGGAAAGAGGAGCGAGCAGTGCGCCTGAGATCGCTTCTCCCCACCGCCCCTTGCTTCAAAAGAGGTCCGGGGACAGCGGGAAGCGCTGTACTAGAGATCTCTCATAGAATCATAGAGTTGGAAGAGACCACAAGGGCCATCGAGTCCAACCCCCTGCCAAGCAGGAAACACCATCAGAGCACTCCTAACATATGGTTGTCAAGCCTCTGCTTAAAGACCTCCAAAGAAGGAGACTCCACCACACTCCTTGGCAGCAAATTCCACTGTCGAACAGCTCTTACTGTCAGGAAGTTCTTCCTAATGTTTAGGCGGAATCTTCTTTCTTGTAGTTTGGATCCATTGCTCCGTGTCCGCTTCTCTGGAGCAGCAGAAAACAACCTTTCTCCCTCCTCTATATGACATCCTTTTTATATATTTGAACATGGCTATCATATCACCCCTTAATTTCCATAAGTGATGAAAGAGCATAAAGCAAACACCATTTTTAATTCCTTCCTCCCAAATCACTGTGATTGGAGTGCCCGGGAGGGGGGAATTCACTGTGATTAAAACCTAGATAGACCTATGAGTTGACATAAAAGGTTCTCCATGTGCAGATGCACACACAGAGATACACAGAGAGACACCCCTCCCTTCTACTTGAGCTCAAGCTGTTTCCATAGCCAGCTTGGCTTCCCTATCTTTATTTATTTTTTAACGCCCATTTCTTTAAAAATTCAGCGTGCTTTGAGCACCCAATTCTGCAGAGCAACTTAGGACTGGAGGGAGTCTCCGGACCGACTTGAGATGCCTTGTTAATGGCTCAGACTGAGTCAGGAAATCCAACTCATAATTCAAAGAAGTGCCTAAAATGGATGCACACCCCTACTATAGTCTCCAACCTCCAGTTTCAGAAGCACAGTCCATCTCAATACCAGCTGAGCATGAGATGTAGCAAGAGATGGAGAGAGCTATTGGCCACAGGTCCTGTTATGAGCTTCCCAAAGACATCTGGTTGGCCACTGTGAGAATAGGATATGAGACCAGATGGGCCTTTGGCCCGATCCAACAGAGCTCTTCTTGTCTTCTTAAAAACTTGTCAGAAACTGGGGCAAAAGGGGGCCGTATCAAGAAGTAAGAGATCTAGATTTCTTCTGCCCTCTTGGCAATTCAGAACTGCACTGAGCACCAGCATTCCTTCTACCCATTGCTCAACCGTCAAGAGTGTGGTGAGACGTTCACTGTTGAAGAATCAACACAAATTTGTACTCAGAGGGAAATGGTTTCGGTCCTTGCCTCCTTGCCAGATCTTTTCATAACACTGGCTTCCGGCTTTCTTCCAAGATTTCATTTTTTAGGAAAACAAATAAATAAATAACAGTGGCTTGAGTAACATGATTTTGCTGCTAACCAGGACGCGTCTGAATTGCATTAAGCACTACAACTTTTCCAGACCAAAGGGGGGATAAAGTGATAAAGAAAAGAATGGCTTTTTTGGTCATTTTAAAATAGAATTGGAGACCCAGCAAACATTTCTAGAGTTCATGGCAGTTAGCAGCTAGCAGGATTGCCAGATGGACTTTATTTTTAAGAAGTACCTGCTGTTTAAAAGGATTCTTTCTTAATTCCGAGAAAGGCATCACAGATATAATGTATGCTTCTGGTTTTTAGACACAACACCGAAGTGTTTCTTATTAGTGAAGTGTTTCTTATTAGTCTTTGACAGTCCACATGTGCACTGGAATGACTTGTGATCAAGATGCAGGCAGATCCTTGCTTTCTCTCAAGAACTACCCCTAGCAAAAGCATAGCGCAGAAGGTTTACCCAAAGGCTCAACAGATCCCATTGAAACCTCCTTTCCAATGGCACATGCACACACACGACAGCAGGCCATGACAGAGAGTGAGAAGCCTGTCACAGAGTCATAGAACTGCAGGGTTGGAAGGGACCCCAAGTGTCACATAATCCAACTGCCTGCAATGCAGGAATCACAACTAAAGCATCCCTGACTGTTTTTTAAAAAATCCAGTGAAGGAAAGCCCACCACTAGCAGACTCTCCAAGTGTTCCTATTTTCCAGGGACAGTCCCTGATTCACAGAAGCCATCCTGGTTTCTGATTCGATCCCAGAATGCCCCACTTTTCCTTAGGAAATCCCTTGGACGGTTTGGAGTTATGCAACCCTCAAGTCAAGGAGATACAACCTTTAGAAGACATCTGAAGGCAGCCCTGTATAGGGAAGGTTTTTTTTAATGTTTAATGTTTTATTATGTTTTTGCATATGTTGGAAGCTGCCCAGAGTAACTGGGGCAACCCAGTCAGATGGGCGGTGTATAAATAATAAAATTATTGTTATTATCATGGAATAGGGTGTCCCTATTTTCATTGAAGAAATATTGGAGGATATGCTCTAGTTCTGAGGTAGGCCATTCCACTGTCAACTGTCTCTTATTTTGTTAGCTTGTTCCTCATTATGGGAGGCAAATTATTCCATTTTAATTTTTGTTATAGCTTTATAGCTAAATAGCAGTGCTGTAAAAAAGAAGGTGGGAAGTAATGGAAAGAAATCACTCGTTTAAGCAATACACCCATGTGCAACAAACTCTGGCTAATTAAAGTGAAATTAAACACTAATCGCTACAGTGAAGCAATACAATGAGCTAAATCTCCAAAAGGGAAGTTTTCAATTGGCACTGAAAAGGAGCTTTGCTTGACTGAACCTTATTTGTGAGTAGGCCAAGGATTTTGGCCGAGGGGGGAAAGTGTTACTGGACAATAGTGTTCCTGCTTTTCTGTACAAAGTTATGCTCAAAGCAGATCACCAGGACAGCAAGATATAAAAAAGGCAGCACGTTATGTTGACTGTTTGCACATGTCCTTCATTCTAATTCCATTTCTAGCAAATTGCAAAAACGCCTCAGTAGCGCTCAATGAGTGTGTGGAGGCTCACATATTAGGAATGTGCACTGATCACATTCCTGGCAGTTTATAAAACAGGTTGTCTCAATCTGAGGCACTTCATAATTTGCCAAATTTAGCTCATGATCTGTCTGAGTAGGAAGTTTAAAAATTACCGTATTTTTCACTCTATAAGACACACCAGACCACAAGACGCACCTAGTTTTTGGAGGAGGAAAACAAGAAAAAAAATATTCTGAATCTCAGAAGCCAGAACAGCAAGAGGGGTCGCTGCGCAGTGAAAGCAGCAATCCCTCTTGCTGTTCTGGCTTCTATAATAGCTGCGCAGCCTGCATTTGCTCCATAAGACGCACACACATCCCCCCTTACTTTTTAGGAGGGAAAAAGTGAGTCTTATAGAGCAAACAATACGGTACTTTTCCCCTGATGACAGAAGTAGATGAAATTTGCAGACATACTATCCCCTGCAGAGTGGATAAAGCCTGTTGAATGATAGACAAACAGGTCCAGGGGCTTCTGTGTTTTCTAGGTCAACTCTGATTACAAATTTGACCTCTTAGCCACCTCTCGGGTGGGGCACCATTGCTATTCTAAGAGAATGAGGGACGTGTTCATTTTTCTAGAACAATAGCTCTGACCTCCCACAACACAGATAGCTGAGCTGGTTTCTGCAAGAATCTGAGAGTGCTGTTTCCTGCGACCTCTTTCCAAAAGGAACCAAACCCTGAAACCTATCATCACTCAGAGAAATGTGGCAAGTATAAGAGATACAAAGGAACTATTAACTAAGAGGACTGCAGATCTTCCGATTCTGAAATTCATTCTAGAAATTCTCCCAGTGAACAGTGCAGAACAGAAACAATAAAAGTAGAAAGCAAGGGAAATCCCCTCTACCCTTCATAAATGTTTTTAGCGTCTGGATCTGCTCAAAATCGCAATTCCATTAAGGTAATAATGTTGCCAAGTCAAAACCCAGAGTAGTCTCTGGGTGTTGTTGGGGCTCCCTCTTGGAGGGAGAAAGGTTGTTTTCTGCTGCTCCAGAGAAGCGGACACGGAGCAATGGATCCAAACTACAAGAAAGAAGATTCCACCTAAACATTAGGAAGAACTTCCTGACAGTAAGAGCTGTTCGACAGTGGAATTTGCTGCCAAGGAGTGTGGTGGAGTCTCCTTCTTTGGAGGTCTTTAAGCAGAGGCTTGACAACCATATGTCAGGAGTGCTCTGATGGTGTTTCCTGCTTGGCAGGGGGTTGCACTCGATGGCCCTTGTGGTCTATTCCAACTCTATGATTCTATGATTCTAACTCTCACCAGCCCCATTCTACATGGCCAACGGTCAGCTGCAGTCCAGCAATATCTGGAGGGCTCTGCACTGACCACGCCTGCAAGGAGCAGGAAGATGAAATGCAGGAAAAGATCACTATACTGAATGAATGAAGCAGGTGATAGCTCCAAATTAACAACTGTGGGATTCTGTTTGCTTAGCTATCTTCATTTGGCCTCAAGGCCAACAGTAACCAGGAGTCATTATGCACAACCTCTAATATAAGCCATTTCCTCCAGCGTGCATCCAAAGCACCTTTTGCTCAGGCCTTTCCCTTTTCTTCTCTTGCAGGAGTGAAAACATGTTTTGATGCCACCCTAATTAAAAAATCTCTTTCTTCGGGGCCTTTCAGATGGTTGTTGATTACTTTGACTTAATGCCCAGTGTTGTAAAATAAGCCTTCAGGTTCTGTATGTTGAGCAATCGGTCTGAAAGGAGATTGCTCTTCCAGAGTGTCGTTTTCCTGTGTGTCTGTTGGGCTATGGCAAGGGTGTTCCATGTTGCGAAGCTATGTGTGGCCTTAGGGAGGGAAAACCCACATTTGCAAATCACAGCGAAGAATTACCCGCTATCACCTTTGGAATCTTATTTATGAGATGAAATGTGAGACGTTCTGAGCCGGAACAAAGCTGCAATAAACCATTGTAGCCTTTGAACTGTTTGCCAAAGGATTAAAGGGTTTGAGGAGGTTTATAACTACACTATTAAACTTTACTGGGAACATCAGCTTTGAATGAAACTCAGAAGAGGTGAAAACAGTGGTGGAAAGGTTTGTCAAGGTAAAATATGTTGCCTACTTGTGAAAGACACTTGTGGTATGTGGGAAAGGGCAGCACCAGAGAGTACCCAATGTGATGTCATCCAGATGTTGCAGACTACAACTACAACCAGCCCCAACCAAAATGGTCAATGGCCAGGGATGAGGAGGGAAGGGCCTTTTCAACACTGGCTCCGGCCTGGTGGAACGCTCTGTCTCATGAGACCAGGGCCCTGCAGGATCTGATTTCTTTCCACAGGGCCTGTAAGACAGAGTAGTTCCGCATGGCCTTTGGCTTGGAATCAATTTGATTCCCTCCCTCCTCTTCTTTTTTCCTTTCCCCTCCTGTGATGGAACTCCTATTTGGGGACTTCCCTGGCTTTTTTTCTGGCCCATGTAGGACCAGTCTGGAAAGTTAGCCTTGGTGAAGACTGGACGTTTTCCTCCCCAAAAAAGTTTTTGATTTGAGTTTCCATTGAAATGAGGCTGTATTTTAATGTTTTAATGTTGTATTTTAATCTTGTTTTTAAGTTGTATTTCAATTAATTTGTTTTTATATCGGGTGTTACCCGTCCTGAGCCCGGTCTTGGCTGGGGAGGGCGGGGTATAAATAAATATTATTATTATTATTATTATTATTATTATTATTATTATTACCTTTTTGGCAGCTGCTCTGCACGAATCAGCTGAGAAGCGTGGGCTGTGTGCCTGTGTGGGTGCATCCTGCTAAAGTGAGAAGTGCCCACACTTAAGGTACTTTTGGACATACCCGCCACCAGCATTTGGTCCCTGGCTGTCAGACTTCAGGGAATCTGAAACCCCCACAGTAGACTGCCAGGAAGAGACAAACAGGGAGAGTTCTTACCAATGTTCAATAATGTTCAATTATTCAATATTCACAGAGAGAAGCTAAAAAATGCTGCCTCTAGGAGTAATGGCGATGCTCTGAGTGAAACCCCACCCACTCTGTCTCTCCCATTATATGTCATCCCTATGGTGGCTGATCTGTGCCTTCTGCCTCTGAGCTCTCTGCTCTCCTACTTTCAATGCCCACCAGGTAAGGGGAGAAGGGGGGTCTGGAATGCTTTCTGAAGACACTGAGTCTGTCAGCTGTCTCTCCCCTGGTGCTTCTTCTTCCTGCTCCTCTTCCATTATTTCCCAGCTTTCCTCCTCATCTGCCTCTGAGCTATGACCCCCCGCAAACCCCTGTTGTAAGTCTATACTGCCCTCCTCTTCTCTGGAAAGGTCAGGCAGGGGAGGCAGTTCCTGCCATTCCTCTTCTGTCCAGTCCCTGACACTGGAGGGTTTATCAAGGGGGAATGTGACCCTCAGACTAAAAAGGTTAGCCGCCCCAGTATGTACAATTGCAGCCTATATCACACGTCCTCAAGAAATGCTTGAACTGGCCTTGACCTTTCTGGAAGAGCAATCTGCAGAGAAGGAAGCGAGAGGAACCATCGAGCGAGTTATATTTGGGATTTTGCAGCTGATGGTCTTTCTAAAACTGTTTCCCACCCATTGCTCCCAATGGGAGGGAAATAAATTGTGCCAGCTCCAGACCTGGGGGCAGAAGGGAGTCTGGGGGATGGGAAGGCTTTGGACCAGGCAGATCTGCACAGCATCACCTTGCACACAACTGGCATGGCTCAAGCCCATGGGCCTCCTTTTGACACCTGACTTTGGTGTTCCAACATCATAAGATCAGGGCAAATGCTCATCATAGTCCAGATGCCTGCATGAAGCTTGCAAGCAAGACCTGAGTGCAACAGCTCTCTCCTCTTGTGCTCCCCAGAAACTATTATTATTATTATTATTGTTATTATTATTATTATTTATACCCCGCCCTCCCCAGCCAAGGCCGGGCTCAGGGCGGCTAACAAGCAATAATAAAAACAAGTTGAATGAATACAACTTAAAAACAAGATTAAAAATACAACATTAAAATATTGAAACAGTAAAAATATTAAACTAGTATTCAGAGGCATACTGACACTGGACACAGCCATCAGGGCTAGTAGGCAAATGATGGTGGTTTTATCCTGTGGTTTTAATAATAACTTGCAAGAATGTCAGAAGAGCCTGGCTGAATCTGACCGAAGTCCCATCGTACTCCAGCATCGTGTGGGTCAACCCAGTGGAAAACTGAATCAATAAAAGACCACATAAAATGGCAATTGGGCCATCTTGAAGAAATTATTTAGCTTTCCGTTCGTTCGCTCAGCAAAAATCCAAAGGGCTAAAAAAAAAATGATGCAAATAATTATTTTAATTTATTCCTCATTTTTTTCCTACACTCAGCAAATGTCCACAAGGGTATTTTTTTAAAAAACAAACAAACAAACGTCTTTTCAGTTATTCATTTTTCAAAGCGCCATCATAGTGGCTGGTACAAATTAATGGTTCACTTATTTGTAAGACACATAATAATATATCATGTGCAATCAAACCCTTTCTCTGACTCATTGGGACGTTGCCTTTTTCCCCCTTTCAAAGCCTTTGCACCTTTAAAGGCTGAAATACAATAGGGCTAGCAATTTTCCTTCACTCCATCTCTATGCTGGGAAAGCTGCCCCTACTACATTCCAGTCTGCAGGCAACTTTTGGGAGCCCAGCTCCTTTGGTCTGCCTGGAAATGTAAAAATGCCACTGCTGAGTCATTCCTTCAAGAGGTTGGCATTCTAACCCAGCTACACAATCAGGTGATGCTATTCACCTCTGCAAAAGGAATAGGAGACTTTTGGCATTCCAGATGCTGTGGGACTCCAACTCCCATCAGCCCCAGCCAGAAGGAATTTCAGTTCCTCTCAGTTTCAAGAGCCAGTGTGGTGTAGTGGTTAAGAGCGGTAGTCTTGCAATCTGGTGATCCAGGTTCACATCTCCGCTCCTCCACATGCAGCTGCTGGGTGACCTTGGGCTAGTTACACTTCTCTGAAGTCTCTCAGCCCCACTCACCTCACAGAGTGTTTGTTGTGGGGGAGGAAGGGAAAGGAGAATGTTAGCCGCTTTGAGACTCCTTAGGGTAGTGATAAAGCAGGATATCAAATCCAAACTCCTCTTCTTCTTCTTCTTCTTCTTCCTCTTCTTCTTCTTCTTCTTCAACTCAGCTCTCTGTATTTCCACAGCAGTCTGCAATTTTACATCATTTATTAAAATCCTCGTGAAAATTCGTCTACAGTAAGCATCCATGCGAATTTATATTTCAGTGCAGCTTTAAGTAACATACATGTTTTTGAGCACTTTTCTACACGTTTAATGTGATTTTCACTAATATATGCATCTGTATGCACATATCCCCCTACTACATGCATTTTTGTTTTTTTTTGCACATATGGTTTGGTTGGAAAAGTGTATCACAAAATTTAGAGACGTGTGAATTTCACATACAGTGGTACCTCAGGTTACATACACTTCAGGTTACATACGCTTCAGGTTACAGACTCCGCTAACGCAGAAATATTACCTCGGGTTAAGAACTTTGCTTCAGGATGAGAACAGAAATCGTGCTCCGGCGGCGGGGCGGCGGCGGGAGGCCCCATTAGCTAAAGTGGTGCTTCAGGTTAAGAACAGTTTCAGGTTAAGAACAGACCTCCGGAATGAATTAAGTACGTAACCAGAGGTACAACTGTATTCCTTTGAAAAGTGTAAATCAGGCAGTTTCTTGTTAAAATGTGAACAAAATCTGATTTATCTGCCATCCCTACTGGCTGGCATGGCCAGGGGTCAAAGGTGATGGGAACTCTAGTCCAACAACATTTGGAGTTCTCTGGGTTACCAATCCCTGGTTTGCTGTCTACATGACTTGGGACCTGGGTCTCTGAAACAGAGCTTGCCCAAGACATCTTGCTTTCTTCGGCAAACAATAAGGCACCCTCCCGCTCCCACCCGTCTACAGGAAAAAGATAATCTGAATCAACCTTAAACGAACTTGAATCAGGAAAGGGCTTGCATCAAAAGTCATGCTAAAATGAAATGGGGGAAATCATTTAAGTCAGAGTTTCAATGGGAAGCTGCTGAGCTGAGCAGGATTTAATCCCTACTCTTTGGCTGATGCATGATGGGTTAAATTCCGCTGCTTTGGCTGTTCCCTCTTAGAAGATTCAACCGTAAATTGTTTCAATGCCTTCTGTGTACCTCCACTATTTTTCACTTATCGCTCTGGAAACAGTGCCCGAACAGAGTTTTGAAAACAAATATTCTTCTCCAGTTGAGAACCAAGGCGTTACCACAGATATGCACCACAATCCCAAAGGGCGATTTTTATCATCATTTATTTTTCTTCCTTTCCCCATCTCCCACTCTAAAAACACGATAATAATGCATGGGCTTTTAGTATACATTTAATTATTTTCAGTGGACCAAAGAAAAAACTGCACAATCCCTGGGAATGTACTTATAAAGCTTGATAGTTTTGAAGATAGCAGCAAGTTCATGGCAAAACCCTGCAAAAAGTCAGGCAGATATATGTGGTCCTACTTAAATAAACCTCAGGACCTCTGTTGAAATGCTAATGTTTTTTTCAGGGCTACTGATTTGCCTGAAAAACAGTGCCTGAGGTCCAGCAAGAAATGCAACCATGGAAGAAATTCAAGAACTACAGATTCTTGGCCAGCAGCTGCTTCAGCTTAGTGCTTCCATCTCCTCCAATCAACACCCTGATTTCACTTCCATAAAGCAAACAGGCATGTGTTATTGGCAGAGGATCATGTGTTAGACTGAAAAATACATTGTTCCACATGATAAATCTTTGTTATTATTTTAGAAGCACATCCAACTAGGTTGTCCTGTTCATGCAAGGACTTCTGCTTGCATAACCGAAATTCCCTTCTCTCTGCTCTCCCTGTGCTCCACCCCACTCTGCAAATTTTACTCCAAAGAGTTAAGGGAACCCCCAGAACAGATCTGGGGCGTGTGGAGAAGGGGGGAGTTCCACTGAAGAAGCAGAAGCACGAACAGGTCTACTTTGTTGGCTACAACCCATCATCATCATCATCATTACTAAAGCAATAATAACTGAATATCTTAGTTGCTTGCTACATAAGGAATCTCTAAGCAAATCACTAAATTTTAACAGCAGGAAGCATTACATGAAATCTGAGAAAAGAACAAATACAACACATTTAAAGCCATAGAATAATCATAGGACACCCAATGAAAAGGCAACGAAAACCGCAGCGACAAAAGCATATCATCAATCAACAGCATAATCACTGACTGCCTGGGAGGAGAAATGGTGCAGAAATGGTGTTATTGATGCCATCAAGAGGATCTCACTGAGGAGAGTGTTCTACAAGCAGGGAGGCACAACTGAAAAGGCCCTCTCCTTTGTCATCTCCATCTGAACCTTCCTCAGAGAGGGCACCTGGAGGAGAGCTTCAGATCAAAGTCAAAATTTACAGGTACGTTCACATTGGGAAGGGTGCTCTGAAATATCTTGGAGTCCCAAGCCATAAAAGTATCGTAGATTAATATCAACACTTTGTGTTACTTTCAGAAGGTAGTGCTCCTCTCTGAATGTGTTCATGTGGAATACTACACATTCTTCAGACTGGAGTGCAGCTTCTTGGCCAGGGATGGTGAAAGTTGTAGTTCAGCAACATCTGGAGGACCAAAGCTTCACCACACCTGAGTTGAGGTACTGCCTCTCTTCGCGTAAACTCACTCACTCACTCATTGAGGTCTAGTCAACAGATACTGTCAGATACTGGGAGTAGCTCTTTCTTTCAGGAGAAGGATGCTTTACTGGTCCTCTCAGGAGGTAGAGACACCTGCACTGCCACCATGAGAATGAGCCAAAAGAGAAGGGAACAAAGGATTCTGCCTACTAGATATAGCGAGACATTGCAGAAACACTTCCTGCCCTAAATGTGCCTGCCCCATTCCTAGATATAGGGATATGCAAAGGAATGTGTCAGTGTTAGATCAACATCTAAACTTTTCGCAGTTAAAGTATTTGCTTTTGTTGTAGCTGTATTTAGGCTTAACCATGTGTATTGCCAGAAGTGCCTTAAACCAGTGATCTGCATATGTACTGCAGTACAGTGGTACCTCGGGTTACAGACGCTTCAGGTTACAGTTATAGACTCCGCTAACCCAGAAATAGTACCTCGGGTTAAGAACTTTGCTTCAGGGTGAGAACAGAAATCGTGCTCCGGCGGCGCGGCGGCAGCGGGAGGCCCCATTAGCTAAAGTGGTACCTCAGGTTAAGAACGGACCTCCAGAATGAATTAAGTTCTTAACCTGAGGTACCACTGTAATCTAAACATTAAAGACTTTGGGAAGAATCATTTTTCAAGACTTTGTTCTTCAGCAACTGGGAGCCACGACAGCACATAGCCTTGTTTTTTACCCCAGTAAACTTATGTAAAAGCACCTCAAAAGCACAGGTAGGGTAATCAAACCTTTTAATTAAAAAAAAATCCATCAAAATTAGGAGCCTCCTTGCACAAAAATCACTGGATCTTTGTGTCAGACACTTGGCAGACTTCATTTCCCTCCACCCTAAACGGACTAATATGCCTGACAATTCCAGCCAGTTCTGCCAAACAATTTTTTTAAAAAAGGTATAGGCAGTTGTTGCTTTTCCTTTTGTAGTAAATGGGTCAGCCGTCCAAAATGAGGTGAGGCAACTCTTTGCCTCTGATCTGAGGTGAAGCATAATTGTCCAACCAAGGCAATCCCCTTCCAAGCCAATGAGGAAGATTCTGAGGTAAATATATTTTTTTTCTCCACACAGCCCTGAGAATCAGGCATTCACAACAAAAACCTCTTAAGGAATAACAGTATGAGAAATTTCTTAATGTACCTCAGAAAAAGAACCTCCCTTTCCTTCCTGCTGGGCTTGGCACAATATCTTATAGCACAATATCTTATATCTTATCCATTATAATGAGTGTTTATATTATTGGAGCGGGGGGGGGGGGAGTTGTACTGCAAAACAGAAAATACATCCCTCCTTGGCCTCACCCTGCCTTTTCAGCTTCTGCCATTTTTGGCCATGGTAAGTAAGAATAGAGAAACCAAAACAAGCAGCACAAGAAAGAGGCAGTAAGAAAAGATAGCTTGTAAAACAAATTTTTAGAGCCACAAAGAATGGAGAACTTTGCCCATC
This sequence comes from Podarcis muralis, assembly GCF_964188315.1. Taxonomy (NCBI): domain Eukaryota; kingdom Metazoa; phylum Chordata; class Lepidosauria; order Squamata; family Lacertidae; genus Podarcis; species Podarcis muralis. Next base: position 88,850,866 of record NC_135659.1, on the reverse strand, counting down.
TCTGCAGTGCTGCCTAGTGTTGGGGCTGGGACAACTTATTGTGTAATTGAATTATGGATGTTCATTTTAATGTTTGTGTGACTGGGTTTTGTTTGTATTTTATAAAATGTTATTACAAAGATTAAAATCATTGTGGAAGAAATTGCAAAAGAAGCGCACACATACAGGCCAAAAAAAAACCCACATGCATGGTGCCCTGCATGCAAATACACAAAAAAGTCAATTACAATTTAAGGTGTGCCCTATAGATTTCTAGGTGCCCTTGGTAACTAATACAGCTTAAGCAGAATATCAAATGATATGAGTGAAAATATATGTAATGCTAAAACTGAGCACATAACATGTACATTGAAACCATGATAAAACAGTGGGCAACTGAGCTTAAAACTGCAAGAGAGAGAGAGAGAGAGAGAGAGAGAGAGAGAGAAACCAAAACAGAGATATTTGCCTATCCCTGGAAGTCCCAGAAAACAACCTCACTGCTGCATTTTGTACTAGATGCACCTCCTTCTTTCGTTCCTTTTCCTCTATTCATCTACAATTCCTCTACAATTCATCACTAGGTGCAGCTTCTGAAATAACCTTAAAGGCAGCCCAGCACAGTGTCTTGCAATAATCCAGTCTTGAGGTTACCAATTCAAGCACCACTGTAAACTTTGTAAAGAGTTTGGTTGTTGACATTATTGACATCCATCTGTCTCAAGAGACAATGGAGTGTGCCTCCAGGGGTGAAGTCAAACTGCTGCATTAGTTAGCGTTAAAGTGACCTCCCCAGGGCACAAGCCTGGGAAGTGTGTGCGGAGGTCCTGGGCTGCTCAGACAACAAGACCCCTGCCTCACTGATGTGGTCCAAAAGAAAGCAGAGCAATACATTTGGCACTAACTTGACTGCAGGAGTTGCAGGAAGGAGGCATACAAGGTATCATCCAACTGTCTTAGGGACTCTACTCCAGATGTGTAGGCTTTACTCTTTAGCCTTTCTTCTCCTGAAGATATCCTGCAAGGCAGAGGTGGTTTAGGATGTGAGTTTTCCTTCATTTTCCTAGATGGGCTACCTTCTTGAAGTAGTCGGGCGAGCCTTCTGGTAGCTTTGAAAAGTCAGATAGTTGTTTATTTCCTTGACATCTGATGGGAGAGTGTTTCACAGGGCGGGCGCCACTACTGAGAAGGCCCTCTGCCTGGTTCCCCGTAACCTCGTTTCTCGCAGTGAGGGAACCACCAAAAGGCCCTTGGAGCTAGACTTCCGTGTCCGGGCTGAACGATGGGGGTGAAGACGCTCCTTCAGGTATACTGGGCCGAGGCCGTTTAGGTCTTTAAAGGTCAGCACCAACACTTTGAATTGTGCTCGGAAACATACTGGGAGCCAATGTAGGTCTTTCAAGACTGGTGTTATATGGTCTCTGCGGCCGCTCCCAGTCACCAGTCTAGCTGCCACATTCTGGATTAGTTGTAGTTTCTGAGTCACCGTCAAAGGTAGCCCCACGTAGAGCGCATTGCAGTAGTCCAAGTGGGAGATAACCAGGGCATGCACCACTCTGGCTAGATAGTCTTCGGGCAGGTCGGGTCTCAGCCTACATACCAGATGGAGCTGGTAAACAGCTGCCCTGGACTCAGAATTGACATGCCCCTCCATGGACAGCTGTGAATCCAAAATGACTCCCAGATATCCTGTTCAGGACCAGGGAGTTTCCCACACCCACCCACCCCTTGTCCCCCAAGAACAGTACTTCTGTCTTGTCAAGGGTTTGAGAACCATCGGTGGCCTCACCTGGTTTAGCCAGCCAGTCAAAGTTGTTGTTTTTGGGTGCGGCCGCTGTTGCATGCTGACAGGTCCTAGGAGCCACACTCAGTGTGTCTGTAATACACCCTTACTACTTACATGGTGCTGAAATTTTGGTGCAAGTTGTAGCTTACCATGTCTATGCTGTTTGGCGCATGAGTGAATTAGGAACAGCCTTAAGTTTTCTCTTAAACCAAAGCTTTTTGAGCCTTAGAATATTCTTTGTATACTTTGACACGAACACTGTCGACAGGGGAGACAATCATCTGTTGGGAAAGTTTAGCTAAGGCATGTGGGGCCTAACCACTGTGTCGGGAATGCCTGTCGTTTTTAATGCAGCAGTAATATTTTTGCAGTACCCATGATGTGTTTATAGTTTGAGTAATTCCCTTTGCAGAAATTCAAGGCCAAGCAAACCGGCTACAACGCTAACCGGAAAACATCAGTTAAACAAAGCAATGCTTGTAAACAGAGAAGCTTTTCAAGATGCTTAGAAAGCTGAGGTAATTTTAATCTCTTTTAGTATTTTAACTTTTGCATGTTTCAAAGTATGGTTCTGAATGTTTCTTGATTTTACTGTTTTGTAAACTGTTTCGAGGGTTTTTTCTACAGTCAACCAGAGTATGAATTTTATGAAATAAATTAAATAAATAAGGGCCCTCTTCCAGGATATCTGCCTTATTATTTGGTAGTTGTGCAGCAGAACTTTAAAACATGAATCCAGTTATTAAATTTATCTCTCCCCCTAGGATCCAGCAGTCAGGCTTGGAAGATCTCCTCTCCAGCCCAAGAAACCATCAAAGATGGATCTCTCTTTCTTCTATCACTTACTCAGCCTCGGTCGCTAACCTATAGGTTAGCTGATCATCCAGCTGAGTCACATGATCCTCATGCAGATGAACTGCCCACATGACTCTCTCAAAGTAGGAACACCAAAAGCTGCCTTATACTCAGACTATTTGTCTATCTGTTCCAGTGAATTTGCGGAACAACATAACAGATTTCAAACAGATGTCTTTCTCTGTTCTCCTTCTACCTTGCAATAAACACAAACTGTTCCAGCACATTTGGCAATATGAAACTCTAGTTTTAATTGCCTTATTTACAAGGCTTCTTCCACCTCCGTCTTCACCGAAGGCCTCCCACCGATTCTACTCAACAGCTCATGGCAAGAGTTTGTATGAAAAAGTCAACTGGTGTTCATATTTATTCTTGTCACCAATTACTATTTTGTTGCTTATTTTGTTAACTTATTGTCCTGTGCAAACAGTTTGGGGAGAGCGAGAGAGAGAGAGAGAGAGAGAGAGAGAGAGAGAGAGAGAGAGAGAGAGAGAGAGCGCTCATGCTCCCTTTGAAAAGCAAAGTTATTGTCTGGTTATTGTCATTAAAAGCAGAAGAACCAGTGAGATGTAGTGGGAAGAGTTTTGGTCATAGAGGAGGAAGATCTGAGTTGCCCAACATTTTAAACTTGTAGCTACCTGGAGGGCCATTCATAAGTGGGAGGGGGAAAATACGTTCTTCTCAGGAAAGACTATTCCTATTTCTGTGTTGACCATATCTTGACCCTGGAGGAGTAGACCCACAAACTCCTCTCCTCTAAGATAGGCTAAATTTTGGTACCTGACCATTTTCCCCTCACGACTGTGTTTAGTTTGGATGACTTACTTCCCACCCCTTCATGCTGGAGACTCAAGCCCACTTTGCTGTCTAACACCTTGGTTGCAGAAAAGATACAGAAAGTGTCCGTAGACTTTCCCCCTCCTCCATGATACAAGAGAATACTCTTTGGTGCTATTGTAGGACACGTTTAAGACAGTGTTGGAGGGACGTTTTATTAGCAAAAGAGCTTGTTGTTGTTTTTGTTTTTGTTAGGGAAGCAGTATGGGCCGCACTCCTCCTAAATATAAAAGAACTAGAGATCAAACATAAGAGAACTACTATTCCCAGAAAGCTCCTGTGCAAATACACTGAGCGTTAGATATTCCAAAAACTGCTAACTCTCTACAATACCGTATTTTTTGCTGTATAAGACTCACTTTTTCCCTCCTAAAAAGTAAGGGGGGGGTGTGCGTCTTATGGAGCGAATGCAGGCTGCGCAGCTATCCCAGAAGCCAGAACAGCAAGAGGGATTGCTGCTTTCACTGCGCAGTGATCCCTCTTCCTGTTCTGGCTTCTGAGATTCAGAATATTTTTTTTCTTGTTTTCCTCCTCCAAAAACTAGGTGCGTCTTGTGGTCTGGTGCGTCTTATAGAGCGAAAAATACTTTAGCAAAGCTTTCTATGAATTGAGTGATAAGAATTCTAGAATTTTGGCCAATCTATTGTGGAACAACCAACAGAAGCAGAAGTATCCTCCCTTAAGTTAAATAACAGGCTTCTGATAGACTTATAGGTGACTGTTTTGCAATGTAGCTGTAATGTCCACTCATAACTTCACATAGCCCATTTCACAACTGTGGGTGTCCTGCTGCAAAATTTGCAAATTATCAGATTCATGTTACAGTGGTGCCTCGCAAGACGAAATTAATTCGTTCCGCGAGTTTTGTCGTCTTGCGATTTTTTTCGTCTTGCGAAGCACGGTGTCGGGAAAGTTTTGGAAAAGCTTCAAAAATCACCAAAGTCTTTAAAAACCTCAAAAAAGGCTACCACACCGCGTTCTATGAGTTGCTCCTTGAAGTCAAGTCGCAACTGTATTAACGGTGTTAAGAAAAAGGAAACAAACTTGCAAGACGTTTTCGTCTTGCGAAGCAAGCCCATAGGGGAAATCATCTTGCGAAGCAGCTCAAAAAACAAAAAAAACCCTTTCGTCTAGCGAGTTTTTTGTCTTGCGAGGCATTCGTCTTGCGAGGTACCACTGTACTACAAAGTACCAGTTTTGGGGGTTGGGAGCAATGCTGAGGTCGTGACCTCTCCTTGTTGCTGCATCTCCTTGATCTTAACAAGTCATAGTTCCCAACTGGGTTGAGAATACAAGACAGCAGGAACAAATCTCTCCCCGGTCCTCCCCACCCCCATCACATGCCTGCAGAGACTACAGTCAGCAAGCAGCTGCTTGAGGGGGAAAGGGATGGGTCTTTTAGATAGTTTATATTTCAAGGATTAGAAGCCCCCGGAATTCAGTTCTACCTCCCATCCAACTACAGTACCCAGTTTCTGCTGCCTCTTGCCCTTTGCTCCCTTCATCTATTCAAACAAACTGCAAATGCTTTCGCCATTACTTCCAACAAGATTTTCACACCCTTGCCTGTTTGAAACTGCTCCATTCTCCCACAGAGAGTCGCTGCTTGGTCCCCCACTATTAAACAACTCTTCTGCAGTCATTAGTTCTGATTTAAAAGCCAATAGAGTGTCTGTTCTTTTGCCTAGATATGTCAGAAATGCATAAGCCTATATACTAACCACAAATTCATTATCCAATTGCCTTTCCCTGAGAGATCACAATCAGGAAGGAATTATGAGGAATATACCCTCTTCCCTTTGTTGCTAGTTATTTGCAAATTGTTTTCCAACATCTGAAACTGATGCCAAACTGTAGCTGCAGATGTGCCTATGTAATTCGGAAAGCTTTGACCAAGTAGGAAAGCTTTGACCAAGTGGCCTGTTTGCGTGAGCATATTGCTTCCTTGGTGCTAACTATCGCTGCACAACATCAAGGCAATGCCTGGTCTCCTTTCTTGAAACTAGTCTTTGATCTGACAGTCCAGAGGACCATCCTTTGTAAGGCAAAAACCCTCAGGTGCCTGAAAACTGCAGCTCTAGTAGCTCACACTTCTTGTTGACCTCCATCTGTCTCGGGAGACTCACTCGCGGGATCATCGCCTTGTCATGGTGAGTGGGCTTGCACGTTCCTATGATCCTTGTGAGCGAAGCCGTCAGGAGTTCCGTACTCCCAGTAGGGTTGTACTCCCAGTAGGGTCAGTAGGGACAAAGCATGATCCAAGAAGTCTTCAATGGCAGAACTGGAAGATAACAAGCAGTATGTTACAACAGCTGTGAAGGCGGATGAAGGCTATAGCAGAGAAGAATCTACTGGTCATCGTGATATTCATGCCATCATCATAGAGCCTTATTGCAAAGACTATGCATTGATCAGCATGCACTGATCTCCACACATAAAACAAATTCACACACAGGTGTCTTCCAGAAGAAAGAAGTCTTGGGAGACTGTGGAAGAGTGTGCCTTTGTGGGGGAAGTCAAACTGTTGGAGACTTACAGCACCTGCTGTGGCTGTAGAGACTAATACAGGAGAGACATGTTTTGTTGCAGCTTGGGTAGCTGAAGGTTGTGCTGCTGCAGGTGCACCATAGAGTTTTCTCTCTTCAGTCCTCCCAGTGGTCATTCCTCCTCTGGTTACTGCTATGGAAGCATGACTTGCACAGGCTGTCTGCAAGAGATTCCCACACAGTAAGGTTGGTGTTGCCAGCCTTCATGTCTTGTTTGCATCATATGAGCATCATATGAACAGCAGGTATTTACCTGGGGCAGGCCCTGGTAAATAGGGACAGTTGGTGCATGTCTTCAATTGTCAGGCACACTGTGGCTTTTCTCTTGCAGCAATGGTTCCACAAGTGAGAAATACATGGATTAGGCATATATATTGTGGCACAGGATTTCCATTCTAAAAGACATGACACACAAGGAAAAAGGGGGGGAGGGAAAAAAGGTAGCTCAGGACACCAGTTACAACTCTTATGACATATAGGTAGCCTGAAAAATGTACAAGGCACTTGCAAATGGTTCAGATAGCCTGATGGAATGGCATTTGTAAAGGTAAAGGTAAAGGGACCCCTGACCATTAGGTCCAGTCTGGCCAACTCTAGGGTTGCAGCGCTCATCTCACTTTATTGGCCGAGGGAGCTGGCATACATTTCTGGGTCATGTGGCCAGCATGACTAAGCCACTTCTAGTGAACCAGAGCAGCACACAGAAACGCCGTTCACCTTCCTGCCGGAGCGGTACCTATTTATCTACTTGGACTTCGTGCTTTTGAACTGCTAGGTTGGCAGGAGCAGGGACCGAGCAACGGGAGCTCAGCCGGTAGCGGAGATTCAAACCGCCAACCTTCTGATCGGCAAGTCCTAGGCTGAATGGCATTTGAGGGAGGGCCAAAGGCAGCAATGGGGCAATGGAATAGCCTGTTTGTCTTCTCTCCCCCTGCTCTGCAGCCTGATGAAATGACTGCCATTAGAAGACAATATCTGAGTAAACATACATAGGATTTTGTTATTAAGTGTGGAGAGGTTGCATGTGTACAGTCTAGGGTTGCCATGTGTCCTCTTTTTCCAGGACACGTCCTCTTTTTGGAGGGTAAAATTTGAGACAAATTGCATTTATTTGCTTTGAATGGCTGTCGTAGCATTCTCTTTTTTGCCTAGTGTGCACTGTACTATAGAGCAGGTGTGAGCAGACTTTGGACTTGCAGAATCTACTTTGTTTTTTACTAGAATCCTTGGATCCACCAACTAGAGCTGGTACAAAATATATATGCTTCAAATTAAAAAATTGTGAGCCCACAAATTTGCTTTGAACCCCGGTACTGAACGGATCACACAATATTTTGACAGCAAAAACCCACACACCCCAGCTTTCTTCATTTTGGTGCCATAGTATACATTTGCAAGATGACTGAGGAACTACTTACAGTAATCCTAGTCATTTTCCAGCAATGCTCCTTGATCTCATCTACATATATATAATATCCAGCCCATATCTGAACTAATATACAGTGCTTTTTTTCTTTAAAAAATGTTTAGGGGGTACTCTTGTTTTCCTACTCATTTTGAAATACTAGGTCAAACTTAGACTCACAAAATGTTTAGGGGTATGTGTACCCCTGCATCCGCCCATGAGAAAAGCACTGCTAATATATGATTGCACCCATGCCTAGACTCATTGTTAAAACCATGTTTATGGAAGACAATCTTACTTGGCTACGAGTGATCACCAAAGAAGAAGAATTGGTCAGTTGAGTTGGGTTGTGTGGTGTGTGAAGGGAGCTTGCTCACATTGGCCTAATCCTGTACATGTCCACATAGAAGGGGGAGTTGTTTTTGGTTTGTTTTTAAACACTGCTTAGGATTGCAGCCCAAGTGGAAGACGATTCCTTTTGAAAATTGGTCCCACTGTGCGCCAGTTGCATCTCCAGTGCCTAAGAGCATCTGTTGCCATTGAAGTTGGGTTATGTCAGCAGATGTGTCAGCTAAGACAAACAATTGGGGGCCACTCTGGCTGTTAACCTCTGAAACAGCAGGTCAAAATCGCATTAGACTGGCTACTTCATCATAAACCCATCCCAGAAAATGGCTTTGTTGTGACCTTTGTCAGAGGTGTGCACTTAACCCAGGCCTCCATCTCAACAGGTCTTCTGGGTGGCATCCTAGAATAAAACGGGACTAAAAGGAGGGGAAAGCCGTAACTCATTCAATTTCGCTCAGCTGCCTGTTGATGTTCAGCCTGCGGCCAGGGGGTTTTCTGGGGGCCATATGGCATCCTTCACAAGTGGTGAGATTTATTTTTTATTCGATTGCATCTTTGCATTTTTTGGCACACACATCTGGAGGTCGTGACAGGGACATTGTTTAATTTTATTGTATTTATCTGCTTATTTGAATGCTTCGGCTGCATGCGCTAAATTAGCTGTGCGTGCCATGAGTTATGAGCATAGCACACTCAGGCTAGGCATGCCGCAAAGCCAAATTCCATTCCGTACCTCTTCCATGTATGGATTACACAAGGAGAGCTGACGACTGCGCCTTGCCTGTTCTTGCCTGTTACGCAGAAAGTAAGGCAACGAGTCAGCTTATCTCAGCAACAGTCGCAGGGATCTCCAATCTCACCCTGGCAACACCTTTGACCCCAAGTGCTGCTATAGTTCCAGCTGCTGCTGTCAACTCTCAAAGTGCTACACTCCTGCTCCCTCTTTCCCTTCGTTTCCTTTGGTTCTACAGAAAGGTATGCCCTTCCCTTTGCCATACTCTCCACGCTTTGCAGTATCAGCCCCTAGTTGTCCCAACACAAGGGCAATGCACCCATGATCTTCAACAGATGGACTCTAGCTTTAAGACCCAGGTGACTTATATTATGTGCCAGCGTGGGCAAAATGAAGATCAGGATCTCAGTAGGTTGGTAAGAAAAAGAAAAAGAAGAGGAAGAGGAAGAGGAAGAGGAAGAGGAAGAGGAAGAGGAAGAGGAAGAGGAAGAGGAAGAGGAAGAGGAAGAGTTTGGATTTGATATCCTGCTTTATCACTGCCCTAAGGACTCTCAAAGTGGCTCACAATCTCCTTTCCCTTCCTCCCCCACAACAAACACTCTGTGAGGTGAGTGGGGCTGAGAGACTTCAAGAAGTGTGACTAGCCCAAGGTCACCCAGCAGCTGCATGTGGAGGAGCGGAGACGCGAACCCGGTTCACCAGATTATGAGTCCACCGCTCTTAACCACTACACCACACAGAGTTTCTGAATCACAATTGCTTAATTATGGCAGCAACAATGGGGTGATTTTCCCACCTAAATTGGGGTGCTGAAATGTAGGAAGCTAACCAAGGATGGCATTTTGTATGAAAGAATAGTGAGCAGTCTGTTCTTTCATTCCAACTGTATTTCTTTTGAACCCATCTGGCTCTTGTTAGGAGCATAGGAATCTGCCTTATACTGAGCCAGACCATTGGTCCATCTAGCTCAGTATTACCTGCACTGATTGGTTGTGGCTTTCCATGGTTCCGGGCACATGACATTCCCAGCCCTACCTTGAGATTCCATGGATTGAGCCTGGAACCTTCAAGATGCAAACCAGATGCTGTACCACTGACCTACACCCCTTCCCCTGGTTGGCAGATCTTGGAGGTCAAGTAAAACAGGAAGTAGATCCAACAAACCAGAAGTCTGCCCACCCTTGTTCTACTTCTAGAGGACAGAGCTGCTGGTCTGGTTTCTGACAGAGGCGTACCTAAAGGTAAAGGGGTTTCGGTGCTCATCTCGCTTTATTGGCCGAGGGAGCCGGCGTACAGCTTCCAAGTCATGTGGCCAGCATGACTAAGCCGCTTCTGGCGAACCAGAGCAGCACACGGAAACGCCGTTTATCTTCCCGCCGGAGTGATACCTATTTATCTACTTGCGCTTTGACATGCTTTCGAACTTATAGGTTGGCAGGAGCAGGGACCGAGCAACAGGAGCTCACCCCATCACGGGGATTTGAACCGCCAACCTTCTGATCGGCAAGTCCTAGGCTCTGTAGTTTAACCCACAGCGCCAAGTTTCTGACAGAGGCGTACCTAGGGGTTGGCAAAACTGGTCTCTGCCAATTGGACCCTGGGGCACAAAAATCACCCATCAGACTATAGAGTGTCTAATGTCTATGTGTATGGTAGCACACTTCAGCTGTTGTGGTGAGATCAAATGCAAAAGAAACTTTCTGCCCTTCTCGCACTGTGGCACAAAGGTGTGTAGTAAAATAATTGGGGGGGGTGAGGGGTAGCAAAATAGCTCCTTCCTAAGGGCACAAGGGACCTTAGGTACACCTCTTCTTTCTGATGGGTTTCATTGTCACCCTGAAGATGGCCTAAGGTTGGTATTGAAGGTGTAAGGTCAGCAGGAGTCAACTGAAGGGGTTGGTTGGGTCCCACCTGGACTTATGAAGCTGTTGACTGTGGGCTTATCTCCATCTGTCCAAGCAACTCTTTGCTTGGGCAGTGACGATCAACTTGCCATGTTGACTGTCATCTTGCCTTCAGACTGCAAGCAAGTGGCTTTAGAAATGAGATCTACGAGTCCTGGTTGAGCTGCAGTTTGTCAATCTTCAGTCCCGTTGAAATCAGTAGGACACATTAGCCACAGCTAACTGAAGTCCTGCTAATTTCAATGGGATTTCAATGTAACTAATTTTTGCAAGCTTTTTGCCGGTCACTTCCACTTACATCTGAGGAACTTCAGTCTCTCGTCTGCTGTGCTTTTTACGACTAGGCTGGTTTCTGCTGCTAACACTGATTTTGTGGCTTCATTATTTGCTGGTATGAACTGGATTTTTAGACGTTGGTTTTCATTGTTCTAATTTGTTAAGGCCTCCCAAGTGAAATGAGAGTGCAGGGCACAATATGTAAATCTTTAAATAAAGAAACATTCGTTTGAATTGGTCTGGATGGGAATATGACTACCATCATGAGTCTGATGATTGTGGATGTTGAGAAAAGTGGTACCATGTTCATGGAACTTGATGCTGGCTGTAACCATCTGCTTCATATTAGTATTTCCCCCATGCAATAGTTGGCACCTCCCTACCAAAGAAAGGCTGTAATTGCTCACTTGCAGGAGAAACTGTGTGAAACAACCTTAAGAGTTAAGTCAAAACCAAATAATGTGGTTCTGAAAACCAAATAATCCAGGGCAACTCTCCTGAGACGTCATCTTAAATCCAAGCGCTCCAGTTTTCATGGTTTGTAGCCTACATTCTTTGAATGTTTTATCTTCAGAGCTCTGAAAGGGGGTTCAAATTACAGGAAGCTCTGTCCATTTGAGACCCTGTCTCCTATTTCCATGGTGCTGGCAAACTTCAATGTTATGGTTTCTGTAGTATGGGGACAAATACCATACTTACATGGCTGCTTAGTCTATCAAAGCACAACATGCAATGTGGTTTAGTGTCAGGGGAGGGAGAAAGTCAATTCACTTTGCATTTTAATGTGAACTGAACTAATTCACAATTCCCAAAACTATATGTGAACCAAAACACAGCCACCCTTTGAAATTTGCATTTTTCTGGATTTTGTGATGCAGTATTCCAACAGAAAAGGCTAGAAAAAATATGTACATTGGGAAATGTGTGCATAAAATAAAATCTAAACATGAATTTTATTAGAGATTATTGCTTGCAAAACTGTGAATATTAAGCAAAACTTGAAACAAAAATATGTGTATTAGGAGAAATTCCTACTAAAATGCTGGTGAATTTTCATGGTGACCTTTTTTAAATGGCAAACTGATACAGAAAGACTGGGAAAATGAGAAACTGAGAAAAAGTAAAATGGTCAGCTTTGTCAGTTGCTAGTGTAGGTCCTGGGAATTTGCTCCCACTGGTTTCAAAATCCATACCATTTGTTATCATGCCTATTTTGGTGTCCTAACTTCTTTCACCTTTAAAATACTAAGTAGCTTGACCTGCAGCTAACCCGTGACATGATAAATTGACATCAGAAGGTGTTAAATTCTGGCTTCATTCCTGTGAAGTTAACACATTTCCTCTGGTGTGATAAGCACAGTGAAACAAAATACATTTTTTTAAGCATGTAGGTGCTTTTATCTCTTTTATGAGCTTTTGCATCTGTCTTGTTGAAGGGCTGTGTATGAGCTGGGCAACTTTGGAAGGAGTGAATAGATCAGTCCTGTTGTCTTTGTCCATGGAGTTTTCTTGGGAGGGATACTGGAGTGGCTTGCCGATTCCTGCTCCAGGTGGATCACGTTTAGTCAAAACTCTCTACTATGAGCTGCCATGGACTGCAAGAAGATCAAAACTATCCATTCTGAAGGAAATCAGCCCTGAGTGCTCACTGGAAGGACAGGTCCTGAAGTTGAGACTCCAATACTTTGGCCACCTCATGAGAAGAGAAGACTCCCTGGAAAAGACCTTGATGTTGGGAAAGATTGAGGGCACAAGGAGAAGGGGACAACAGAGGATGAGATGGTCGGACAGTGTTCTCAAAGCTATTAACATGAGTTTGACCAAACTGCAGGAGGCAGTGGCAGACAGGAGTGCCTGGTGTGCTCTGGTCCATGGGTCACGAAGAGTTAGACACGACTAAATGACTAAACAACAATAGATCTGCCCAGTGTTGTTCTCCTTTCTCAAGTGGCCACCAAACTCTGAGTTGCCAGCCTCCAATCTGAGCCGCACCTCGGGGTTCTACTATATACCCTTTCAAGATATAAAATGAGATCAAGGTGAGGTGGGAGACAAAGGGTGGTTGACTCCAGCCCTGGCACAAGATGAAAGGCAGGGAAGAGTGGCAGAGATATAAAAAGGGGACTTGAGTCAGACCCATTTCAGATGGGACAAAAGAGGAGAAAAATAGGACAAGCAATTCAATTCAAATCACTTTCATTTTCTCCTCCCCCATATTTCTGTCTTGCCCGGAATTGATCTTGTATATCTCCCTGTTGTTGAGCGAGGGGGAATACAAGATCAATCTCAGAGCAGACAAAAGTGAAAGCCAATTTGTGCATACTGTCTGCCCCTCCATTCTCCTTTTTTTCTTCTTCTTTTTTGAGTCATGTCCAAAACAGCTCCCCTGTAGCTTTGACCAAAACTATACCAGTAGCTGGGAACTCACACATACTAGGAAATGCAGTCCGGCAAAGCCAACTGTATTTCATCTTGGAGCAGACGAAATAAATTAAGAAAATGAGACAAAGCCGAGTTGAGATAGGGGGAGTCTTGCTTTATGCAATTGGCAGCCTTTTATCCTTAATTGTATGTTGCCTTTTTAAAAAATGCTCTTCTGTTAGAGGATCTTATCTTGCACAACAGCAACTATGGTAAATTGATATGGATATCTATTTGGGAAAATCTACTTTTTTCCAAACCTCAGTCTCTGGAGTGCCCTCCTTATAGTATAACTGTATTTGCACAACCTTCTGTCCAATTCACTCCTGCTTATTTGCATTTATTACTAACAGTATTTGGACATTGTGGAAACAGTGGTGCTACATTGCACTGAACTGTTCCTTTATCGTTGTTCTGATTAAAGCAGGTGTGGAGAAGCAGTGACCCTCCTCAAGGTATTGTGCTCCGGTTCCCAATAACCACAGCAATCATAGCTGATGGTTCTTCTTTCATCTTTTTCTCTCCATCCTTTTAGCCCAACTTACCACTTCTAAGGTATATCACTTACTTAAATCAGTGGTGTGGAAAAGATTGGCTGGGATCTATTGGTTGATTTATAGCAGCTTGACAAGAGTTTCCAACTCTGAGTTGCTTTAAACATGGCAACAACCAAATGGCTTTTCCCAGCTAAACTGGACTGCTGAAATTAAGAAAGCTAATGGAGGTGCAGAAAGCTCCAATCATTTCTCTCAGTGGAAATAAAGTGCTATGCTCAGAATATGCTCAGAGGCACCCTGGTTTTTAATTGCCACGTTTGTCTTTTGCTGGCTGTGGTTGGTAGATCTTGGGGGTTTAGTGGAAAACTAAGTACAGTGGTACCTTGGGTTAAGTACTTAATTCGTTCCGGAGGTCCGTACTTAACCTGAAACTGTTCTTAACCTGAAGCACCACTTTAGCTAATGGGGCCTCCCGCTGCCGCTGCGCTGCTGCAGCACGATTTCTGTTCTCATCCTGAAGCAAAGTTCTTAACCCGAGGTACTATTTCTGGGTTAATGGAGTTTGTAACCTGAAGCGTATGTAACCTGAAGAGTATGTAACCCAAGGTACCACTGTAGATCTCAGAAGCCTGAAGTTTGCCTACCCTATCTTTGTTCACATCTGTGATTTTTCACTATGTGAATCTTTCTCTTCCTTGGACTGCAGCCTTCCTTTGTCTTGACATGCCAAATACAGAAAATGTCATTTTTTGTGATAACGAGCTCTATCAGAGCTCAGTAGCGTGCAATAACTCTTCCTTAAAAACCTTTGACCATTGACATTCTTCACACATTTTCCTGGAGCATGTTTCATTCATGTCTAGGCTGTTGCAAATTTACTGGCCCTGAGGGCTGTTTGCTTTATAGCAAAGCTCCGCTTTTATCTGAGAGTATGTTCCGCAAAAAGCTCCCCTGGGTTTCACTTCAACAAGGTCTCGCAAGTTCATCAGCCAGATGTGAGTTTGTAGCCGACTTAGCACAGCAGACATACCTCCTGGCCTGCTATCCTGCAGCCTTAATATCCATTGGGGATTTCACCACTGGTTTTCTTGGGGGTAGAATTGCACTCTGGTGGAAGAATTTTCCCTGAGATATTTTCCATTTTAAATGCATTAAAATACAGCACTCCCTAGGTTTGATATGCTTACTTTAAATGGAATTAGATTTATAGAACTTTTGCTAGACAATCAGTTTGCAACATTAAAAGCACAGTTGGTGCATGAAATCCAAAGAACTTTCCACAAAGAACTCCATCTATTTGGGGCATACCTTTTTTCTTTGCTCCCACCAGTCAAACTGTGCTATATTGTTGCTTAGAAAAGAAAAGAAAATTGTCCCAGCTAAAAAGACCATTGCAATTATATGAGCTGTCTGGACTGTGGATACTTATGCAGATATCGCAGGCACCAACTGCACAATTCCCATAACATCACTACTGGCATGTGACACAACCTATTCTTATTTGCATTATTATTTTGTGACCCAGTGCTCAGCATTCTGAATGAGGGGTTGCAAGGGCACAGACCTTGTCTTCCCGCAAGGTAAACTGTCAGTCCCTGCCTCCCCTTGCAGCAGGTCCATTTTTTATGTTGCGCTTTTAGTAGGGCTGGCTGCTGGCTGAAAGAAAAAGGGCTTCGCTTCACCAGGCTCCTGTTGTGTACTGGAGTGCTGGTTAATGTCAGGTGTTATGTACTGAGTTGAATAGGATCCAAACTGCAGCAGTCTGATTGGTCCTAAAACAATGCAGCAGTATGATTGGTTGGCAGGAGCCACCCAATCCAGCTCCAGATAGAAGTGAATCCACAACCTGATTGGCCTACAGGACAATTCCGGAATTAGCCAATCACATGCAGTCCATTGTGTAAATAATGTATACAAAGCAGATACTTTGAGGGGACTTTAATTCCCTCCTCACCACTATGAGCTGAATAAAGAGCATGAAATCCACTCTCGACTCTGAGTATATTTCATCAGTCTTTGTCTTTTTGAAGGCAGGCATTGGCCCAGCCATCCCGTCCTCCTCCAAGAAGCTGGTTTCTTACCCACTTAACCGCTTACTGAAAGCTGGTTCATGTCATCACTTGATTAGCCAACAGTTGCTCGCTTGTAGTGGGATTGTGATTCAACTCCATTGACACCAGATGAAAGTCCTAGCTGTGTTGTAAGATCTGCAATGCCTTATTCCCAAAGCCATGCCATCAGTTGATATTGTGGTCATCAATACATGTACCCTCAAAGTAAATGGCCTGACAAAGTAAATCCAGAACAAGTCTTTCTGTATCTCAAAAATAGGTTAACTGGCTATATGCTAACTCTATCAAGAAAATGGCAAAAAGTACCCAGTTTCCAAACCTCTGGCTGGCTGCTGATGGAAGCAGAATACTGGGTTAATGGGCCTTGACTGGATCAAGCAAAACAGTCCTGATGTTTCAGGACTAAATGGCCTTTTAAGCCCAATTGTAATTAACTGACTCTAATTCATTAATCAATTCCATACTGAGTTGGCGAAATTCTGAAAGGCCCAAAATGCTTTATATTTTATAAGAAACAGATACAGGCTACTCTGTAGAATTTGCTCCCTCCTCCATGTGGAACTAATAGCTTAGCTTGAAATGCTGGATTTAAATGCTGATGTTTATCAGTGCTTTTGTTGGTTCCCTGTTTTGATGCAAGGTTATACGAACATTTTCCGTCATTGTACTTGTGGACGGGCTTCTGTTTTGTTTTCAGTGTCTCAGTCAGGGCGCCATTCTGAGATCTTGGGACAAGTTTATTATTGTTTAGCGAACTTTTTGCACAAATTATTCTTTCATTTTCAGTTCTGATTAAAGAAGCAGCAGTGTAAACAGCTTAATACAGGAGCAGGGAGTTTACTTTTGAATAGTTGTGCCGGGACAATAAAATAATCCCATCCCAAAATTATCTTTTTTTAAATTATCTTTTATTAGTTTTCAAATTATTATGGAGACAAAAATAACAAAAATTCAATAATATGTCCAACTAAAGGCAGAGCATACAAAACCTGAACACATTTTTATTTAATACCACTGAAATAATAGCAACCTTATTTCTCTAGATGGTTGGGAGAGATACATGAAAATCTGAACCTAAACTATATGAAATAAAATCCCACCATACTGAATAGAAATGACCAGGAACTTCCTGTCCCTTAGAGAACAGTTAACATATGTGTTCTTTTTTCTGCAATAACTAACTCCAGAGATATTTATGCCATAAGGATATAGTCAGACTTGTGCTATAGAGACCCTGTCAGCTGCCGGCGTCCATGTCAATAGTTCCTTTTGGTAAAATGAATTCATAGCAGGGTCAGCCCAGGGCGTTTTGCTGCCCAAGACAAAACAGAAAATACTGCCCTTCCTCTGCAGCAACCACCACTTGAGGAACTGGAGGTAGTTATCATGGTGATGACAGGTAAGGAATGACCAGGGGAGGAATTAACTCTGTATTGTCAAAAGTGCACCTGCAAGTTAGGGAAAAGCATAGTATCCATTAGTCTAGGGTTACCAGACGTCCCCGGTTCCTGGGGACAGTCCCTGGATTTGCAAATCTGTCCCCGAACAAATTCCATCCCCAGAATGTCCCCAGATTTGCAAATCTGTCCCCTGGAAACGTGGCAGCGGCAGCCTCAGCAGCCCGGAGCCAGCCTGGTAGCGCAGTTGGCTCTGGCTGGCTTCAGGAGCTGCTCACTGCTCGCTGCCGTGGCTCAGGAAAAATGGTGGACCCAATGGCAGTGAGCAGCTACTGGAGCCAGCCAGAGCCAACTGCACCACCAGGCTGGCCCCTCCTGGGCAACAGCCGCCTGACCGTGACTCCCAAGCCTCCCCTGATCTGTCAAAACGAAGGGGGAAGGGGAAAGGAGATTGGGGAAGGCTAGGGGGTCATGGGCGGGTGGCGTGCCGTTGCCATGTTTTAAAAAAAATTCTGCGCATTTATGTTTCACAGGGTGAGAAAGAAGGGCTTTGCACCTTTATACAATATGCCTGTGTGCTTGGGCCCAGCCACCACTCCTCAGTGTCCAGCCAGCCTCTGACAGCAACCCAGGGAAGCTGGTGGCAGAGTAAATGGAGAGGAGCCAGCAGTGGTGAGTGGAAGAGGAGGCTGACAAACATAGGAGGCAGTTCCTTGGAAGTCAAATCTGCCACCTGAGGCAGCTGCTTCACCGTGCCTCATGGGTGGGCCGGCCAAGGGCAAGTCTACTATGAAACTAATGAAGCTTAAACCTCAGGGCCCCTAATCCCAAAGGGGCCCCAGAAACAACTTTAGCGTACATTGCTCAAAACTTTTGGGTCTAGTGAGTGGCACGACTCAAATTGATTAATTTTTTGTTGTATATATTTCTACAATCCCAAAGTTCGACCATCAGTAGCACAGATGCTGTATAGGTGTGGTGCTCTGTCATGGAATAAGCCCACTGAAGAAGATAACAGTGGTTAACCAGAACCATAGCTGTTAACCATCCCTTATTTGGCGGGAAAGTCCCTTATCCCAGCGCCGTGTCCCGCTGCTGTCCCTTATTGATGATGTCCCTTAAATTTCCCGGGTTTCAAAAGAAGCAGCTCCTCTCCCTCCCTCCCTGCTGGCCAGGGAGGAGGGAGGTGCCAACTGTGTTGCTTGGCTGCGTTGCTCACCCAATAAGGAGTCTAAGAACGACTGGGGGGTGGAGCTTGCATGCCTTGTGCCGATCAAATTGGACTCACCTTTGCTCAGCGTTTCCCAGCGGAGAGGTGACGGTGGTTTTCTCAGCGTTCCCTCAGAAGAAGGATTGGCTGTTAAACCACTCTGAAAATTGTAGCTCTGTGGGGAGAATAGGGGTCTCCCAATATGTCTCATCACCCTTAACAAACTACAGCTCCCAGAATTCTTTGGGGTAAGCTAGGGCTGTTTAATTGTATAGTGTGAAAAGTGGCCTAGGTGTTGCCAATTTATTATTTAAGAAGCTTTGGAAATATAGGACAACCCAAATGTTCCCTTCCTCTTCTCCCCTGCCCCTCAAACACACAAACACACTGCAAGTAGAGCTTTCATTAGAAGAAAGTGCTTAAAAAAAAAAAAAAAGCAGCTCAGTAAAATAATGTAAACAGAGAGTTTCAATATTCTTTGTTTAAATTGCCTGGTATATTGTAAACCACTTAATCCTGAAAGATTTTGCTGTTCTATAAACCTTTTCCATACATAGAGAGAGATGTATTTCTAATCTCTTTTCTCTTTTCAGCATAGCTACAGAAACAGATCTTGTTCTGTGTATTTAACATTTTCCTCGACTGCTGCCGTAGCAGATTCTAACAAAGGGATTAAGAAGTTTTAAAGTCCACAGGGGTGGCACATTGTTCCGTTGGTCAGGAAACACTTTTGTGTTAGTTTACTCAGCTTAATAGTGGCTGAGATTACACTCTTTGGAGCTTTATTCTGACCCAAATTTCCTGGACCAGAGAGTTTCATGGTTTTTTTGTTTTGTTTTGTTTTGTTTTGTTTTAGCACAGGGCAGCCTCAGAACCCAGAGAGAGGAGGCTTTAAAGGCAGGGAATTCCATGAGTTGATGGGCAGGATCAGGCCCTCTCAAGCATTCTTTCAGACATTGAACCCTCTTCCTTAGTTCCCTTTACTTAACCAACCTTTTCATGCTTATAGATACCTGATTTTTATTTGTAGCCAGCCCCAGTAGAATGGTGGGTCTATCAACTTGATATTTACTTGCTGAGATTACCATCTGAGATAGCTTGGATGATAAAGCATGGGACTCTTAATCTTAAGGTCATGGGTTTGAGCCCCACATTGGGCAATATATTCCTGATTTGTAGGAAGTTGGACTGCATGACCCTCCTGGTCTCTTCCAACTCTTTGATTTTATTATATATATGGGGCCGGTAAACTCTGTTAGCAGCATTGATTCTTGCGATCCCTGGGATCAATGAGCTTGCACTGTGTTGCTCCTTCAGAATGCTGATTGTTCTGCTCTAACACTGCCTCTAATAGGCTACAGCAAATCTCACAAGATCTGGGCACTAGATACATAAGTGCAGGGAAATAGGTTTCCATAAATAATCCTCAAGCAATTTAGCCTCAGCTTTTTACTGATGATAATGCAATTGCCTTGTAAAATGCACACAAACCCCTCCCCCCATACTACGGAGGCACTAAGAAACTCTTATCAGTTGGGACAGGCCCTCTAAGCTTTACACCTGAGCATCAAAACCTTTCAAAGAGGGATGGAATTCAAGATTTGGGGAAATGGCCAAAGGGACCCAGTTCCCCTTTGATGTTTTGTTTTCTGCTACATTTGGAAGTACTTTTCCAACCCCACAATCTGAAGAGTGTTGTTTGTTTAGTAATCCTAGTGAGGTGTGGTTACTGGAGAAAAGGCCCTCTCATCTCTGCTCTCCTAGACAGGTGCAACTGGCACCCACCTTGGTGTCCTTTCGGCAGTACTAAAAGACTTTGTAATTTCCCCGGGCCTTTTGATCTGGGCTAATATGGGGAGTATGGGATCTCAGGGTGACTTTTACCATCAGAGGGGAGGGCATAGGCAATTGGTTCCTATTTCCCTCTCCAGAGCACCCAAGAGCCTACAAGTAGCCCTGAGTAGTCATGCTGGCTTACCCTTCAAATCTGGTGGTGTTGCTGGTGAATACCAAGTCGGTCCATAATAAAACATTGCTCAGCCAGGATGTGATCATGGATGAGGGGGCTGGGCTGGCATGCATTACAGAGGCCTTAGCGGGTAAGCCAGTTGTGCCCTATTAGGTACCGTATTTTTTGCTCTATAAGATTCACTTTTTCCCTCCTAAAAAGTAAGGGGAAATGTGTGTGTGTCTTATGGAGTGAATGCAGGCTGCGCAGCTATCACAGAAGCCAGAACAGCAAGAGGGATTGCTGCTTTCACTGCGCAGCGATCCCTCTTGCTGTTCTGGCTTCTGAGATTCAGAATATTTTTTTTCTTGTTTTCCTCCTCCAAAAACTAGGTGCGTCTTGTGGTCTGGTGCGTCTTACAGAGCGAAAAATACAGTACTTGGCCAGATTGGAGGGTCAGAGGAGTCGCAATTGACCACAGGGGTTCCATCATAATCACTAGGAAACCAATCTGGCTGGGTGCCAGATGTCAAGGGCTGTTATCAAGCTTTGGGTGACCAGCAGATACCGCTTCCCCTGATTCATGTGTTACAGACAGTCTTCGAGTGTGGTTTGGAGAACTGTGGGATTTTAGCTTGTCATTTTTTCAAGTCCAGCTCAGAGATTCATGGGCAATACGTCAACCACTGGGCTGCCTCAATACATTGATCATAGGTCCACACATAGTCATGTCCTTGGTCTGCTTTTTACTACAGGACAAACTGGGAGTAATCCAATGGCCAGGAGGGGTGAGCATCTGCTTTGCATTAAGAAGGTCCTATGTTCAACCCTTGGTATCTTCAGATTGGGCTGGGAATGTCCCATCTGAACTCCTGGAAAGCCAGTGCCAGTTGGTATGTACACAATACAGAGTTGGATGGAGTAATGGTCAGATGCAGTATAAGGCAGCTTCCTATGTTTCTGTGTCATAGACGGATCACTTTCCGGTGAGGTTTGGACTCATATGCCCCCTCCCCACTTGGGGCAAAAAGAAGAAATAGTCCTCCAGCCACTTACAGTGAGATACTGGCCATTGTGCCTTTTAAAGCACCTACCCACCCCACACAGAGTCCTGGGAACTACAGTTTATCCCTCAACAGAGCTACAAATCCAAATTGAAACGAGCACCGCTAGGCCTGCATCATGCAGCCGAAGAGCCAAAAGAACTTCCTTCAGCCTGTTTGTGGCTAGCCTGCGAAGGAATCAAATATGTTGCTGGTACGGAAGAGTCTTTATTAGTTTAGTTTCCCTGCATCAAATAAATAGTTGGAAGGCAATCGCAAAGCTGCAGCCAATCACTGTGCTTTGAACTGTTTCAGATGCCTTTGATCCATTCATATCCAAGACAAAATGAATTATGGCACTGTAATGCGGCAAGTGTTGCATCCTTCAGAAACTTGGCTGATAAATTACCCAGGCAGAAGCATCACTAACCCAGAAGCAACGAAGAGAATCATGTTTCAATCACTTTGTGGGTTTTTACCATTGGCGTTTGTCTACAGACATGGCATCCTTTGAAATTTCTTGCTAAGCTACTCATTCAGATGCAGACTAAATCTACTCAGCTTCATATTTATCTCATTTAACAGGAGCCAGGGTTAACAAACTAGCATTCCTTTCGGTTGAATCAAAACTAGGCATATCCTTGTTCAATAGTAAGTTCTATAATTTCTCTTTATGACTCGGCCTAACGTTTTGAGAAGGATGGAAATAATTTGATAGCTCTGTCACTACCCTTCAAAAAATGTACTGGGATGAATTCTGGAAATGGGGAAGGGGGGCGGACTTAGATCAGTTTGAACTGAAGGAAAGCTGACTTTAAAAAGGGCCTGTTGGCTAGCATCTGTGACATCACCAACAAGGCTATTTTAACTTTTTGCTTACTTTAGACGTTTTATGGAGAAGCTAATAACACTTTATTTTTAAAAAGCATACTTTATTCCCAACAGTCGCTAGAGAAGTTTTGCAACTTTTTTCTTAATGTTTGCAGTTTTTGGTTTAATTATGTGGCTGATAATAAGACTTTACGTACCAGAACCATGATTTGGCCAAGGTTCCCAGAAGCAGCACCACCACATAACAGCATCTTCAAAAGCGCTTGGCACGCAACAGCAGAATCCGTACCCAAAGCTGAAAGTTGCCGTGGCTGCTGGCAATTTAGGCTTAATCAAGTGTGATGCAAAGAACTTGTAGCCTAAAATATTGAGATTAATATCATCTGGGTATTCACAAACCTTTTATTTTGCAATATGTTGTTGTGAAGTTACTCAAGTAGAGGTGGGTAGCAATCCGACAAGGCCAAACTAAACAAACCGCAGAAATTTGCTACAATCCATAAGTTAAAATTGAAAACAGATTCCATAGGAGTTGAAGCAAGTTTTGACCTGTATTTACCTAGGCTCAATAAAGAGCCAGTTTAATCTCATCATTGAGCCTCATCAAACTTAACAGAATAAATTAATCACAACTAAATTTGAGTCTCCATTCTTCTTATGTGATGCAAGTATAACTAATTACCTGGCTTGGAGACACCATATTTGCTCAATTAGATCTTTTGCTACACTAATTAATGCCTAGATTACAGAAAATGGATTTCCATTGTCTATAGGAACCCCTATCAAACCATTTGGGACTGTAAGGAACCTTGGGGAAACTGATATTCTAATTAAACCATTGACATGTATTTAATTCCATTACCTGATGACACAGATTTCTTTATATGTTGAAGGCCACATACTGGGGAAATTTGGGGCCATAATGTTGGACATTTTGTTGGCACATTTTACATATGGTCAAAAGATTTAATTGTTGTGATAGAAAATACTCAGCTGCCTAAGTATCCTTACAACAGTGTCAAACTTCCTATGTTTCTATTCCAGAAGACAGCTGGATTTTTTGAAAGAGGTAAGGACACAAGCAACATATCCAGTGCCTAGCATTTAGATCAAAGATGATCAACTTATTCTCAGGAGCTACTACAACTCCCATCATCACTGACCATGAGCCATGCTGGACAATGCTCATGGGAGTTGTAGTCTAAAACATCTGGAAGACACTGAGTTGACTACCATGACTCTAGATGATAGTCTGAGGTCCAGAACTGTTTGATCCACACTGACACACCTGGTGGACAGTTATATTCCATGATAAGGTTACTGTCTAGGATGAAGGACTTTCTGGGTAGAGACTGCATGAACTCAAACTCTATGAAGTCACTGACTGGGGTGGGGCTGAGGGTTTGCCAGATGAAAGATTTGTGTACCTTTCTGCATTTTCCGAGTCTGTAGAAAATAGCGATAGAATAACATATGCATGAAGTACACGAAGAGCATCATTTTTCTTTTGCTTACAATTGGAAGCAGGCAAAGCTGCAGCTGGATTTGGGCCTTATTCTGTACGACATGGGCCTGATTTACAAAGAGTTTCATATGCTCACATTGCACACACACATTGTGACTTTCTAAAAGAAATCTGTGGTTATTAAAATATACCACATATACCTCAGATACCAATCTACCTCATAATAAAAGGTTAGTTCCTTGAAACAAGATTGATTTCTCCACTGAGTTAATTAAAAGAAACACACACAGTAAGAAAAGCTATTTGCCAGTACAATAAATAGACTACATCTCAACAAAATACACCAAATTGGGCCAGGAAAATAGAAAACTAGTATATATGTGATAATGGAGAGAGGTGTTTTACTTTTATAAGTAGAATAATTTATTTATGTAATATATTCATATATATATACTATATATATATATAATATAGACAAAAGATCTCTTCCTTTCTTGCTGAAAACAATGTCCGTTACTTATTTTGCAAATTTTATATAGCTGGTTTGGGGATTTGCACGTTTTCTGAATAAGCCCAAAAGTTCATCAGTTCAGCCTACAGTCTTAACTGTGGTCTCCAGAACTATGTTCTTGTAAAATAATAGACTTTTAAAGAAAAATCCATTCTTATGAAAGTATCCTTTGGAAGATTCTCAACTATCAGTAATGAATGTCTTTTTCCTCTTTCTGATTAGCAAACACTGGGTGAATGTTCTTCCGCAGTCTTCTTAACATGCACCCAACTAATTCAAAAAGGCCATCCATTGATTGTGTAGAAATAGATCCAATTCTTCTGCTTTGTCTGTTCCTCAAAAATGAACTTTCATAATTGCAATTAACAGTTCCCATCACTGTATTTTCCCAGCCAGTCCTTCTAGCAATTTGAATTAAGGGCTAATATATGGCTTTGAATGTCCTTCAAATGCATTTTTAATGTTTCAGAATTTCTTCACCCCGGGGCAGCAGAGTGAATAGGACGGATAAACTAGTGTTCTTCTCTCTCAACATCTATCCAGTAGATCTGTTGTAAAATTCCATTTCAGTGCATGAATAATTGGTGCCTAAATCCAATAGCCTATGAAATACTCCCAGTATACTGTTAGCTTGCTATATGTTATAATTATATTAATATTAGCCATTCATATTCAATCTGCATAGATATTGTCATTTACATTTCTTCACCACTGAGATTACAATAGGAAGACAGGTTTGAACAACATTATGGAGAAAAGGGTGCCTTTTATAAAAAAAAAAGAAGTGACCAGAATATCAAATACAGGTACTGTTCCAATGTCCCAACTTGTCCCATGACAACTGCATGCGAAAAGCTGGACATTCATACATATGACAAGCACAAGTGAAGCATTCTTTTTTCCTGTCCCGCATCTTGACAGAGTAGGAAAGTTTTTCACTCTTTGAATCTTTATTTTTTTTCTTTTTTAGCCAGTGGGGGCTGTTCTTGGGACCGTAAACAGCGAAAATGTTGCCTTCCAAAATTGATGGATGCCATCATGGATGTCACCATCATGTGGGGTGTATAAGACTCAAGCAAGACATTAGCCAGAGCATTGCAGTTCAGTAACACTTCCTCCAGGCAGGTATATTGTCCACTTTCAAGATTGCATCAGTTCAGGAAAAGGAAGCACCTGCAGGTAGATAATCCATTTGAGAGTCTTGAACATTTGTTCATCTTCAGTGAGTTTCATATCTTAGGTAGGTAGGTACTCAACTTCATACCTGTGGAAGAAAAATGCACAATGAAAGGCTTTTCCAAATGCTGTTGAAATTTTGTTTTGTATTCTGAAACCATTATTATTTTTAAGGGCCAAAAGCAACGGTTATTTTATAAATAAATGAAACAAGCACTGAGAGCCTGTGTGGTGGAGTGGTTAGAGCTGCTTTCCTCAATGTGATGTCTACACAGATCAGCTACAGATCCCACAAGACCCCTGCTCCATACAAGACTTCAAGAAAAATATATATTTACCAGGTGTCTGGACATACTGCAAAGCAAAGTGTTGTCAAGCCATCCAGCTCATTTCTGGTGGTTACTGCAAGACAAGACTTGGCTCCAATTTCCCCCACACAAACCAATTTGTTGTTGTTTTGATTGATGACATGGGCTTTTCAGGGACAAACTATGAACAGAATGCTTATGCAACTTTTGCGCCATTTGCTGTGGAATAATTCTTCACTTATAAATATATATACCCAGAAATGTAGCAAGCAGTGCCAGGAAATGTTTGGGCAACAGGCAGAAAATTAAATTTCTGAGAACTATTAGCCATATGTTACCACAAAAATCAACTGCCATTCTAGCAAAGAGAATGGAATCGGAGTAAGCATCATAGTATGGAAGGAACTGCTCTTAGTTATCATAGTGCCTTAGTCCACAACTAGTTTTAAAGTAGGTCAGCTCTGAGCAGGGAAGGGAGGGTGCTGCAGCAAGCCTCCCCCACCCATCTTCAAAATGAGCTGCCAGCAAGTCCTACTGCAATTGCTGCCACTATCTTCACACACATCTTTCATATCTGGGTGGGCCAGCATATTCCTTAGACCTTCGGGTAGGGGCTTGGATATGGCCCAGTCTCCAGCTGGATGGAGTTCTACTTACTTCATTCAGGAATAATCCCACAAACATGAAGTTAGCGTAATGTACGCGGGTGGCGCTGTGGGTTAAACCACAGAGCCTAGGACTTGCCAATCAGAAGGTCGGCGGTTCGAATCCCCACGACGGGGTGAGCTCCCGTTGCTCGGTCCCTGCTCCTGCCAACCTAGCAGTTCGAAAGCACGTCAAAGCGCAAGTAGATAAATAGGTATCACTCCAGCGGGAAGATAAACGGTGTTTCTGTGTGCTGCTCTGGTTCGCCAGAAGCGGTTTAGTCATGCTGGCCAATAAAGCGAGATGAGCGCCGCAACCCCAAAGTCGGTCACGACTGGACCTAATGGTCAGGAGTACCTTTACCCTTACCCTTGGGTCGACCTAGCTAGATTAGTGAAATTAGTGTGATGGAGGGGGCATCTTCCCCAGGTTGGTGCCCTCCAGATGATGTGAGCACTAGCTTGGGAAATGCTGGTCTAGTGCAATGTTTGGAAGGTTAGCTGTGCACGTCGGAAACCCAGTGTCAGTTCCCTGCTGGGTCGTGAGGTAGTGTGACTGGCTGGCTGTCATCAAGTCTTAATTTTTCAGCCTAGGTCATATTGAATCAAAAAAAGACCAAGATGTGGAGTGGGAAACCCCTGCCACGGCTGAAATGTTATCTCTGCCATGAACTCAGTAGGTGGCTTTGAGCAAGATCCTGTTTCTTAGTACCCGCTCCAACTTCAATTGTAGGAGTAACAAAACTGATCCATCTTATTATAAGGCATTTGTAAGGCTTACTGAAATAAGGTATAGGAAGCACTTTGAACACTCTGAAGTGCTGCTATATGTTTCTATTAATAACACAGTATTAAAAAATTCTAAAATCACCAAATAATTATTTTAGGTTATGCTTTCTGGTTTGCACCAAACAAAGCTATTGAGTTGAGTTTGGTTGCACATTTGAGTCAACAGAAAACACTTTACATTTTGCATACAACACTTCTGCCTTGAGGCAAACCAATTTCATTTTTTGGCTGGAAGAACAGCGATGATTAAAAAGTGCCTTAAATATGCACATGATCAGGTAGAAACATGCCTGCTACCTGCTTCTAGGCCTTTTCTTTAAACTAACAGACTTGACAATTATCAAAATATTAACTTGCCCTCCAAACGTTTTAGCCACTTACGCGCACAATATAATTAAAACATAGACTGCACCTCTCCACTTTGAAGAAGCTGAAAATTCTCCTGGGCTACAGAGTGAGATATATGCTCCTTTTCTCGATGGGGATCTGTTTCTTCTCTGCTGTTCAGTTGCTCATTATTACTATGGAAAAGAAAGTTGGGGCTTTTAAATTACCACGCAATTTCTTCATCCCAAATATTTATCTAGCTTTAGTTTTTAATTTGCATTTTGTATTTTATTCTATTATTTGTATCCGTTGTTGAAAACCACCATTATCCTAAAAGGTTTTTTAAAAATAAAATGTTGTAGCCAATGCAAGACGTACTGAGTTGATCCACTGAAATTAATAGACATGTTCCTTAATTTCAGTGGGTCTGCACTAAGTAGGACTAGCACTGAATACAATCCAAAGATTGTCTCTTTCAAAGAACAAGTTCAAAACATGCCCATTGCTTTTCCAGCGTCTGCCTTTAAGGAATGCTAGAATAAAGCAAGAACTGCTTAACAAGTTAACTGGACAAGTGAGCACGACTTTTTTTGACACTATTTCCACAACGCTACATCCCAAATAAATATTAAGGGCTCTTCTCCATGTTTCTAACATTCACTAAACCCCTCCAGGACAAACTCTGGTGCTTGTTTAGTCGTTTAGTCGTGTCCGACTCTTCGTGACCCCATGGACCAGAGCACGCCAGGCACTCTGCCTTCCACTGCCTTCCGCAGTTTGGTCAAACTCATGCTGGTAGCTTTGAGAACACTGTCTAACCATCTCATCCTCTGTCGTCCCCTTCTCCTTGTGCCCTCCATCTTTCCCAACATCAGGGTCTTTTCCAGGGAGTCTTCTCATCTCATGAGGTGGCCAAAGTATTGGAGCCTCAGCTTCAGGTTCTGTCCTTCCAGTGAGCACTCAGGGCTGATTTCCTTCAGAATGGAGAGGTTTGATCTTCTTGCAGTCCATGGGACTCTCAAGAGTCTCCTCCAGCACCATAATTCAAAAGCATCAATTCTTCAGCGATCAGCCTTCTTTATGGTCCAGCTTTCACTTCCATACATCACTACTGGGAAAACCATAGCTTTAACTATATGGACCTTTGTTGGCAAGGTGATGTCTCTACTTTTTAAGATGCTGTCTAGGTGCTATCTTACAAACATCTGAGTTTCCTTGTAGGATCATAGCAAGGATCAATCTAGTCCACTACAGTGGTACCTCGGGTTACATACGCTTCAGGTTACAGACTCCGCTAACCCAGAAATAGTACCTCAGGTTAAGAACTTTGCTTTAGGATGAGAACAGAAATCGTGCTCTGGTGGCGCAGCGGCAGCAGGAAGCCCCATTAACTAAAGTGGTGCTTCAGGTTAAGAACAGTTTCAGGTTAAGAACAGACCTCTGGAACGAATTAAGTACTTAACCCGAGGTACCACTGTATTCTGTTTCCAATGGTGTCACAGCCAGATGATTCTCAACAGCTCACATGTAAGGTGTTAAAATTATAGAGATCCGTAACACTTCTGAATATGGATACACCAAACAACTGAACTGGCTGAGGTCAATTTCCAACGAATTAACAGTGGCATAACACATGGGCCATTCTTACCCATCTGCACCATGAGAATGCAGCTAGCTGTGGATGCATTTGAAAGGGGACAGTGCTAACGGCCATCATCACATTTGTGGTAGGGAATTCTATACAATCATACCTTGGGTCTCAAACGCCTTGGTTCCGGAACAAATCAGCTCCTGAACAATCAAAACCCTGAAGGGAGTGTTCCAGTTTCCGAACCATTTTCGGAAGCCGAATGTCTGGTGTGGCTTCTGACTGGCTGCAGGACGCTCCTGAAGCCAATCAGAATCTGTGCCTTGGTTTTTGAACGGTTCCGGAAGTTTCGAACTGACTCCCAAAACGCATTCTGTTCGAGAACCAAGGTACGACTGTACACTGAATTAAGTACTTCCTGAAAAGTTACTTCCTGTTGCTACTGCATCATTTGGTTTCTCTTATATGAGAGAGGGAGAAAAATTATACCCACGCTATTCTCATTTCCTTTTAGATACACAAATACCATAAAGCAGGAGAGTGCAACATGCATTATCCTTGGGCTAATTTCATGTGAGTGGTAAGAAGGGGGAAATGAGGGAAAGAGGGCTATGCAAGAGAGGAGAGGGGACAGCCCCAACCACCATAAACTCTGTCCCCACCTACCATCAGTATGGCGTCCCTCCAAAAAAAAGGGCTTCTCACCCCTGTCAAAGATGAACAATCTTACCATTGGCCATCCTGGGTCCTTCTGCAAAAGTTCATACACTGCTTGTCGCATCTGTCTGCACAAGAGCAGCGCAATGGAGGCTGTTTTGATGAATGCAAGCTCTTACGATGCCGCTCTGTAGATCTTTTGCCTCTGAAACTTCCCCTGTAATTTGCCAGTCCATATGGAACAATCCTCCTGCAACAAAAACGTAAGAATGCTTTAGCATTTTCAAGATCGTATGGAAGCTATCAGGGGTCAGCAAACTTTTTCAGCAGGGGGCCGGTCCACTTTCCCTCAGACCTTGTGGGGGGCCAGACTATATTGGGGGGGGGTGAACGAATTCCTATGCCCCACAAATAACCCAGAGATGCATTTTAAATAAAAGGACACATTCTACTCATGTAAAAACACCAGGCAGGCCCCACAAATAACCCAGAGATGCATTTTAAATAAAAGGACACATTCTCCTCATGTAAAAACAAGCTGATTCCCGGACCGTCCGCAGGCCGTATTGTATTATTGCTTCCCAACTTACACCTCAACACAAGCAGCCTCAATATCCTCACTGGAGTGATAAACTTCCTAAATTTATATCCAAAAGATATGACGATATAAAATGAATTAGCGAAATAATTTTAGAATACATCCTGGAGTGTAAAAAGGGAGTCTACTCCAGACCTGGTAAGAATCGCATGAGGACGATCAGAGTGGAAAGAGAAAAATAAGGACATGCTGTGGAATTATAGAAGAGAGGGGGAAGGTAGCTGAATGACTTTAATTAAAATTGAAGAAATAAACCAGATGATTTCCCCTCCTCCCCTCCCATATTTCAACAACTCACTTTCAGCCTCAACGAAATAAGAGTTCTGCATTGAAGAAGGAAAACTGAAAAAAAAGCCAGAAGCTGCATATAAAGTCCACATGGATCTATCTATTCATGTAAGAGCCCCCCCAAATGGCCTCACAAGACATTTTATGTCAACATACATACTTAACGAAAGTAGCTGCAGCTTTCAGCTATACCACACAAATCAATTTGCATGCACTAGTTCACTTAAGAGACACAGACAGTAATCTGGTTTGGAGACAATGCTAAACTATGGCTAAGTGCTAAAATGCACAAACTTTGGGCTTGTGCACTTCTTCCAATATGGCTGCAAACAGAAACTTGGTAGTTTTCACTTCCGTTTTCAATTAACTGAACTCAAAGTATGGTTAACCTTAAATGTGGTTTAGGCAAATAAGCAAGGATAATAAACCATGGCTTTGGGCTTAACGCTAAAGTGCGGTTAAGCAAAAGTAGAAGCAAAAGTTTCCAAAATCCTCCTCATAAGGGGAGGAATGAGCAAACCAAAGGCTCAACGAGGCTTGTTTCTGCAACAATAAACCATCATTCACCAATTATATGCCTACTCCAATGCTTTGATCTTCAGAACTGGCACTTTTACAAGAGCCACATAATGTTTGTTAAACACTTACAATGAACCAGCGCTTCAGTGTAGGTAGGTTTCTTTGTTGCACTGTTTTCGGTGCCTGGTAAAAACTTTTTTGTCTAGGCAAGCCTACCCAGACATGTAAATTTAACCAGTATTTTAATATGTAACATTATTTTATAATGTATATTTGTTAACACTGCTGCTTTTATTTGTATTTTGGGGAAAGAGTTGTTCAACCTGTTTTTAAACATCTGATTTTATCAGTGATTTTAATTTATCACGTACGTAAACCACTTAAGAGATTTTGATGCTCTTAAATAAGTAAATGCCAAAAAGTATCAAGAGAGGGAGACGAACAGTGCAGATCAGAGCTTTCCAAACTGTGTGTCGCGACACGTTAGTGTGTTGGCTGCAGTGTGCTGGTGTGCTCCCCGCACTCCTCCCAGGGCTGGAAACGGGTTAGTTTAACCTCCGGCTTGCAACTAAAACTGAATTTCTGTGTCGCAAAATGATGCATGTCTAAAAAGCGTGTCACCAACATGAAAAATTTGGAAAGCTCTGGTGTAGATAGTAACGCTTCTAAGCCATAGTTTATTGTTTCTTATTATTGTCACAATTATTTTATTAATTCCCTTCTAAAACACTGTCTCTCGGCAATTTACACACACATTAATTAAAAAGTTATAACACAGTAACAGCAGCAAATAAATTTAAAACAAGACTAAAACCCTGACAAAGTGGACCTTCATGAGTAAAGACCCAGCCCAATCAGCTGGGAAAGACTGAATGAACAAAACTGTTGTGAACTGTTTCTGGAAGGTGCGGGTAGCGGGTGCCAGTCGTACTGCGGCAGGAATGTCATTCCACAGAACAGGGGCAGCCGCCCTAAAAGTCCTACTCTGAATTAGTGCAGAGTGGGCTTCTGATATCTTTAGAATTTGCAGGAGAAACTCTCCTACAGACCGCAGCAATTTACTGGGTTTATAAGAGATAAAAGCAGTTTCTCAAGTAACCTGGACTTGACTTACAGGGGGAATTATAAGACTATGTTAGCACTAATCCCCTCAACCTGCTAGAAAATTGGCAACCAGTGCAAATTCTGAAAGTAAGGAATTATATGCCCAGGGGTAGCTTACACCCACAAGCAACCTAACTGCCATGTTCTGCACCACTTGCAGCCTCCAAACCCCACATAGAGAGAATTGTAGTAATCCAAACATGAGGTTACTGGTGCACGAACAACTATGATCAAGTTATCCTGATCCAGAAAGGACTGAAAAAGCATTTTCAGAAATGGTTTTTATATGTGTGTAGATTCCACCCTAGTCACTAAGGACACCTGTACAGTGGTACCTCGGGTTAAGAACTTAATTTGTTCTGGAGGTCCGTTCTTAACCTGAAACTGTTCTTAACCTGAGGTACCACTTTAGCTAATGGGGCCTCCCACTGCCACCGCACTGCTGCCGCTGTTCTCATCCTGAAGCAAAGTTCTTAACCCGAGGTACTATTTCTGGGTTAGCAGAGTCTGTAACATGAAGCATCTGTAACCCAAGGTACCACAGTACCTCCAGTACAGTACTCCTTCAGGGAGAATCCAAACTCATTTAGCATTATGTCCAAAAGGGACAGTGAAGAGTCATGAGTCCCCACTGAATCATGTAGCTCATTGGAGTAAAACAATGATAAAATTGGAGCTCTAAGATGCTCGGAGGAAGGGTGGGAGAAAATGTAACTATTCAGTAATGCCCAAGACTGGTTCCAGCAATGTCATCACAACCATTTCCTTCCTCCACTTGTATGTCCAAGAAGACTTGACTATGCTACCACTCAGTGGTCTTGACTATGCTACCACTCAGTGGATTTGTAACTGGCTGACTGACCGAACCCAAAGGGTGCTCATCAATGGTTCCTCTTCATCCTGGAGAAGAGTGACTAGTGGGGTGCCACAGGGTTCTGTCTTGGGCCCGGTCTTATTCAACATCTTTATCAACGACTTGGATGATGGACTCAAGAGCATCCTGATCAAATTTGCAGATGACACCAAACTGGGAGGGGTGGCTAACACCCCAGAGGACAGGATCACACTTCAAAACGACCTTGACAGATTAGAGAACTGGGCCAAAACAAACAAGATGAACTTTAACAGGGGGAAATGTAAAGTATTGCACTTGGGCAAAAAAAATGAGAGGCACAAATACAAGATGGGGGACACCTGGCTTGAGAGCAGTACATGTGCAAAGGATCTAGGAGTCTTGGTTGACCACAAACTTGACATGAGCCAACAGTGTGATGTGGCAGCTAAAAAAGCCAATGCAATTCTGGGCTGCATCAATAGGAGTATAGCATCTAGATCAAGGGAAGTAATAGTGCCACTGTATTCTGCTTTGGTCAGACCTCACCTAGAGTACTGTGTCCAGTTCTGGGCACCACAGTTCAAGAAGGACACTGACAAACTGGAACGTGTCCAGAGGAGGGCAACCAAAATGGTCAAAGGCCTGGAAACGATGCCTTATGAGGAACGGCTAAGGGAGCTGGGCATGTTTAGCCTGGAGAAGAGGAGGTTAAGGGGTGATATGATAGCCATGTTCAAATATATAAAAGGATGTCATATAGAGGAGGGAGAAAGGTTGTTTTCTGCTGCTCCAGAGAAGCGGACACGGAGCAATGGAAGAAGATTCCACCTAAGATTCCACCCAAGAAAGAAGATTCCACCTAAACATTAGGAAGAACTTCCTGACAGTAAGAGCTGTTCGAAAGTGGAATTTGCTGCCAAGGAGTGTGGTGGAGTCTCCTTCTTTGGAGGTCTTTAAGCAGAGGCTTGACAACCATATGTCAGGAGTGCTCTGATGGTGCTTCCTGCTTGGCAGGGGGTTGGACTCGATGGCCCTTGTGGTCTATTCCAACTCTATGATTCTATGATTCTAAGAGCTCAGTCATCAAGAATGATTACATTCTGCTGGAATTGCCAAATGAGTCTTCAGTGTTAATCCAAACAGCACTGAAAGCTTACATATGTACACAAGAATACAAAGAATGGCAACGTTGATTGGCTATAGCGGTTACAGAAATCCTATGACTGAAGAAGAGGCATTAGGAAAGAAGGAAAGAGGAAGAAGGAGTTTGACAGCTGAAAGTGTAGGAGGTTGCATCAAGGCCTAGGAATGGCCTGAAAGATTGGTACAGAAGACATGTATTTGCAAAAAGAAATGGAAGTAGATAAGAAGGCACTAAGTGAAACAGGCAGAAGAGAAAGGAGGAAGAAGAGTGTAAAATCATGGAAAAATTGCAGCAATAGAGAAAATTAAGCAATTTAAATGGGCTAACTGTGAATAAATTGGTAAGTAATTGCACTCCAGCACAATCCTTTTGGGCTTCAGCCTACACTGAAAAAGTCAACTCTCACTTATTACAATTATTTTTTTAAGCCAAACACAGGCAAGGGAACACAGTGAATTTTATATTACATGTTTTAGGTTTATGTGCTCCTCCCCAAGTGCCCGTAAATATTAGCCTGACCGTGAAAAGCAATACGTCAACAAAACTACCGAAAAATTTATTAGAGTGGAAATGGGAGTGGGGAAGAATTTGCAGAACACTGACACTAATCTTGGAAAAATTAATAGGGTTTCACACCAATGCGTATGACTAGTAAAATTCCCCATCTCAAAGGCATTGGTTGGATGTGTGTCTCATTTCCTGTTTTTCCCCCACATAGTACAGCGAGCAGTCTGATCAAAATTAAGTTTTATTTTCTCTGGTTTTGTACACACATACACACAGAAAAAAGGAGGAAAATTCTAAATTTATGCAGCATAAATGTTGTTTAATATGGAACCATACAAAATTCTAAAATATTCAAACTTTATTCAGATGAACTGAATTGAATGCTACACTAGAAATCTCAGCTCCAAGGAAGGTAGTACAAAATATTTTCTCGCTCACCAAGCCACTTGTTTTCCATCTATTTCTTTAACACACACACAAGCACACAAGAAAAATGTTATTCTCTCCCAACCACCTCTTCTCCTGTGTCTGGGTCAAAAACAAGGCGTGAGAAATTAATTTCTGCCTCTTAAAACAAAACAGACCTTCCCGCAATAAGGAAGGGAAGAAGGGCATCAATAAACATCAATATAGAGGTAGAGAATGTGAAATAATGCAGAGCATTTTCTGCAGCAATAAACACAGCATATGGGAGTTAGTACTTACTCTTCTGCATTTTAATATTCAGCAGCATGAATAAATGTACACCAGTATTAAATGCCTCAAGACACCTTAGACCAAACTGGTACCCAGTCCAGCATTTTAGCTCTAATATTGGCCAGCCAACTGTGAATGTCCATTTATGTCATTCACAAGCATGACCTGATAGAAACAGCCATTCTGTATTGTTTACATACTGCATCTGAAAATCAGGAGTGTACTGCCCCTGAATATGCCATTTTTCATTATTTTGGCTACTAATTTCCATGAAGCCATTCAATCCTCTTTAAAAGGACCATTAGACCAGTGTTTCCCAACCTTGTGCCTCCAGCTGTTTTTGGACTACAATTCCCATCATCCCTTGCCACTGGTCTTGCTAGTCAGGGATGATGGGAGTTGTAGTTCAAAAACAGCTGGAGGCACAAGGTTGGGAAACACTGCATTAGACAGAGTGTTGGACTAGGATTTGGGAGGCCAGGGTTCGAATTCCCCATTCAACCATGAAGTTCAATGGGTGAGCTTGGGCCAGTCACTGCCTCTTAGCCTAACCCACCTTTCAGGGCTGTTGTGAAGATAAAATGGGTAGTGGAGAATCATGTACACTGCCTTGAGCTCCTTGGAGGAAAATATGGTACATAAATGGCAAGAAGAACATAAGAAGAGCCTGTTTATCAGGCCAATGGTCAGTCTAGCCCAGCATCTGTTCTCACAGTAGCCAATCAGATGCCTGTGAAAAGCTCACAAGCAGGATTCAGGCACAAGAGCGCTCTCCCCTGTTGTGGTTTCCAGCAACTGGTATTCAGAAGCATTGCCATCATGAATTTGCATTGTCATCATGGATTTGTCTATCTAGGTTAGTGGCCATCACTGTCTCTAACAGAAGCGATGCAGTTTCATTTTTTCTTCTTCAGTCTATTTCAGAAACTTGTCCTTTT
Organism: Podarcis muralis; assembly: GCF_964188315.1. Taxonomy (NCBI): domain Eukaryota; kingdom Metazoa; phylum Chordata; class Lepidosauria; order Squamata; family Lacertidae; genus Podarcis; species Podarcis muralis. The sequence continues at coordinate 88,814,684 of NC_135659.1, read as the reverse complement.
TCTCAGTCAATCCAAAATCCACTTACCTAGAAGCCACATTGAACTCAATGGGCCTTCCCTCTCTGCAGACATGCATAGGATTGCACTTTCAAATGTTTTATTTAAAGCATGAACAGGTGGACCTGCCCACATAGGATGCCATGCTGTTATACCCTTTAAGATAAAAAAAAACACATGCAAAACTGGCCAAAGACTGTAAGACTAATCAAATCTGCATCAACTAAGACTAGGGAAACTAAACCCAAAGCAAACCATGGGGCTACTGTCCTTAACCACACCACCACCCTCCCTGAAATCTATTTTTAGGATGCAAGTACACTTTAGACTTTTTCAAAATAAATAAATTTAAAAGATAAACTAAACTTTCCCATTCAAGGAGGAACGGAAAGCTTTTGCTGCTTACGATGTGCAGGCTTAAACCTCATCCAATTTTATTTTTCTCAAAAACGTCTGAGAACCACCAAACATTAAAATTTGCATGTAAAACGGCAAATGATGTCTGTCTCTGAACAGTTAGGCAGAACTAGTAGCTTCCAAAAAGGATTATCCGCTGTCTGTTTTGCCTGCCCTTTTTCCCTGTAGCGATTAGAACTATAATCTTTCCATTATTTACTTTTAATAGCTTGAGACATTGATTCACTCTTAATCCTTCTGTCTGTCTCTCTCTCATGCAAAGTTGGAAGCAAATGCGTATACAACCCGGTGCTGTATAATTCTCTCACGCAAATCTCCCAGAAGACCATGGCAGTTTAGCAAAGGCTCAGGAACTATCCAAAATCAGATTCTACAGTCCAATCCTTGGTAATGGCATTTATAAGCTTCTTTACATAATATTCTGTGTGTTTAGCTAATTTTATTTGAACTGCAATTAACATTAAACCGTTTGTGTGTTAGCTGGATTGATCTTCCCTACAAATATAAGGAATAAGTATGCCAACAAAGTTTAAATCCTTTATTTTTATTGTGTTTTGAAAGATGTTGCCAGCACAATACTTTCGCAACCTCGAGAATTTATCTGCAACTTAAGACAACTGTACAGTCATACCTCAGGTTACAGATGCTTCAGGTTGCATTTTTTTGGGTTACGGACCGAAACCCGGAAGTACCAGAATGGGTTACTTTCAGATTTCGGTGGTTGCACATGCGCAGAAGCGCTAAATCGTGCTTTGCGCATGCGCAGAAGCGCTGAATCGCAACCTGCACGTGTGCAGATGTGGCGCTGCGGGTTGCGAACACTGCGGGTTGCGAACGTGCCTCCCGCACGGATCACGTTCGCAACCCAAGTGTCCACTGTATTCTCTCTCTCTCTTTATATATATATATACATACACACACACACACGGTGAATCTTTTAAAAGAGACCCCATGGAACATGTGTACTCTGTATCTACAGGGCCTCTTTTAAAGGACTCGCCCTGTATATCTGCCTGCAGCAAAAAATACATGAACAGCTAATGTTTCATGAGCAGGTGTCAATGTTACAGGAATGTTTACTGGAAACTGTGGAAAGAAAGTTTTCTGATAAATGACCTGTCACCAACAGGTGACTATTCACTGACAGATACACAAATAAAGGACTCCCAAGCAAGGCCTCGTGCATATAAGGCTTTATTATGTGTTAACAAATTGCAGATCTGCACAGAGTCATTGTGGGAAGTTATAATGCCCATGGGAATTTGCACATGGGAATTTGCTGTGGCAGTGCCCAAACTATTTGTTTCTTTTCAACCTAATCTTCATCTTCATTTGCAAGGAAGACAAATGTCAGAGGAGTCCCATTTTTTAACACGAGGATTTCATATTCAAGATCATCATACCGTCAACCATTTTCTTTTCAATTTCCATCTCAGACTCAACAATAACAAATTTGCCAACTGAAACCAGTACTTCAGTGACTGCTTCAGCATCTGTGCTTTCTTTCAGGATAATCATATTTCCTATGAGGACATCTTCCCCTGTGTTCATTTTAAAATATGTGAAATATCCATTTACACTTTGTGTTCAACACTGCCTTCAACATTTCTACATTTGTACTGTCACCCTGTGAGGCAAGGTAAGAAGCCTTTGGCTCCGAAGGTGAAGTTTTGGATTTGTAAATGAGTCCACCTGTTCAGCCCGGCTCATCAGGCTGGGCCTCCCACTCCTTGACCCATCTGAGTGGAAACTGGTAGGAACTTGTATATACTTCAAGAAAAAGAGTGGGGGCTCTATTAGAGAAAAATCAATACTTGAGAGAGGAGTAGAAAAATTCTAAGTTGTATGTAAAATGTCATCTTGAAAAGCTGCTTACCAGATGGAACTTCGGAAAGTTTTCTTTAAGATTATAAAGAGCACGTTCTTTAAGATTATAAAGAGCACGTTCGGTATATATGAAAATGAAAAATGGGTCTGTGGGTTGACATTTTAATGGAATTACCCTCCTGTTGTTTTCAGCGGGTAGTATGTGAAAGGGTTTGCATGTAATGTTGGATAATAACGCAAGTTTAGCAGCTGCAGAAACCTAAACAAAGGTTTTGCACAAGTTCAATGCCAGTGGAAAGTAGCATGCAAGGGGCAGATTGGACAACACTACTAAAGACCACCATATCCAGATCAGCAAATACTAATGTATTATATATACAATTTTTTTCCGTGTATAAAACTAGGTTTTTCCCCAAAAAAAAATAATTTAAAATTGGGGCTCGTCTTATATATGGGTAGTGCTGAGAGGTGTTTTCTTAATTTGGAGTTCCAAAAATACGGGGAATCTTATACAAGGGGGCATCTTATACACGGAAAAATACTATATATACATATATATATACATATATATATATACATATATATGCAGGTTTTGGTGTCCTCGGGTGTCTTCCCGTGTAAAAGATGGGGTGTCTAGGCGACGTTTATATATTTGCTTTCGTAGATTTTCACGGGTACAGGAATGCAGGTTTTGGTGTCCTCGGGTGTCTTCCCGTGTAAAAGTTGGGGTGTCTAGGCGACGTTTCGACGAGGTCTCACTCGTCATCTTCAGGCTGGTGCTTTCGGCTTCTTGTTCCAGTAACAAGAAGCCGAAAGCACCAGCCTGAAGATGACGAGTGAGACCTCGTCGAAACGTCGCCTAGACACCCCAACTTTTACACGGGAAGACACCCGAGGACACCAAAACCTACATATATATATATATATATATATATATATATATATACATATATATATATATATATACATATATATATATACATATATATATATCAACAACATGTGTATATTGCCTTTCTATCTTTAAATAAATACAGCCTTCTCAAGTCAGGTAATAAATCTCCGCCAACTTTTTTTCCTTTCTCCTGTCTCTTTGGATGCTTAACTTACATAAATCCTCAATACAAAACTGTCCCGTGCTGCCCACTTCTGCATAGTAGAAAGAAGTGTGGCCCATCCTGTTTCACCACCCAAGGTGAAATAGGAAAGTGTCGCCCCCACCAAAGCCTCACTTTCCAGGGTATGCAGGCTGAGACCCTACCTGCCTGCGGACTGTCTCGCCAGAGTGGTGCATGCTCTGGTTATCTCCCGCTTGGACTACTGCAATGCGCTCTATGTGGGGCTACCTTTGAAGGTGACCCGGAAACTACAGCTAATCCAGAATGCGGCAGCTAGACTGGTGACTGGGAGCGGCCGCCAAGACCACATAACACTGGTCTTGAAATACCTACATTGGCTCCCAGTATGTTTCCGAGCACAATTCAAAGTGTTGGTGCTGATCTTTAAAGCCCTAAACGGCCTCGGTCCAGTAACCTGAAGGAGCGTCTCCACCTCCATCGTTCTACCCAGACACTGAGGTCCAGTGCCGAGGGCCTTCTGGCGGTTCCCTCGCTTTGAGAAAGCCAAGTTACAGGGAACCAGGCAGAGGGCCTCCTCGGTAGTGCCGCCCGCCCTGTGGAACGTCCTCCCACCAAATGTCAAAGAGAACAACAACTACCAGACTTTTAGAAGACATCTGAAGGAAGCCCTGTTTAGGGAAGCTTTTAATGTTTGATGTATTACCGTATTTTAATATTTTGTTGGAAGCCGCACAGAGTGGCAGGGGAAGCCCAGCCAGGTGGGTGGGGCATAAATGATAAATTATTATATATATTGCAAGATCTTGAAGTGAAGCTGCTGCCAAGCGACTCCAGGGATTTCACCGTCCAAGGCAGCTGCTTCAGTCTGCCTCATGGGAGGGCCGGCCCTGGTAGGAAGCTCCAGAACCACTTTACAGTCCACTGGAAGTTTGTATTTTTTAAAGGTGTTCCTTTACATATGCAATTGAGAAGTAGATAGGTGCACAGATAGGCAATGCTAGTATTATCAGAACTGTCAGTCACCAGAAGGAGAATTATAATAAACCCCTCCCACAGACGCAAAGCCAGCTCCACGACATCAAAGATGTTTTCTCTGTGTGTTCAGAGAATGCCCAAAGGGACCTCTAGAGACAGCTGTGGCTTCAGGTTTCTTTTCCCATGCTTTTTTTTTTTTTAGTTTAACATCTGCTTAACGGTCCATTAAGGAAACAACTATTGTTCCCCGTCAATTAGCAGGCTATAAGAGAACACTCTCACTGCCCTTTACGCAGCAGCATTTTCATTGCAAAGGACGTTATTATGGCTCCGGACATTCCAGCAGAGTGTCAGTCAACAATGAGGAGTCTGAGACAAAGCCGCTGTCCAGTTCAAGGACAGAGGAAAATAGATTTTGTAGAATTTACACTTATAAAAAAAAGAAACCTACCACATTACTAATTCTTAAAGGCAGACCAAAAGCAACAGGTTGCTCCACACTACAAAATGAAAACTCAGTATTTGAGCGCAAAGGAACAAGAATAATTTTAGTTTTAAAACCCTTTTTTAAAAAAACAACAAAAAAACATGTTATTAGTGATGCCCTAATAGTAATCAGACTGGAAGTAATGGGGATAATTTTCAGCTAATTTTCAGATAATTTGTGGCTTTGGCATAATAATTCAACGGGAGATATTACAATATTACAATCAGCAATGTGAAACAGCTGTGTGGCAACAGCTGAAGGCAGAAGTTGACTGCATTTTGATTTCGGCAGCCAGGATCTCAGAAAACAATTGAAACTATACTTTTTGTAGCACAGTGGGCTAAAGTGAGAAGGGAACATTTCTTTATTTTTGTTCCCTTGTGAAGGACCCGAGCTAAAAATCAGCTACTGAAGTTAACCACAGCAAATAAAGAACCAGAGTATACCGGGTGATTCTGGAATTGTCTTTGTCACAAAAAGGCCATAGACGTGTTCCAAAAATGAACATTGACACTGATTTGTTAAGGCATTTAGTGCATCTGCCCTTGGTATTAATGAGCAATTCTATAGTTAGCCACTTATCCAGAGCAATTCCTAGTTGCACCAACTATTTTGTAACTGTTCTAGGTGGACTGAGGGGGGAGGGTGTGAACTGGTAAAACATTTTGAAGTAATCTGCATTAAAAGGGGGGGGGAGATTCTGGGGTTGCAATCCTAAACACATTTACTAGGCCACTCAACACAGTTACTGTAGATTTACTTCAGAACATAAATGCACAGGACTGCAATAAAAGCTGCTCAAGAGCTGTCCAGAGTTCCCTGGAAAGAGGAATTGATTGCCAAAGCCACAAATCCTGTGAGGGGAATATGAAATACGGGTCTCCTTGGGTGGTTTTAAAAGGTGGCTTTGACTGAGGGCTCAAACCTGCTTCTGCTTATCCCACGCCTAGAAAGCACAGTCTGAGAGGGTTTCCCAGGGGCAAACTTGCTCTTTAGCACTAAACCGGAGCAAACGACTGGAAAAACCAATTGGCGCTTGCTTTGATTCAGCGCTAAAGAGTGTTTTTTTCCCCGGCAGGAAAGCGGCAAGACAAGCAGAAGTCTGGATGAGCCCAAAATCTTCTTTTTTTAATAACATTTTTATTATTTTTAGCATACAAAATTTTTTAAGACATACCACACAAATTATTATACATATGTCCTTGTTTGGACTTCCCTCAGCATCTCCGATAGCCTTCCGTCTTGATTATTTCTCCTGCAATTCTTAACTTAATATTGCCTTTACCTTTTCTAACAAATCAGTTCTCCCTTTCCATTTTTACAATATTTCTTAAATTACTCCTCACAGAACTTTTTGTAGTCCTACAAACATAATCTGATCATCACACATACAGATACTCAGTATACCCAAAATCTTGAAGCATGATGAGGCTATTAGTGGCAATGCTGCCGCCCATTCTCCTGACCCTGGCGCTATTTAGATACGCTCCGCCACTGACAGGAGTCTCCTCACAGCACGCTTAACAAACTACAGTTGCCAGGATGCTTTGGGGAAGCCATGACTGTTTAAAGTGGTACAATGCTGCTTTAAATGTATAGTGCAGAAAGGGCCTTGCTCTTTATTTTTTAATCTCTTCCTCATTAACTCTCTACTGCCATTACTAAGCGCCATCTCAAAGAAGGTGTCTTGCCCTCCCTCCACCATTGCTAAGCAACACCTCATGGGAGTAACTGTCAGTTCCAACTGCCAACTTGAGGGAGTAACTGTCAGTTCCAACCAGGGTGGATTTGATTTAAATCACGATTTAAATCACTAGTCAGTAAGACTTGATGTAAATCATATTTTTTTACAGAAAGACTCATTCTTGCTGGTATAATCTTAATATTTACAACCAGATGAAGGCATCATTTTTGGAATAATAAATTTTCAGAGTAGTTTTTACAGTTATATCACAAATTACTGATTTGGTTATACTATCAGAAATAGACAGATAATTATGAAATAATTATGAGGTTTAATAAGTTAACTGTTTATATTTGCACAACTTTTCTGCTGTACTTTATTGGAACGAGAAAAATAATCATTAGTAACAATTTAAGCAATTTATTTAACTAAAACAATAACATTATAGCATATGTATCCATGTTAACAATGGTGATTAAACAATTTTTAAAAAAAAACACCTACTGAGTTTTAGCACACATGAAAAACTTAAATCCTTATTTCCTGATGAATAGCCTTTGGACTATAACGTAACTTAAATAGAAAACTATCTATAGAAATATTTTCCCTCCAAAAGCATTTTATTTTAAAAATCCAATTTAAATCAAAAGAATCTGATTTAAATAAAAAAAATGAATTTTAAAAAATTCTTTTTTAAAAAAAATCATTGATTTTTATCCACCCTGGTTCCAACTGCCAACTTGAGGGAGTAACTGTCAACCAGCCATGAGGGAAGAGGACTTGGAAGGAAATGGTTACTCAGATTGTGTCAAGAGTTGAAGGGGGATTTACATGGCAAACATTTCATTTGGCTCCTCTCTCATGGCAGGAGACCACTTCAGAATGAAGTCTTTTTTAAATGGGTTTGCACCAGCAAAAGTAAACCTCACCATACTCTGGTTCACTTTGTATTCACAATGTAGTTGATGTTAAAAAATAATAATTAAGTGCTTTATAATAAATAAATTTAACAGATTAAATTTAACAGATTAGGTGCTGCACAGAACATTAAAAGATGTTCCTGCCCACACACTTCCAATTCCACAGACATGATACAAAAAAGGTGGGGAAGAATGGGCAGGGAAGAGAAAAGCAAGTAAATGTGAAGCAGATACGGGGAAATTGTCCCAAGGGAACCTTAAAATAACAAAAAGCCACACGGGAAGTCAAGTATTTGCAAACATTGTAAGCTGGTTGGGAATAGCTCACCAAAGTAGGCCTCTTTTCAATGGCTACATGCATGTGGTTTCCCTTAAGTTGTACATGCAGTTAACAGGGGAGACGTGAAAGAGCTGTTTTAAAATGTATTCTATATTATAGCCAAAGTAGGTTTTATATTTAAATTAGAAGCACAGATAAAGTGTGCTTAAGAGACTATTGTGAGAACAGTTTAAATCTGCTTTGCCCTGCACACAAACATATTAACTGTCTGGTTTCTAACTCTGAGCATGGTTGGTTCCTTTTATAGCCAAAGGCTGTAAATATTGTCTGACATGTACATGGTTTTTCCAGTCCCCTTCTACGTTTGTGGCAGCAAATTCCCCAGGTTCATTATGTGCTTTGTCACAAGTACAGTGGTACTTTGGGTTACATACGCTTCAGGTTACAGACTCTGCTAACCCAGAAATAGTGCTTCAGTTTAAGAACTTTGCTTCAGGATAAGAACAGAAATCGTGCGGCGGCGGCAGGAGGCCCCATTAGCTAAAGTGATGCTTCAGGTTAAGAACAGTTTCAGGTTAAGAACGGACCTCCGGAACGAATTAAGTGCTTAACCCGAGGTACCACTGTATTCCTTTAGTGGTGAGGAGTCTTCCACTTCCATTGTACTGTTCTGCCGTTATAATTTTAAAGTCATATGTAGTAGTTTAACATTCTGTTTTTTGTTTTATGAAGATACATATGAAGACATTCTCAAGTAAAGCAGCAGAGCACAGAAACCTGGCCTAGAGCAATTCCAATTCTAGGTAACTGTGATGTCAAATTCTACCACAGAGAGCAAAAGGAGTTCACAGAACTATGAATTAAGCCTCGTATGTCCCTTGGCAGCTGTGTTTCCTTGACGCCTCTGAGTATTAAACAGTCTGCTCCAAAGGGTGAGTGTTCATTACATTCTAAGGTGACTCAAAATTACATCACTCTCATAACCAATTTTAATGCAGAACTCAAGACTGCACTTTAGGGCTTCTTGTAACATCTCTAATACTATGATTTCGCGTCACAAAATCAGTACAGAGAACATACAACCCTCTCCAAAACAAACACACACACACAATTTAATCAGGAGAGAATAATGATAAAAAAAGTTTTGTATCTTGTTGAGCATTACCAGTGTGCTGTGATTTGGGCAAGAATGTAAGAAAAGCTATACTGGATCAGGTCAAAACCCAGCATCCTGTTCTCACAGTGAAGAACCAAATGCCCATGGGAAACATGCAAACAGGACCTGAGTGGAACAGCATTCTCCCCACTTGTGATTTCTGGTATTCAGAGGTATAATGCCTCCCGACAATGGAAGACAGAAAATAGCCATCATTTTTGTAGTCACTGATAGTCTTACCCTCTATGACCTTGCCTAATCTCTCTTAAGGCTATCCAAGTTAATGGCAATCACAACATCTTCTGGGAATGAATTCCAGCATTTAACTGTGCAGTGTGTGGGGAAAGCACTTTATTTTGGCTGCCATGAATATACTAACATTCAGTACTGTATTTGATGGCACCCGTTTCTACGATTACAAGAGAGGAAGAGAAATGCCTCTGTATCCAATTTTTCTATGCCAAGCATAATCTTAGACAACTCTATCATGTCCCCTTTACTCACCTTTCTTCCCCAGACTAAAAGCTGCTAATGCAGTAACCTTTCTTTATAGGAGAATTGCTCCAATCCCTTGATCATTTTGGTTGATCTTCTCTGAACTTCTGCTAGATCTATGATATCCTTTTAGAGGTAAGAAATGTACCAGAAATGTGCACAGTATTTCCAGGATGGTGTTCAAAACTCACCAAAGATTTGTATAACCGCATCATGATATTGACAGTTTCATTTTCGTTCCTGTGACTAATGATTCCTAACTCGGAATTCACGTTTTCCACAGCTGCCACACCCTAGGTTGACATCTTCATCAATCTATCTGCTAGAACTAATTTTCTACGTGCCTGGAACTTTCTTCATGTCAAAGAACAATCATGCGAGACACACTTGCAGTTCTACTACTTCAGTGAGAACTGGGTCTTGCAGAAAGGAATGTGTAAATGTTTGTTATAAACATCTGCAATGTTTATTATTACTAGTGAATTTTTATAGAACCATCTATGTACGTAGTGCTTTACAAAGAACACAGCTGACATCTTCCTCCTCCAAAGGGACTTTACACCCTAAGTATTTCAAATAGGCATTCAGATAATCTTTATTATCACACCCTGCATAATGTGGAATAACTCAGTGTTCGCCAAGACCTCAGTCACGTAGCAACATGGACTCGTATTTTATTTCTATTCAGATATCCACCCTGCTTCGTAAAGCACGAGTAGGAAACCTTAGTCACAGGGGCTAAATGTGGCTGCCCAGACCCTCCCCAGGCCACAATATTTACTGGCTCTGTTCCAGGCCCTCCTTTTGAGTGATTCTGCCAGGGTAGAGGTGGGAATGTGTCCTGGAACTGTGATAATACCTCAGTTGCCTGCCTGCCTGCCTGGATGGATGGATGGATGGATGGAGAGATTTTGTGGATGTGTAGAAAGCCAACCTGTTTGTGACTGGAATGTAGCCTACTATACAAAGGTGAGTGTCATATATTTTAAATCTGGCCCTGCCAGAACTAGCATATGGTCCCTGAAAGGTCTCCCATGCAGGAATGCAACAGTTACACTGCAAAAGGTTCGCCATCCCTGTCATAAACCATGCTCTCATATATATTTTCAATTAGAAATCAAGAACAGTAGAACTCAGCAAAACCAAAATAAAGGAAATACACACTAAGTTAAGAGCATCAACTTGGCCACAAAAAGACCCGTTTCCAGAACAATTATCTGCCTACCCCTGGTCTGCAAAACAAGAAGATTTTAACCACCTACAGCCTGGGAGAGAGTTTGCTTGACATAATTCTGTGGCTAGGGAAACTTTTAAGTTCCTTCCTGTGGGTAACACCACTTGGCTGAAAAAAAAACATGAAACATGAAAGGAGAGTCACATATCTCCCAAGTTTTTTTTCTCCCTTTGCATAAAAGTAGCTGCTGGGGTGACTTAACCCTTTCCTAAGACCATTTTCTATATGTAAATCAAGCCCTTTAGTTGGAACAGCCTTTTATTGCATAATTTTGTTGTTGTTCAGTCATTTAGTCATGTCCGACTCTTCGTGACCCCATGGACCAGAGCACGCCAGGCACTCCTGTCTTCCACTGCCTCCCGCAGTTTGGTCAAACTCATGCTAGTAGCTTCAAGAACACTATCCAACCATCTCGTCCTCTGTCATCCCCTTCTCCTTGTGCCCTCCATCTTTCCCAACATCAGGGTCTTTTCCAGGGAGTCTTCTCTTCTCATGAGGTGGCCAAAGTATTGGAGCCTCAGCTTCACTATCTGTCCTTCCAGTGAGCACTCAGGGCTGATTTCCTTCAGAATGGATAGGTTTGATCTTCTTGCAGTCCATGGGACTCTCAAGAGTCTCCTCCAGTACCATAATTCAAAAGCATCAATTCTTCAGCAATCAGCCTTCTTTATGGTCCAGCTCTCACTTCCATACATCACTACTGGGAAAACCATAGCTTTTACTATACGGACCTTTGTTGGCAAGGTGATGTCTCTGCTTTTTAAGATGCTGTCTAGGTTTGTCATTGCTTAATTAAATTGCCTCATTTGGTCTGACCCCTTGGAAATTACACCAAACCTTCTGTGCTAGTAAAGTTTAAAACATGCCAGGAACCCGCAAAACAGCAGGGAATTAAAATGTCCAGGCATCAAGCACTGGCCATTAGAAGTCTTTTCGTCTTAATAGGGAGAGAAAACAAAGGGTGGAAAGGTTTGTGGTGCTTCTGGAAAATGTTCAGCCTTTAGCAGATTGGCAGCTGCCCATTTGGCAGCAAGAGTTAATGAGGAAGGAATCTATTTGAATTCAATTATATTGTATACCTAAATTCCTTTTTAAATATGTTACTTGCCTTGAAGCTTTGGAATAAAAAAAAAAAGGTAGGAAGGAATGAAAATATAAACCAGCTAGCAGTCTGTCAGCATGTTGCTAATGCAGCAGAGCATATGAAGAGGAAAACTTGGCATACCAATGTCATTGAGTAACACTGCCCAATAAGCAACACATGCTTACTGATTCCAACACATCAGCGGGCTGGCACATTTAAAACACTTTCCCACCCTTATTATTCTAGTTAACTCCCATTCCCTACAAATAAGCACGTATATAAGCCTGGATAGCTCAGTCGGCTAGAGAATGGTAGAGAATGATAACACCAAGGTTGCAGGTTCAATAGCTTTATGGTGCAGCTGCATATTCCTGCATTGCAGGAGGTTGGACTAGATGATCCTCAGGTCCCTTCCAACTCTACAATTCTATGATTCTATATTATACCAGCAACCATGCCACATTTAATCATAGAATAACAGAACTGCTCCCTCCTTACATCAGTTTATTATGCTATCACCAGGCTGGGCATCGCTTTCCTTTTGGGTGAAGACAGAGGCAAAGTGGGTGTTTGTCACCCAATAGCATTTCTCCATCTTCTCCATGCAGAGGACCTACCACTTGTTTCTTCTTCCTCTTGCTTCGAACATAGAATTATTTTTAACCTCTCTTGCAAGCCTGAGCTCATTCTGAGCTTTAGCCCACCTGGCATTCACCCTCCAATTGTTTACTACTCGTGTATACTCCTCCTTTCTTCCATTTCTTACACATGCCCTTCTTAACTCTCAGCTCATTCATAAGCTCCTTATGCAGCCACACCAGTTTCTTTAGATGATCGTCTTCCAAAGCAACTACTCTATTCCAAACTTAAAAATGGAAAGCGTTATGCTGGTGGTCAACAAGAGGTGTAAAGATTATCTCAAGGCAAATCTTTAAAAATGTAGTATAAACACTGACAACTGGGAAACACTGGCCTGCGAGCACTCTGGTTGGAGAACAGCCTTTACCAAAGGTGTCATGGGCTTTGAAGACACTCGAACTCAGGACACAAAGGAGAAATGTGCTAGGAGGAAGGCATGCTTGGCAAATCCACACCGTGATCAGCTCCCTCCCAGAAACCAATGTCCCCACTGGGGAAGGACATGTGGATCCAGAATTGGCCTCCGCAGTCACTTACGGACTCATTGTTAAAACCGTGTTTATGAAAGACAATCTTACTCGGCTACGAGTGATCGCCGAAGAAGGAAGAAGAGATGCCTCGACCTTTTCTTTCTTGCTGGAATTGTCTGCCTTTGTGCCTTCATTAGCTGACTCATTCATCTAGGACTCCCTTCTCTTGAGTATTTCTGACCCACTAGTGCCTTAAGCTTTCTGAAATCAGCCTAAGTTTGATTTACTTAGTGCATAAATCCTCAGAAAAATTGAACATCCTGTCAATTTGTAGGTAAATATTAGGGAGACAGAATCAAGTCTCCACTGTTTTCCAAATTTATCCTCACAACAACCCTTTGATGTAGGGTAATGATTTACTCAGTATTGCCCAGCAAGTTTCATGCATAAGCAGCTATTTGAACCCATGCATCACCCTCCCAGGTTCAGCAGCCTGCACTGTCAACCAAATTGCCAGTGTTGCACTAGCAAAAAGAAGGAGTAAGGAATCTGCAGGAAATAACAATGGCATGTGGGGCAGAACTTCATGTCTTCCTATCTTTAACACCAGAGGTAGTTGGTGGCTAGACCAACTACAGTAGAGAATTTGGCTGCCTGAGTCTGAATAGTCATTCAGCATAGCAGAAAAGGCAAATCAAATTCAAAACAGTGTTTTCTATTTTAACACTCTTTCACAAGTTTATTAGAAAGCACTGCCAATTTAAAAATGGAAAGCATATGTCTGATTCATTGCAGAAGGCCCATTTTTCAACATTAAGGACTGGAACCAGCAATTCTGCACGTATAATCCTACTAAGGTGAGCGGAATTTGATCAAGGATAACTGGCTCATTGATTGATTGATAGTATGCTATGATGTGAGATGTTTATTTCCCAAATTCAGATCTCAAATTTAAGCTGCCTCAGGCAAGAAGGTTTATCTAGACAGATAATGCTTTGGTACAAAACAACATTGATAAGAGTTTAATATTCAGTTGTATTTTATTGCACAGAAATGTGGCAGCAATGTGCAACCTATTAAAGAGAAGGGTGCATTTATCATGTGTTTGAGGAGCTCATCTACACAAAAGCAATAACTTACAGAAATCTATATTGTGTGAAAAGGTCCTCACCTTAAAAGTTCCCTAGCAGTACCTCTTTTTTATATATACTAAAAAAAGGTTCAGAGACTAAGGACAGAAGTGTGCAAGCCAGTAACAGTTTTCCAATAACAGTTTCCCAAGAAAGAAACACATGCTTATCATATGTGGTATGAAAACCAACCACATGTCTAATCTTTTCTCCTTTGAAAAATTACAAGTGGCAAACAGCAGATGTCCTGGGTCGCATTGATTAATGTTTTGAAGGGAACAGCCACAATTTGTTTATGTAGGTTCCTTACAAAAGCAGTATCAGAAATTTCAAAACACAATACTTTGAAATAACCCTAAGTTTGCTTTAAAATGAGAACGCCAAATGCATTCTTATCCATGTCATCTTCCTTTAGCAGATAAATAAAGATAAACAGAAGCTCAAAACGTGGCATATTCAATGCACAAAAATTGTGAATACTGAAATAATGTCTTATTATTTGGGTCATGATTTAGCCTGCATTTTAAAAGAGAAATAGAGTTTAGAATGTCAATTCATATTCCTTTATTAAGCCACTTCACTCACAGCATTTTAAAGGTTTACTTCTAAAAAAATGCAATTTGTGAATTAGGCAAATGTACTAATGTATGGCACAGGTACACCTAGAGAGCCAGCATTAGCCGCACCAATCTTTCAACAATTCACTCAGTACATTACTGTGTGGTATGTGGTGTGGCAATTATTCTGCATTCCATCTCTGTGCCAAAGAGGAGCATTAGGATCAAGAATCACAGTGATATAGCTTCCAGATTCCGGTGCACCAGGAATGGGGTCTCTCCCACCACTGCAAGAGAGAAACAGACTGAGATAATCAGATGATGATAAGGGGATTTCATTATCTGCATTCCTCTTTGGTTGGAAGAGGAACCAGGCTCTCACCCGCAGTTTGCCTGGCAGTCTGGCACTCGCTTCCCCATGGAATGCGAGGGTAGGCAAAGGTATTGGGTGCACGGAGCACTCCAGCTGCCGCGAACCCGCCCCCCATCCCGTTCCTGGAAACACAGGTTATGCTGTTAATTGGATTTTAATTTGAGAAAACTACAGGCATATGCCAGAGACGATGAGATAAGAAACTGCGAAAACAACCCAGCTACAAGGATGCGAAAGGTTTGGATTGAGAGCAGATTTCATTCAGTGAAAGAGACAATGCAGGGAGGGGAGCCCACGGTTTGCTTACTTAAGGGTTTTCTCTACTTTTATGATACAGCAACCACACCCCAACCCCACCCCAAAATGGAAGTTTTATTTTTAAATATCTGCACAAGTAAGGATGGAAGACATTGGAATATAATATGGAATTTAACAAAATTGAAACTGTGTGAGAGAGAGAAAGGAACTGAGCGGGAACCAGGGAAGAAAGGCTATGCTTTGAAAATATAGAGCAAAATCTACCCTAACCTCCATTATCCACAAAAGAATGTGTTTGAGATAAGGATAAATGGCCATAAATCAGTGGCAGGGAGGAAAGGAGTCTGCCAGTTGCAAGAACAGAAGTTTCTGGATTACCGGTAACTATCTGCAGTCTGGATACAAACCGTTCTTTCTAGGCTGGAAAAATGGCAAAGATGGCTTGTTTACTAGAAACCAAATCACAGGACAAAGTGATGTAGTGACTTTTGAAAACTCTGAGATAACAACTTCTCCCAAGACATGACTGGAACCATCAACAGTTGCAGGAATAAAGGATACAACACCATATATGGATGGAAAGACATCGTCACACACAGGAAAGAATAACGATTACAGCTAAAGTTCCTCACTTGAAATTTTATAAATTACCTATTATACCAACACGAATTGAAATCACAAAATTGTAACTGTTATATAAGGGATATTTATATCTGAATAGAAAGGAATGAAAATTATTACAATTTTGGAACACAGAAAAAAATGTAGAAGAATAAGCTTATCAACTCTAGCATGCAATGGGGCCAGTTTAATTAAACTTTATAATTTGACATTTGAATTATTGGCATTAATATTTGTATCAATTGGATAAAATTGGTATTGTCATAATGAGGCTGTTATTGGAGCAATATTTGAAAATATATATATGAGAACTAAAGTGATATGGAAGCCAATAGAAGCATATCCTATCAAAATATCTAGCAAAAACCTTCACTTACTAGTACAAGCAAAATACTATAAAAGTGTACTGGAGCAAAATACTATAAGTGTCCTGGAGCAACTATTACAGCTTTTCAGATATGCAACATGGAAAACTAAGCAATCTATCATCTGACAAAAAGTGCAGTTGAGAAAATCCATATGTGCAACATGATGGGATCCAGAGAAACATACAATTTCCAGTTTTCAAAAAAAATCCTGTAACATCTGGATTTCTCTTATGAAGTTATTTGCTATTACACAGGAGTTTTTAATTGAAAATGTATGCTTATATAGTTCTTTATGACACAGCGGGCACTGTTTTCAATTCCTGCCGTTCATCTGTGAGAACTGGGTACTAAAGTGGAAAACATGCATCTGGGTGTCATACATTTTCTGTGTATATGGAATTTAAATGCTAACTATTCAAGCCACAAATCAAGTGTATTTTAAAGTTGGATGGATCTGAAGGACTGCAGTGTTTTTGCAACTGGCATCTTCATGAGGGGTCAAAGTAATCTGTATTCCAGTTTAACTCTAGTGCTGCTTTTGTTTCTTATAATGTATTTTAACATATTACAATTTGAATTCTATGGAATTCATATTGTAAACAATATATAAGAAATATTATAAGCAATAAAGAAACAAAATAAAAATCATATAGCATATAACACAGCATATTACAATTGCTACAACAGGCAGAAGAATCAGTCCACTAATACCCTCAGCCATGTTCAAGTAGTCCATAGGGGAAACGGTTTGGAAACCACTGATCTATTCCACAATGCTTTGGCATTAGAATGCAAGGTGGCATTGTGATCTGTGTTAAGCTACAACAAAAACATGAAGTACATTCCGATTTTATATCTTTGTAACCTAAGCTTGTATTGATACTACAAATTCCAAGAAGTAAAACTGCAATAGCCTCTTCTCAAACACCTCTTGGAATTGTAGCTCTATGAAATAGCCAAGGGGCCTATCAAACAGGGAATTCTCTGCTTTCCATCAAACTACAATCATAGTTTGTAGGGATCAAATGGGAAAGATCATGACTAGTAAACAGATATAAACTCAATAAAAGTTCAGTAGTGCAGTCTTATGTCCCAAGAGCTCAGGAATCCAGCTTTTCAGAAAGGCAACAGTTGTATAGCATGCTCTAGCCATTTGCTCAAGCAGAACACAGTTTGTACACATTTTCAGTGTGCCTTGACACAATATTTTTCTTGCAGCATGTTGAACTGCAGAGGCTCTACACTAGCACTTCCGAATTGTTGTCCCACGGATCACCATGAATGGAATGCTGTTAAAAAACAAGGCAAGTAACATCTAATAATCAAATGCTTCCTCTTTCCTGCTTCCACTTGCCTGTTTCTCAGGTACATAAAACAGCTTAAGCCACTCCAAACTAATGCTCTGAAAGAAGTGCAATTTAGGACACGACACCCTGCTTAGAAACCACCTGGAAACCACAGCCCACCTTAGAGGTTCGCATAGCTCATACTCAGTGATAAATATCTGCTTTATCTATAAACCGCATTAATTCCTGGTCTGGGGAAAACGTGGTCTATTAACAACAATGGAAATGGCATTCTGCACATGCTAAAATGCACTATTATTATTTTGAAGGATACAATGCAGAGTTTGAAGCTCTAAGCCCTTCCAAGGTGTGGCTCAGCCTGTGGGATGCTGGCTTATGTGTGTATGTGTGTATGTTTGGGTTTTTATCTTTTATAGTACTGAAATCTGATTTAAGCGATCTTGAGGAACCTTTGACTGAAAGGTAGGGTATAAATCTTCAAACTGAATGGCAACAGTTTGGAGGATGCATAAAGGGCTACTCGTTCTTAGTCTAAAACAAGAAGCCAAGCCATACTGTCTTTTCACACAGAGAAACCTAGTAGAAACACAAGAGAGAAGGGTATGCTAGAATCTTGTCAACACGCTCATTTTCTATGGGCAGGGATTAACTAGTCTCTTGAGGGAGCACTATGCAGCCTTTGCAGTCTGAAGCTGTATGTAGTCCAAGCCAAGATGGAAACAACTGTTATATGGCCCATCCATTGTTTGTTTCACTTGTTTATTTAAATAATGCAAACAAAGTGCAGGGTGTTTTACAATTTGTATGAATACAAAGGCCTGCCCCAAGAAACTCAGTCCAAAATTGTAAACAGGAGTGGCAAGACAGGGGAAGGGGACAGGCTAAACCTTTCGGAGAGGGGAGAGAATATATGTCAATAATTAAAAACTTTAATTAACCTGAATATACTCATCTTTTTACCTTTTGTCACATGATGAAATAAGAATAAGGAATCTTTTTTCTTTCATACAGTGCCTAATATGTTAAATGCATAACATTATTATTCCTACTATAGTAAGCACCTAGCAAATTCACATGTCAAAGTAATAATAAATATAGCCCTGCAAATAAATTTACAAAAGATGCTTACCTACAACCCTTTTTCTAGCCTACCTGCTAACATTATACATTCCAAGCAGCCACTGTCAGCCAAGGGATGGTTGAAAGAAAAATAAATACAGTGTTCCCTCCCTGGTTGCCTGAAGGCAATGCTTCACCACAGATGATTAGATAAGTGGCTAGTTATAAGCCTGTAATAATATCATTAGCAGCCCAGTGTAACTCCAGTGAACCAACCACCAGAAAAGAATATCCCAAGTAGAAAGTATTTGTGATAGAGGTTCTAGAATCGTAGAATCACAGAATGGTAGATTTGGGAGGATTCCCAAGGGTCGTCTAGTCCAACCCCCTGCAATACAAGAATCTCAACTAAAGCATAAATGACAAATGACCATCCAATCTCTGCTTAAAAACCCCAAAGAATATTTATTATAACTTGAATCTATTGGTTTGGCTCCTCCAGAGCAGGAGAAAACAAGCTTGTTCCATCTTTCATGTAGCATATCATATCTCTCAGTCTCCTCTTCTCCAGGCTATACGTACCAAACACTCTCAACCGTTCCTCATAAGGCTTTGTTTCTAGACCCTTGATCATCTTGGCTACTCTCTGCACACGTTCCAGCATGTCTATATCCTTCTTAAATTGTGGCACCCAGAACTAGACATAGTTGTGGTCTGAGCAAGGCAGAATTGAGCAGTAATATTACAGATTTATAAGAAGGGGGGAAAGAGTAAGGGAATTGTGTGTGTGTGTGTGTGTGTGTGTGTATTTCTTGCATGCCAGACTATGCTGCCCATAGATTTTTGTGGAATTCTTGAAATGTCTAATGAAAAGACTGGGATATAAAAATTAACTCCTAACTTTAACATGTGCCAGATGCAAAAATTCAGCAGCTTCCTCCAAAAAAGAGAAGGGGAACCTTTTCCAGCACTCACTTTCATTGTAAAAATGAAAAATAAAAAAATATTTCCATTTTTATGTAAACACTATTGGGGTAATACTTCAGCATCTTAATTATTTTTGTCAAATTAGTTGTCAGCTACAAAAATAATTCCATCTATAGGTTCAGTGGCACTGTGGTCTAAACCACTGAGCCTCTTGGGCCGGATTGAGAAAGCGAATGGGCCACATCCAGCCCTTGGGCCTTTGGTTGCCTACCCCTGCTCTTGGGCTTGCCAATCAGAAGGTCAGCAGTTCAAATCCGTGCAACAGGGTGAACTCCCATTGCTCTGTCCCAGCTTTTGCCAACCTAGCAGTTGGAAAGCACACCAGTGCAAGTAGATAAGTAGGTGCCGCTGCAGCGGGAAGGTAAACGGCGTTTCCATCATGGTCTTCCGTGAGCCAGTAGCGGTTTAGTCATGCTGGCCACATGACCCAGAAACTGTCTGTGGACAGGCTCCCTTGGCCTGAGAAGCAAGATGAGTGCCACACCCGCCTTTGATTGGACTTAACTGTCCAGGGGTCCGTTACTTTTACTTTACTTACTTCATACTCCAGGATCTGGTGAAGACACTGCAATATTTAGGGTAGGAAGCAGGCATCTACAAATCCACTTGCTCAGTTAAATACCCCAGGCACTCTGGCGAAAAAGGACATCCAGCAGCTCACAATCCCTCTCCCTTCCACACTGGAATACAGCCAACTGCATTTGTATTTCTACTTAGAGAAGACAAGAACCAGCATTACCACACCTCTCCTCTGCTGGGCTCCGGCACATGAGGAAGTTCCTCACACAATGGCCCAACGCTGCCATGCCAGAGCTTTCAGGCTGACCCAGGGGCAGGAGAGGAGGTGCGCCACTCATTCGTTGGAGTCTGGTATGTGAGGGAGCTGCAGAGGCAGCTTCCTTGCATGGTGGTCCAGCACCACTGGGCTGCCCAGTCCACCGGGGGGGCACTTGCCCTGCTGGGGCACCAGCAACCTATGCTATGCCACTGTGGGTGAGAATAAGTAGTGACTGGTAAGAAAGCCAAGCCATTATTTGCAGACTCAGAGCTGGAAGGAATTTTCATGCCAGTAAGATCAGCTACTGACCCTGTTCCATTTTTGCCTTCCTATCCAACAGTTGCCTTTGCACAATTCACTAGGGCTATCATATGAATAGTTTTACTCATTGGTTCCTTGCTTGGAGGCTACTCCACTTTGATTCACTTTATCTTATCCTATTTTCAGCTTCTGGTACACTAGCTAGACGATACAAATCAAACTGTGTATAAACAGGTGCACACACAGTCAGTTATACACAGCCATTGGAAGCGCAGCCAAACTCCACAGAAGAGCTACATAAACAACATCTAAGACATGTATACAAACTAATACCGTATCTTATTCATTCAGCATAACCAGACTATACCGTTATGCAGATTAAAGTGTATACTCCACATGCAACAGTGCATGTGGAGTATATAAAACAGCAGGGAGATTCACTTTTCACACATTATTCAGAGCAAACCTCCTCACTCACTCTGGGGTGTTGATCCAGATTATGTCCAGGTGGCAGTAATAAACACACTCCTTATCTTTGTAGGTGTAGCAAGTGCAGCGCTTGGCTCTGTGGTGTACCTCCGGTGGGCCAGCCACTTTCCCCACGGTGGCGTTGCCGGCTGAAAGCAGCCCTCCTACTGCTGTCTCGTTTTCTTTGCTGACCCTCCCGTGGGGCCCTGGAAACCTCAGCTCACTGTTGCTGCTACTGCCACCACTGTAGAGCAGCAGGGGGCGAGAGACGGGCAGTGAGAAGCCTGCAAAGTCGGGGAGAAAATAAAAGACAAAGTTTAATCAGAAGGGGAAGCTTCTATTTCTGCAGTAAGGCATTTAAGACCAATAAAAAGACAGCAACATCTGGAACAAGATTTAAAGGACCATTGACTGTCACAATCCTTAGCATGTTTGCTCTAAGTTAATAGTTGTTTTTGATTACTTTTTAACATATGGAATGGAAACTGCAATAAATCATGAACATCTATTTATGCTAATCAACAACTGAGACTTCCACCTATGATTGCATGTGTTCAGACCTCATAATAAACCACAGCTTATTGACACACTGGATAGCTCAGTTGGTTAGAGCGTGGTGCTGATAATGCCAAGGTTGCAGGTTCAATCCCTGTATGGGACAACTGCATATTCCTGCATTGCAGGGGGCTGGACTAGATGATCCTCCAGGGTCCCTTCCAACTCTACAATTCTATGAGTCTGTGATTATGACAGGAATGAGCCTGTGTGAGCCTTGGTTTGCACACACCGCTCTCACCTCCTCTGTCAAGGCCACGAGGAGCTCAGAAGCTTTCTCTTACAGTTTGATTCACCATGACCTGTTATGCCATCTGAACAAAGAAAAACTATGCTTAATGATAGCTAGGGTTTGTTTGAAACAAGAGAGCTTCAAACCACAGGGTGTAACACTATACAGCTATTAATCAGGAACACAAGTGAAACTTCCAATCCACTTCGCACAGTCACGCTGGAGGAGTGGAAAGCTCACGAGCTGAAAGCTCGCACAGGCTGATCCATCTCATAATAAACCAGTTTATCATACCATCTGAACATGGCCAATGGACGCATATCACTTAGCCATGGTTAATAAATCATAGTTTAATAAACCATGGTCTGCAAAGCAGGACACTAAGTGAGTAGGATGGCTTGCATGGCATTTTAAGCCACAGTCTAGCATTAATGAGCAGATCACTCCCACTTTGCTAAAAAGAACACAAGAAAAGTCTACTGGTTCAGGACAATGGGCCATCTAGTCCAGCATCTTGTTCTTAAAGTGACCAACCAGATGCCTATGGGAAGTCTGAAAGCAGGACCTGAGCACAACAGCACTCTCTTAGTGGGAACATAAAACCGCAATCCTTGGCTTAGTGAGAACCACTCACTATCCAAACCAGGGATTGTGGCTAAATTCAATCCCAACAAACCATGGGCGTAGCCAGGGTGCTTCCCCCAATATCAAGTAAATAAAAATACTTAGCTAATTGACCAATTGCATTGAAGATAATTCAGTTCTGCCCCCCCCATATAAAGCTTGCCCCCCCCCAAAAAAAAGTCCTGGTTATGCTCATGCAACAAACCATGATCTGAAGCCAAATTTTGCTTGTAGTTTGTTTGTTAAAAACAAATCACAGTCAACAATTTGGACACCATAAACCAAGGGCAGTTTTGTTGCTCCTGCTCATGCAAGGGGAGGAGCAAAATGAGACTGATCCATGCATTCCTGGTAAAATATCAACTATGGCTTACCTGAGAACAATGCCAATGAGGGAAAAGTTGAGCAAATGGACAAAAAGAATACAAAGTCGTACATTGATTGTCAAACTGCACTACTTTGCCAAGTATAACAAGCACTAATTTCTCCTAAGCTGCCAGTATACAGATATCAGAAGTCTTTTATTGATGTTGGAGGACCACAGGCTTCAACATTTGCTCTTGGCCACTAGAAATGTGCAATTTATCCCTCGGAGTTGTGCAACTTCTAGATCCTGAAATGCAGGAAATACTCCAAAAATTCCTTGAATAATTTAGTGCCATATTACACTGTGAGAAAACCTCTCACCAAAAGCGTGCTGCCTTGCAACAAGCCATAGCATGCAAGTTAGAGGCACATTTTATTGTCATCTGGCATGCAGGATTTCAAGGGAGATCAGAGCAATACCTGCAGGGATGACAGTGCAATCTTAAAAGTGCACTCCAGGCATCCTCACTTCTACAAGCAAAAGATCCTAGGTGCAACCAGTGCAGTACAACCATGTGAGATGCCCAAAATAATGCACTATTATTTCCGTCAGAGAACTTCCTGGTGGAGACAATACCGGACTTTTTGCGTCTTCAAAGCATTTCAGATAGACTACTAAGATGATTCTCACAACCCCTTGGTAAGGCAAGCAAGAATGATCAACACCATTGCAGCCAAGAGACAGTGGTTTTGCTATCCTTGATGCTATGAAGAGAATGTGTTACTGAGGTTAGATTTCAGCCAGGGATTTATTCCCAGGCTCCCTGTTCATCACAGCCACAGCACGAGAAAACATTCTTCTTTGTTCAGCAGCAAACGTGCATAGCTCCAAAGTACACATAATCAATATAATACTTTGGAAAGGTCTCTGCTTTTTATTTTTTAGAAAAATTGTCAGATTTCCTTGTTCCAGAAAGTCCTACATATTTCATTTGAGGAACAGTTAATATGGAAAGGTGGGTTCATAATTTTTTGTTGCCAAATAGCATTATTTTTAAAAAGCAAGGGGGTGGAAAAGCAATTTTACATGTTTGGTGTTTGGTTTGTTTCTATTTTTTATTGCTAATTGTTGTTTTTAATTATTGTACAGTGTATTTTTTAATACTGTCTTGCTTTTAAGTCACCAAGGGAATAGTCATTGATGTAGCCATTTAAATTTTATAATTACTTAACATTTCAGAAGTTAGAAGCTTCTGGCAAGATTTTGTTGTTCCTATTTATTCTGTTTGGTATTCCATAGAGCACATTGTTCTTTAAGTTTTATAATTATTATATTGTATTATTAATAATAGTGCTGTTATTGTTAAACAGAAGAAACAGTGTTTAGAATTTCTCTAATGCCATTAAGAGAACTGTATCTTTGATCTTGACTCTACAGTTACTAGGAGGCACTAATGCCCATAGGATTTGAAACTTCAGTGGACTTAACGTTCAGGTATGTGGGTATAGGATTGCAATCTTCCACTGCAATCCAACACTCGACTAGGAATAAGACCCATAGAACTAAATTAGATTTACCTCTGAGACGTGATAGAATTGCATAGCTCACAACCTATCCACATTTACTAGGGAAGTAAGCCAATTCAAGGGCTGGGTTTTGAGTAAACTAGTTACGGATCGCGCGGCTAATCGCTGCAAAATCGAATTCTTGTTCAGTATCGCCGCTCCCGGGAATCCCTCCCGAGAAAGCGATCAGAAATAACCAATACAATCGATCTCTTTCTTCACCACCTTTGTTTGGTTTTTTTACCTGTACTCGAGATAACTGTAAGCCCAACAAGTACCAGGAATCCCAGCTCCATGAAATCCAATGGGAAGCTTCGCAACTTGCAGGCAAACACAGACGGCGAGGAAGAAGGGGCTGGCGGGGCGGGGCGGGGAACCCCCGTAAGACTTGCGCGTGCAAATATACCCCTGACGGAAGGGAAAATCCCGGGTCGCGGCTACATGGAAGTTCTCCTCCCGGACGTGTTTCCTCCACGCGCCGAGGAATTAATGGCGCCTGGGGTCTTGGATTGCCGGTTGCGCCCCTACCCCGCTTGCCCTCCAGCTCCCTCTTTGCAGAACTAGTCCCGAAGAAAGCGTTGCAAAGCCAAGACGCGCTCCATAGCTCGCCTTTCCTTTCCTCTCCCTCCTTCTCTCAGCACCTCTCGATCCGAAACGCGGGTTCGGGGCTTCCCACGCGCGCACCGGCACAAACCGCTTCCAAGCGAGATTGCCGAGTTGCTATGGTCTTTCTCCGTCTCCTCCTGTTTCCCGCATCCTGCTGCAACGGCAGCTTTGCCCAGGTAAGCGCCGAGAAAAGCAGCAACGCCGGACGCTCCTCCGCCAAGGCGAGCCACCTCTCGCCAAAACGGGGTTTTGCGCGCGTTTCTCATCCCATCACTTGCGCCGAGTTGTTAAGCGAGCCGTCGGAGGAGGGGTGGGTTTAGGGATGAAGGCGGGGCCTGGGAGCTGGTTCTGGTCCTGATTGGTTCCGCCCCAGCCCGGGTTTTGCATACGGAGCAGCAGAGAGTTGGCATTAGCTCGCAGGTTGCGTCGTGGAGAGGTCGTCAATGCGCTGCTCCGTCCACAGCCACTGCGTGTTACGCAGCTTGTATAAAAAGCATGTGGCCATATGGGCGTAGCCAAGCCCCTAACTCAATAAAAAATCAAGACAACTCTGAGGTTCTTACCCCCCCTAACAAAAGCCTTCCCCCCACCAACAAAAATCCTGGCTACGCCCATGCATGTATCATATACAGAAACGGTTTAATGTGCAAAGTGCTTAGCAATCTTGAATCTTTGCTGGCTATCCTATCCTGAGCGTACCTGCCCCGCCCTACAACACCCAGGGACCGGGGCCAGAAGCAGCAGTTGACCTGTTTGGAGCTGAGAGACAGGAATGCTGTATGACCAAAGTCCATAGCTGTCAACCTTCCCTTTTTTTTGCGGGAAATTCCCTTATTCCAGCGCCGTTTCCCGCTGCTATCCCGGATTGTTAGATATCCCATAGACTGTCCCCGGGACTGGTGAGGCTGTTGATCCCTTATTTTCAAATCTGAAAGTTGACAGCTATGCCAAAGTCGTAAACTAAGACTATAAGACTACTAGGAAATAGATCAGGGTTGTGAACCTGAGACTCAGGGCAAGGGAGTAGCAAGAGCCTACTGTCCAAAGGCAAAATTTGCATTTCTTGCTCCAGCCACTTTTGCCTGTGTTCCTTGGAAGGTTGTCTAGAAGGGAATGCAATCCTCAGAGTGAAAAATGTAGCCTACTTCTGGCATAGATCAAAGATGGGGAACCAGCTGTGGCCCTCCAGATATCACTGGATAGCAGCTCCCATAATCCCTGAGTATTGGCTATGCTGACTGGAGTTGATGGGAGTTAAGAGTTCAAGAACAAGGAGGACCGCTCTCAGGCACTGAGAGCACTTGAACCCAGATCTAAGCCTATCCCCTAGACCAGGGGTCAGCAACCCGTGGCTCCGGAGCTGCATGTGGCTCTTTTACACCTTTGCCGCGGCTCCAGGGCGGATACTAGCGAGGGGAGGAGGCGCATTGTGTGCCCCGACACTCCCCACTGTTTTAAATGTCACAATGGTTTTGCGGCTCCCAGTTTTTTTTTCTTCGGTCCAAGTGGCTCTTTTGGTCTTAAAGGTTGCAGACCCCTGCCCTAGACCAATGGTTTGGCAGCTTCCTAACTTGATAGAATCCTTCCCATGTCATCTACCACAACAGCGGATTCTGGGTTACATATGTTATAGGGCACACTCTCCGCTCATAGAAGGCACTGAGGAAGGCCTCCTTCTGTCAACTGAGAAGCCATCTCTTTCAGCTGCACATTGCAGAAGATTTCTATGGTTGGATAAGCTGTGTTTCCAGGAAGTTTGTCTGCTGTTACTGCACTAATCATTAAGGAATAGCTGTGGGATGTGAAACACAGAGCAGTCAAGTACAACATCACTAGAGTGGACATAGAAAGGG
Source organism: Podarcis muralis (assembly GCF_964188315.1). Classification (NCBI taxonomy): domain Eukaryota; kingdom Metazoa; phylum Chordata; class Lepidosauria; order Squamata; family Lacertidae; genus Podarcis; species Podarcis muralis. The sequence goes on along the minus strand of NC_135659.1, from coordinate 88,788,031 downwards.
GATGTCTGGACCAGCCAGTCAGAACTTCCTCTTTCCTCCTAGGCTGGGACAGGCTACATGTGACCAGAGGTGGGCGTGGCCTCACCTGTGCAGGTAACAAAAGCATAGGACTGGCCGCCATCTCTCTCTTTCTCTCTCTGACTACATTCGTCGAAGAAGCAACAACTGCTTAGCCTAAGATGCTCTCTTGGCTTCCAGCCAAGAGAGGTCAAAGGGACTATCTCTTTATGGGATAGATTCCAGGTATATTACTTTTGTAACTTAAGTCTGCCTTCTGAGATCCATCTGTGAACAGAATAAGTGAGTAAACTCTTTTTATACTTTTATAGAAGACTGTGTCATGTCTATTTCTTTTATGAGGGACTAAAGGGGAAATTGCCAACAAAGGTCCTTGCCAACGAAGGTCTGTATAGTTAATCCATGGTTTTCCCAGTAGTGATGTATGGAAATAAGAGCTGGACCATAAAGAAGGCTGATCGCCGAAGAACTGATGCTTTTGAATTATGATGCTGGAGGAGACTCTTGAGAGTCCCATGGACTGCAAGAAGATCCAACCTATCCATTCTGAAGGAAATCAGCCCTGGGTGCTCACTGGAAGGACAGATCCTGAAGCTGAGGCTCCAGTACTTTGGCCACCTCATAAGAAGAGAAGACTCCCTGGAAAAGACCCTGATGTTGGGGAAGATGGAGGGCACAAGTAGAAGGGGACGACAGAGGACGAGATAGTTGGATAGTGTTCTTGAAGCTACCAGCATGAGTTTGACCAAACTGCGGGAGACAGTGGAGGACAGGAGTGCCTGGCGTGCTCTGGTCCAGGGGGTCACGAAGAGTCGGACACGACTAAGTGTTCCACAACAAAGGGGAAATTACCAGGTAACTTATTTTAAAGGTTTTAGCGAGCCTGAGCAAACGCATCCACTGTGCAAGTTTAAAAAGGGGAATGTTACTCTGCTAAATTGTAGAACTTGTTAACACAAGTTGGAAAGGATATAATCAAATGATATATCCTCTCCTGCATCCCTGAACATCCCCACAATAGCAGTGTTGTGACGTGGGGTTTGTGATTTCAGCTCTCTTGACATACTATGCTGGAGTCAGTTCTCTAGTAACACTTCTTTATTAAAGCAAACAAGACTGAGACCTGAGGAGGGAAGAGCTACATTTATAGGGACAGGGAACTAGCTAGAAAGGATACATTTTGGAGGGAACAATATCAGGCAATCACAGTCCTGCCTTTTGGAGGAAACCAGTAAGACAGAGGATCCAAATACAGCAGCTTAAATGAACCAATAGTAGCTGTACCCTCTGGAACCAAAAGGCAGTTACTTTACCCTAATGCGAATACAGACAATAATAAAATACAGATATAAAATCCTTTGACTCAATACACAACAAGCAGATAACCTTCCAAGGAATTCCAAAGGTCCTCCAGAACACAGTTAGAAAATTGTTGCTCTAAAGCTGTCTAATTGTTACTTATAAGTAAGGTTGGGGGGGGGATAAGCACCCCAACCCTAACAAGTTTACTAAGAAAGCATCACTTTTGATTTCAGTGGTACCTGTTGGGTAGCCAGCTCAGTACTCAGGGACGTCAAAATGCTGGGAGGCGCTTAGAAGCAGCTGCCACCCACTTCCTTCCTCAACAACTGAGGAACAGGACAGAAGCCACAGCAGCAATAGCCTCCGTGCCTCTAAACTTTTATAGATGGAGGTACTATCTTTGGGTAAGGTCCAGGCAGTCTTGCTTCCAGACCATAAAGAAATGATGTGCAGTTTACAAGGGTATTCAGTACTGGTTGTGCTTATTAAAGTTTATTTGAGAACAACTTGGGAAGGAAGGTTACGGTAATTCCTCCTTATTGTAGGTGAAAGCCAGATTTCAGCTGCAACTAAAAATATTCCCAGCACTTCCCAACACAAGTACCAAATTCATTGCATTACAATAGCACATTGCAGATTCCTCACTGATATGCTGCACTGCAGATTTACAGTTATTGTGGCCTTTTTCTTCTTTACGGTAGATGAGTTACACAGGTAGACTATAACCCTGCAATATGTTATGCCCTGGGACAGTTGACTCTGGCTAAAAGTCACAGGTGGGGCCATTGCTGGGTGAGCAAAGTAATATGTGTGTGAAACGCCCTGACTGAACTGTAATAAACTGAAGAGCAGCTTCTAGAGTGCTATAATTCACAGGTCTGGCTAAGTGCCCTTGACATGGGAATGGCTCCATTACAGGAGGAATTGCTGTGTGATTGAAGCCATAATACAATAAACTGACCTCTGTGTACTGGCACATCATTGACACTATGCATATTCTGTCAGAGTACAGTTTCTTTTTCTTCTTTTCTTTTCTGAAAACCACAATACTGTTAGCGGTTGTCAGGCTGTAGGCCAACACCTCAAACTACAACTTACTGTTGGAAAATATTCAGAATAATTTACAGCTCACAAATGCATTGCTTTATATCTGGATGTTCTAGATACTGCACTGATTCACGGCACAAAGTACCGTATTTCACTTATTCATAGTAAATTAAAATGTACTAACAAGACAGTTTCCTGTTGCAACGCATCATTGCAACCAATGAGACATTTATGAGGGCTATGGTTCTTGGTTTTTATCATTTCCTTTGTTCAGATGTTGCAAAATTCATTCTCTTTCCCAAGCAATGAAATCTTCATACAGCAATAAGGAAGAACAAGGGAACAAATCATAATTTTATTTTGTAGTTATGGACTCTTGTTGACTCAGTTCCAGAGGAATAGTTGCATCAGTCTGTTGTAGTAAAACAACAGCGTCCTGTGGCATCCTAAAGGCTAACTAATTTATTGTGACATAAGCCTTCATAGGCTAGAGACCATTATATCATGTAAACTGTACTGAGAAGACATTCTCACTCAGATACTCTAATCACCATTTTCAGATTGCTCAAGTTTTTAAAAAATAAGATATAATAAATATATGTAAGGATATATCCAGAAAGCATGCTGGAGTGTTCACAGTTAGCCATCCTTGATTCAGAGGCAGCATCAGACAGAGGTGGTCCAGGATATTTTGTCGTCTGAAGCTGAACATCTAAATGGCACCCCAGAGTGGTAAAAATAAAATAATAAACTAGGCAGGTGGCACTATGCTGCTTTTTAATGGCATACCCAAATTTGCTGCTTGAGTATGCTGAATAGCAGCTCTGGCCCTGACACAGGTGGCCCAGGGCTTTAAAATCCACTTCTTTCTCCACATCCATCTTTGGTTCTTTTGTCTTCAAACGAAAATAGACAAATGACAGCTAATTCCTCAGCTGCAGTGTAAGAGTGCAACTTAGACATCAGACATGAATACCAGAGAATCAAACACTGGTTGGGCTGTCAGATTTCCTTTCCTCTTCGCTTTAAAAAAACTCTGTGTGTGTGTGTGTGTGTGTGTGTGTGTGTGTTGTTTTCATTTGTTACTATATTGTGTATTTTTGTGTTTTTATATTGTAAACCACCCTGAGATCCTCAGATGAAGAACCGTATAGAACTTACTGAATTTAATTAAATTTATTAAGTTTGTATATTTACTGCCCTTCATCCAAAGATCTCAGGGTAGTTCACAGCGTAAAAATACAAGATCAAAACACAAAATACATAATAAAAACAAGAAGTTAATAATTTTTTATTTTAAAAAAAACATTAAATGAACATTCATACAATGATCCACTTATTCATTTCTTATTAAGTCAACGAAATGAGAGTGAATCCTCTCCTGGATTCCTTGGAGGAAGGACAGGATTTTGTAAAGAGAGAGAGAGAGAGAGAGAGAGAGAAATAAAATAAATGTTCCCTTACATTTCATCATGTGCTGAAGAGCCAAGGAGTGCTTGGTCATTGCACCCAGTGCAAAGTCAGCTTACAGTCATAAAATATATTTCCTACTTAACAGCAATTAAAGTTCAGAATGGAACATCTTAGCCAATGCTTTGATCTAGCAGCTTTCTTCGGGATATAATACAAATGGCATTTCCAACGCCAAAAGAAGCCCTTAGCTAAATATGTGAATAAAACAGCTTGAATTCTAGAAGACTGGCTGCTATCAATCAAGGCTGGGTTAAACATTTCTGTGTTTTGACTGTAATGCATTAGTGAGGTGACTTGCCAAGAGATGGATGTCACCTGTAACTTGAGAATAGTTAGATGCCTGTTTGTTACATTTTCCTTACTGATTGAAACAAGAATTGCTTTAAGCCTCATGTGTGACAATGCCCCACAAATAAGAACTAAATTTTGTCAGATTGCGCCATCTATCTTTATTCTGTTTCAGATAGTTGTTGCTGGAAAAATCCCATGAAGCCCAAAATAGATGCTCTCTTTCATTGGACAAGCAGCAATATTAAAGTGAATTCAGGAATTTCACGCAGTCTTTTTTTACTGAGGCAAAAAAGGTGTGTGTGTGTGTAAAAGGCACAATTCACCCATTGAAGCCCCATTGATCTCAGTGGAAGAGATGTATGCATACACTTAACTCTTCAAAATGCTTAATTTTGGCCGTATTGTACCCATAATGCTACATATAGTTAGGTTGCTTAGGTTAATCAGACCATCAAAAGCTCTGAGAAGAGAAGGAGTCTCTCAAATGTCAATGATCAGGGACATTTCCAAAGTAATCCCATTTAAAGTGATAACTTGAATACAGTTGTGATATCATGACTCTTCGTTGTTCATTCAAATGAGCTTGGTTTGGGAGTTCCAAACATAATTAAATGGTTCCATCCATTAATTCCCCAAGAGGGTTAAGTCGATGGACGATGCCTCTCATTTTCTATTGTCATAAGAAAGGTTGGGTGTGCATTTTTTTAGTTCTGTGCAAATGTTACAATTTATAGCATAGCAACAACAGTCCAATTCTGCATAGAGTATGGCACATCTTAGCACATTGTTCAATATGCCTGGTTCTGCATAGGATCAGGATGAAGGGGGGGGCGATGAGATAGGACCCTAATATTTATTTATTTTTTAAATCCCACAAAAACATTTTATTTATATATATTTTTGTAAGCAAGCTTTTCATAGGCATGGGCATCCTGGTGCACATATTCCACTGTTATGTTCACAATGGGGAAAGGTGATTAGCTTATTATTATAATTTTGCACACATGGATCTACTCCTTCCATTTAAATTAATGAAACAGCTTGCCCGCTTAACAGCTCAGTGAACTAATGCACACATGTGCATTAATGTTATCTCCCAGCAGTCTCTCATGCTTGAGACAATCAGAAAATAAAACAATGGTTCTGAAATATTTAACAGCATAAATTTTAAAAGGAATAACAGTTTTCTAAAAACAACCAATTTTCTTTCTCCAAATTTATCAGAGTTTCATAGGGCTCTCTCTTTGAGAGCTACTAGGAAAGAGTTATCACTATAGCCAAGTAAGTGCTTTGTTTCCTTGATTGTTAACAGTTGTTCCTAATAGCTGAAGTGCATAGCTTTCAACCTTCCCTTTTTTGGTGGGAAATTCCCTTATTCCAGCGCCGTTTCCCATTGCTTCCCGCTGCTATCCAATATTGTTAGATATCCCGTAGACTGTCCCCGGGACAGGTGAGGCTGCTGATCCCTTATTTTCGAGACTCCCTGGGACAGGTCAAGCTTATTTTTATTTTCGAGGCTGCTGATCCCTTATTTTCAAATCTGAAAGTTGACAGCTATGGCAGAAGTGGTGCAGTATTAAATACCCTAGAAAGAGTGATTCCCATCTCCATGTGTTCAGGGATGTTTCCTTATTTGCAGCAGAGAAGACAACAACAAAAAACTGTGGCCTTTTCTGTTGTGACAACAGGATACCCCTGCAACACAACAATTTTAGTTTTGTAAGCCACTTTTGTATTTGGTTCAAAAGGCAAGTTAAAAATATATTAAGTAATATTTAACCATTGGGTCACACCCATAACCTTGAACATATCAGAAAGCAACAGCCCACATTTCCTCAGCACCATGCTAATGAATAGTGCAAAGTTCATGCTCCCCATTATTTCTAGTCATTAAGGCAATATCAGCAAATGTACGGGCATAAAGAATGCTGAATGTGCAGATGCATCACTCAAAGTGCAAAGGCATCGCTCAAAGTAAATAGGTCATTCTCTGATGTCTGTGACATTTTGACTCAGACATGAAGCCGTCTAGTCACCTTAGGCAAGTCGCCATTACAGTATTAAACTTCAGATTCTCAACTGAAAAATGGAGCCATGGATGCCCAAAGGCTTGTTCTGAGAAACCTGACTACAGGCTCTGTCTGCTTTAATGCATTTACTAGAAGAGCCTCTCACCAGTTCTTGGGATTATTGCATGGAAACAAGCCCGGGCCCTGTATCTTTAACGTTGCCTCTTAATAGGAAGTTGAGGAAGCATCTACTTTTGTTTCCGAATCCTATTGTCCTTCCTCTTTCATGCCAGGGACATTGCACATCCTTTTGTAAACCAAGAATTATTTAATAGAAGAAGAAGAAGAAGAAGAAGAAGAAGAAGAAGAAGAAGAAGAAGAAGAAACCAGACTCCAAGTGTGCCATACTACTGTAGGGGAAGCAGTGGCGTAGCGTGGGGGGTGCAGGGGGGGCCGGCCGCACCGGGCGCAACATCTGGGGTTAGGGCAAATCCACAGGTTAGGGGGCGCAAATCCACGGGACGGGTTAGGGGGCGCAAATCCATGGGTTAGGGGGCGCAAATTACTTGCCTTGCCCCAGGTGCTGACAACCCACGCTACGCCACTGAGGGGAAGCAACAGATAAAAACAATAAATTAAAGGGGAATGGGAAAAGGAAAGCCTAGATGCCTCATCTACCCAACTCAGCAGCAAATTTAAATTCAGGAGGAATTTCTGCATTACAATCTAGCAACTCTAGCTTCAACAGCAAGAGAGAGTTAACAGACCTGTTCATGCCGTACCTGCTCATTTTGCTATCACTTCTATTCAGGGGTGTACCTGTTAGGATATTTCCGTTCCACCTTAAAAGGGAGCAGGCTTTGTGAGTCACAGAGTCTGCATATTTCCTGTTCACAGGAAGTTTATGTTTTCTGTTGCTTTCGTTTCTCTCTCTCGGTGCCTGAAACACTGAAGCAGGCAGTCATGTTTTTCTCTGTTCTGACTAACGCAGAATAAACTTATAAATAATGCTCTCCTGCGTGCATCTTTCGCTGTGCATTATCTGCTGATAAGAGCGTGCATCAGCTCTGGAATGTGGCAAGCTATTTCTGGAGCTCGTGTCGCTAATTGCTGATACTGCATGTCTACGGGAGATCGATGGACGTCCGGAGGCGACGTGGGGCCATGATGGACTTTGTCTCCCTGGCAGTATCCCAACAGTACCTAGGGGTTGATCAGGTTGGCTCCCAGCAAGGGCACAGGCCCAGGAGGCCACAAAAATTGTGCCTCTTCACTCTGGTTCGGAGTGGCAAGGAACCCACCCATTTTCCTTGCCAAGGGCACAAGAGAGCCTAGGTATGCCTCTACCTTTGTTTACAGAGCTTCATAATAATAATAATAATAATAATAATAATAATAATAATAATAATAATAATTCACCTCAAGGAACACATATTAGTGTGCATACCAAGGGCGACTATAACCCTGTACAATATTATTTCTTTCTGTGTACATGAACATGGGAGGAAAGAGTGGGATTGTGCAAAGTAGCCCCACCTGACACCGGCATCTGCAACATGAATATCTGAAGGGAAGGGACCTTGGTGTGTATGGTGGGACATGGGAAAACTTCTCTGGGATCTAGAACCCGGATTCTTCAGTGTTACCGATCCCAAGGAAACTTTTGTGCATATAACCATAAGCATGAAGGGCCCCTTCTCTATAGACGTTAATGCTGAATATGTGGGTTTTGCTGAAGGGACAGTCATGCTCCTTGGCCCATTTTCAATGCACATAGCAAAAAATAACACCCGAATAGAACTTACACCTATTAATTGGATCAACATCAACTCTGGTTGTAATTCGTGGGCAGTCATTTAATTTCATCCTGATTCTAATTTTTAAGCTGTATTTTAATCAATTGTTTGATTGTGTTTTAATGTATTTGATATTAACCGCCCTGAGCCTGGTCTTGGCTGGGGAGGGCAGGGTATAAATAAAAATTTACTTACTTACTTTTAGATACTATCAATTGTATCCAGTCTGGAAATTAGCTGATGACAATAATTTGCAGATAGTGCTTGGAAATTATCTGCCTTGTAAATAGTTGTAAAGCTTGACATAAGCAAATACTTTGTATTTGATACTTTCCTGAATCTGTTTTATTTTAATGGACTAACAGTAAGCTTTTCTGTTCATGCGCATTTAATTCTGAGATTAATGATTAATTTCATATGCTCTGTGACATGGATAAAAAGGCCCTTTTTGTAATCAGACAGAAAGAAATATTGTTACCACATGCAATTCTACTGTGATAGCAGCTTCTAAAGTATTTTGAGATGGGTGGTATTTCTTCTCTCTTTCATCATTTATAAATTTAGATTGGTTGCTTTTTGATATATGATTAAAGACTTTTGTAGTTTAAAAAAAAAATCTTTTGAGAGCATGAGGTTCTAATGGTTGAAATCTAGAAATAAAACAAGCATCCTTCACAAAATAAAGCCATCCCATACACATCATAATGGTGGAGAAAAAACTGAGAAGGTTCAGCATAATTAGAGCCAGAAACTTAGATTGCTATAACTGTCACTAGTTTTTGCTTTGGATGTGTTTGGTTAGTTGTTGGAAAGGTAGCTTTTTCAAAGATGTAAATGGTACCCAGAGGGCATCAAATTTCCCTTAAGACAAGGCAAAGCAAAAGATCCCATTTTGAAACTGATGTTTGAAACAAAATTCCCTTTGCACACCCCTTTGTAACAAATGGGAGCAACACAAGAACACTTGTTCTTTGGCCCAGCTCACTTTTCATTTCAATTGGGTATACAGTGGTACCTCTAGATACGAACGGAATCTGTTCTGGAGCCCCGTTCACATCTAGAAGCAAATGTAACTAGCGATGGCATGTCTGCACACACTTCTGCGCATGCGCGCGATGTCATTTTGAGCGTCTGCGCATGCGCAAGCGGCGAAACCCGGAAGTAACGCACTCCGTTATTTCTGGGTTGCCGCTGAGCGCAACTCGAACGCGCTCAACTCAAAGCATATTCAACCTGAAGTATGACTGTATGCGGAAGAAATTCCTGGGGGATTGTGGCAAACTCTAGGGTACTGTAAACACTTGCCATATGTTAAACTTTATTATCTTAGTTACAGGTAGGTTGCCGTGTTGGTCTGCCGTAGTCAAAACAAAATAAAAAAATTCCTTTCAGTAGCACCTTAGAGACCAACTAAGTTAGTTATTGGTATGAGCTTTCGTGTGCATGCACACAACTTAGTTGGTCTCTAAGGTGCTACTGGAAGGAATTTTTTTTGTTTTTATTATCTTCAGTACAACTCTGAATTCTGCAGGGACATTTGCCATAACTGCTCCCCTGCTAGGTCCCTAAGCCCAATGCCCATTCCCCAAATTCTAAACCTGACAGGTAACAGAGTAGCTAATCGTATTGGTACTATTCTCTCTAGGGGTGATAGCCAATGTCAGACCCTATGAATAGGACTCAGCTGAAGTTTTCCCAGCTGTAGACAGAAGTTACAAATCTGTTCTCTTTCCATCAGCTGAACAACGCAAAAGGAATGAGAAGAGGGGAGCAGTATCCATTTAAAGCAGAGACAAGGACAAAACAATGTGGGAAGTGGAACAGCTGAGAAGGGTGATACCAGAATACCCAAACTGAACTTGTAGTAGGATTCCCCAAGACAAGTGACTTCAACACATTCCATTTTCTATATTTAGAATATCATAGAATGGCAATGCATATTCATCCCCACAGATTTCTTTAAAATGTATTCGTCAAATTTGGCCTTTGTTTACAAAACAGAGATTCAGAAGTTGCTATATCAGAGTTGTCCCACAAGCATCTCTTTCCTGAATACAGGTCACTCTATTTCTGTGTTAATTATATATATAAAAGATAACTGCCCTTCTGTTGCCAGACCTACACTGGAAAACTGTACCTGTCTTCATTATGCTGCCTTCATTCATATTTTCAGGTCACAGAGTCAAAATATTTTATTATGGAGAATAGGACATTTCCCATATTATTTTATGCATAGTTATAGACTAGAGCACTCTCCCACAATCAGTTCACAGTTAGTCTTTTTTGGTAATAAACCACTCATCAGCTTAAGTTGCTGCAAGTACCAGGCAGGCCTGTTTACTTTTATAATATATAATGCCCCATTCTCCATTCATATAAAGTGATTCTCTCAGCATGCACAACACCCATCAAAGGACAAATTTCCAGGTTTGAGTGTTTCTTTCTGCAACATCCATTGCAACGCTTAACGAAATGTTTCCCCTTTCCATTTAACTACTGAATATATTTGATCAACTTTCTATTATATAAACCTTGCAAAAACCATCCTGTTATTTCAAAACACAGTGCAAATAGCTCTCCGCCCCACAAGCACCATCCAGTAGCCACAGCGAGCTCCCATCCCTTTGGAACGAAAACACAGCTTTCCAGTTTGTGGGCATCATTTGCACACAGGCCTCTCAACCTGCAACAACTTTCTGTTTATAAATTAAACCCTTGGCATGAGGCTCAATCAATCTGTTTTATTTCTTCTCTCGGGTGACATGCTGTTTAGGTCTCTTTGGGGGCCTCTCTTTGGTGGGTGGGAAAGGAAAGGTCGTATATTCAAGTGTTAGATTGCTAGATTGATGGGACACTGCTGTGGGAACAAATGAGAGGCTTTGGGCATAGGACTGGGGCCTGCCTATTAATAAACAAAACAAAGGGGAAAGGGAGTTTCCTGCAACTGTTCATACCTCACTTGGGGCAGAATCCAACAAAGTCACTACAAGGGTAGGACGACTTGTGCCACAGAACTTCCCCTCCCTTCCTCTCCCTCCGCATCGACTCTGGATGGTTAGGGCAAGAACTGTGGCGCAAGGAGAGATTGTTGTGGATTTTCAATTAATCACTGTTTAATTAACTAACTGCAGCATTGCAGTTAGATTAATCATTTCCAAGTGTTTCCAGATGTTCCTAACCACATCCAGCTTCTTTGGCTCATTATAATGTTTTAACGTTTTGCCGTAGAGTATCCTGGATATGGTCATAATATATAAAATCTCTGTCTGGTGGGGGTTTTTCACCCCACTCCCTTGGACCTGTGTATAATTTAATAAGCCTAACAAATGGCCAATAAGAGTTACCTGGATGTTAAATGTATCACCCACCATCTCCAGCACCATTTCCCAGAATTCCCCTGCATTTTAGAGCATACCCACCCAGTGGTAGAGGAAGAGGAGTGCGGGGGGAGCGCACCGCCCCTGGCAGCGCAATCCCGGTGGGGTGCCATCGCAGCTCCCCCCCCCCCGTGCTGGGTGCCACGCCCCTGTGGGTGGCATGCCACGCCCCCAGGGCGCGTGCCACATCCCTGGGAGGTGCGCCAGCCCCGCCCCACCTGCTCTCGGCCCCCAGCATGAAGCTCCCATGTGGTTTCTCAACATAGCCAGCCCTTTCCATCACCTGCCTACCTATTTGTTTGCTTTTCCATGGGGTCCAATACCAGTGAGCTGCCATCTTTATGCAGCTTTCTTTATATGAAGTTGGTGTAGTTTAGAAAAATGGATGGAATTGCCCTAAGTGCTTGGGCTGGGTCTTCAGCAGCCATCTCCCATGTCTGGATTCTGTTTAGAGAAGTACACTAGCTGGACTGGGTTGAACTAGATGACACTTGGGGTCTTTTTCAGCTCTACTACAGTTCTATGGTTCTATGATACTCAGCCACATGCATAACATGTACTGGAGTGAAATCCCCCTCAGCATGTGGGCTGATAGTAATATCATTGCTTTAATTTATACTTCATGGCGCATCATTGGACCAGTCACAAAACCAGATGAATTACCAGTTTGTAATTCTTCCTGAAGTCAATGAGTTATCCAGCCTTAAGATGAGCTCTAAGTTTTTTATTTTCCCTTTGAATTTCGAGGCATAAGCATCTTGTTATGGCTGTTTCCTGGAATCTATTCTATGAAGCTGCTTTTAATTTTTCTCTCTCTGCTTCTCACATCTTCCTTCTGCCTTCTTAATGTATGTTTCTAAGGCGAGACAAGTGGCTACTTTATTTCCAATTAAAAGTCCGCATAAATCCTTCAGTTTAACAGCACTGTACATTGGGCAGATTTTCAGGGCAGTTTACAGCTCATAGAATTGACAAAGAGTGGTGTAGAAAGGTACTATACAAATTAAAAATTTATTTCCAAGGCTGCAGCGATGTCAGTATGTTGCAGCAAAAATGGGGGGGGGCGGGGGGGGAAGAGTCTTATGAAGCCTTAACAGACAGACACTGACAACTTTGTACTTTCAACCTATGGGGTTCTCCACATGACTGACAACCCAAATCATGCAGATTCCCCTTTTGCCCAATGCACAAAGTTCTGGGGGTGGAACATTTTTGGAATGCAAGGAGAGTAGCTTCTTCTGAATTGGGGTAGCGGTGCAACCGGTAACATGCCAGTATGCAGAACAGCAGGAGTTTCAGTGAGTTACTTCAGGTGTTAAAAAAAGCATATAGTATTTTATTAGAGTGGGAAACCAAAGATGAGGAGGTTAAATCAGTTATGATTAAATGGGCTCAGGATGAGGGACACAACATTCAGTTTGAAAGTTGGGGGAAATTGTGGAAAGTTGATATAAAATTCACAGATTGCATACTATTAAGAGAGAATTACGTGAAAATGATGTATAGCTGGTATATCACACCAGTGAAAATGGCAAAGATGTTTAGGAAAGAAAATAACAGATGTGGGAGATGTAAGGAAAAGGAAGGAACCTTTTATCATATGTGGTGGAAATGCAAATGCATTTTAAAATACTGGGAAATGATATACAATGAATTGAAAAAAATGTTTAAAATGAATTTTGTTTAACACCCTGAAGCCTTTTTGTTAGGTATCTCAAATCAAGAACTACCAAAAGAAAAATGGACATTATTTATATATGTTACAACAGCGGCAAGAATCTTGATTGCACAATACTGAAAGACGGAAGAAATACCATCAAAGGAACAATAGGAAGAAAAATTGATGGACTATGCAGAATTGGCTAAGCTAACAGATAAACTATGAGAGAAAGACAAAAAGGACTTCAAAAGAGTCTGGGAACCATCTACAGTTTATTTTCAGAAACAACAGAGTGGACTGGATTCACTGGCAGGATTTGAACAAACGTTCACAATTTCATTTGAGTAACAGATATTTCAGAGAAATGATAAGGGATTTTATTTTTGTGTAGGAAAAGCAGGAAACAATAAATAAAACTAAATAACTCAGCAGAGGGGGAGTTGAGAGAAGTCCAGAGGAGGGGAGGGAGAATAATTGTAAATAACATGATGAATGAGATTTGTATCATTATTTGTTATAAAATTCAATAAATATTCATGTACAAAAAAAAAGTGAGTGACTTGAGGTGAGTAGTTATGCAGATAGAACTTTAAGCACCAACAGCTTGGTCGTAACTCCAGCTCCATGACACAGAGACCGGAATGGGGTGGGGGAGCAGAGAAGGGAAGGGAAAGTTTAAAAAAAATTTAATAATAATGTTGCACTTAGCCAACCACTTGGCAGGGCTTCCCAAACCAGAAAAATGAAACTTTGTACCCATTGAGAACAACAAGCTGTGTCAAACGAGGTCTCAGCTATTCACCCTCCCATTCAGAACCCAAAGAAGCACCATGTGTGCTTGACACGTGGCTACAGAGACTTCCCAGGAGTCCACAGGGCTCTTGAAGCCTGTTCCTCTATACAAGCATAGCTCAGTCAAAAAAGGGTGGATACTCTCTCTCAAAAGTCATTGGGGAACTCGCTTGTGTATGCGTGCCATTTTAATTAATTATTTCCACAAGTCTTGGGTCCTTGAAGGGAAAATTGGATTGGCTAGAGCCATCTGCTCAGAGGTTGCTCTTCTTCAGCAAACCACTTCATTCTTCTAATCCTTTGTCTAGGGGGAATATATTAATGCCGACCACTACCACAATCAATTGCACTTCTGAAGTTGCATTTTCTATCCAAACCACAAACTGTAGTTGCCAGGAAAATGTGACAAAAACATCCTTTTCTACACAACTGTTGAAGACACAGCAGCCATGCCCTAATTGGCATCTGCTCACCCAAAGGCAAAGAATGCCACGAAATTTTAGAACAATAGGGCTTTTCTGAGAGGGCATTTGGCGTGTTTAGTACAAACATACCTTGCTCTTCCGCAGTCAAGCTTATGGGCAAGGGAAAAGGAGGAACAGTTCTGAAAATTCATATTACGGGTCGGAAGCTGTCTGTGGCACTAATGGGCTGTCCCATGCCACTGAAAAAATATTCTCTTCTCTCATCCCAAGAGCCGTTTTGTTTGTTTAAGTTTGCTTTAAAAAATTAAGCTGAGTAGACACATCAAAACATTCATGGAATGCTTTTTAAAACAACTTAAATTGTGAGCGGTTGGGGCAAGTTTAGCAAGAGAGCCAGCATGCAGGACTCACCTTTGCTGAAGTTCAGTCTTGGCAACACAGAAGAACTAATGATTGTTCATATGACTTTGGAGGTGGTGCTGAGTCTTTCTCTGGATAGGATGGCAGTCATACAGTTTACAGCTGTATGATATTGCTGCATGCCACCCCAATCTCTGAGTGGTGAGAGATTCCAGGTGTTGTAGGCCCCTACCCAGGGTTCAGTTTCCTTGGAATGAGGAACAGTGGAGACTATGGTGTCCTTATGATATATGGCTTATTCACACATATATACAAGCTGAGCCTAAGATGGAGGGGCTCACAGCACTAACACCCCAAGAGGTCTTGCTTCTCCCACAGTCACAGCCTTGGAATCAAACAGAAATCTAGCATGGTTCTCACTCTCTGTCTTCTGCCTGCTTCTACCCCAGGTTTTGCACACCACTCTGCTTTTGCTTTTCTCACTTCCAGCCAGGTGAGGGAAGGGGCTCCACCCATTTGCTCTCTGCCACAGAGTCACTTCTTAATGGGCTTAGGCCCATTAACTCAACAAGAAGCTAGCCTGGCCATTTCAACAAGTAACTCCTCCATTATATTTTAACCCTTGCTGGACCCAGGAAATCAAGAACTGGAAGGGATTCAGGCATCATACCGACTAACCCCACAAAATTCACAACAATACAGTGGCACCTCAGGTTACAGACGCTTCAGGTTACAGACTCCGCTAACCCAGAAATAGTGCCTCGGGTTAAGAACTTTGCTTCAGGATGAGAACAGAAATGGTGGTTGCGCAGCGGGAGGCCCCATTAGTTAAAGTGGTGCTTCAGGTTAAGAACAGGTTCAGGTTCAGAACGGACCTCTGGAACGAATTAAGTTCTTAACCCGAGGTACCACTGTATCCTTTTTGAGATGCAGCAACCAGAACTCTACTCTGTGTATCTAGTGTGGTTGGCCATAGATTTCTATCCCAGCATGATACTCGCAGTTTTATTTTCTCCTGAGTAATCTTAGCAGTCATGGAAAGAGGAGAGGTCCTCTTGTGGATGAGGAATTTGTGAAGTAGCAGGTAACGCAATGGAATAGATGAGACAGAGCGGTGGAGGAGGCAGCCTTGCAGAATAATTGAGATGAGCAAGGGATCTAGGAGTTGCCAATTCAGCACTCACGTTCCTGCTACCTAATACAATTATCTCATTGCAATGCTCTCCTCAGGTACAGTATGGTCACCTGAAGCTCTGATGTCTTCTCAGCACCAGCTGAAGACCTTTTAATTTTCTCAGACCTTTCTAGATCACTAAGCATTTGTTATGTGTTTATGCCAGGGGTCGGCAAGGCTTACCAGGCATGGGCCACATCACTCCCGTGGAGATCCTTCGTGGGCCAGACCGGCGCAGTGCGACACTGGAAATAGCGCCTGCGCATGTCTGTGGCTCCAGAAATCACTTCTGCGCATGCCCAGACACTGAAAAGTGTGCCTGCGCAGAAGTGGTTTTCGGCGTCTGGGCGTGCAGAGGAGCGATTTCCAGAGCCACAGAAGAGAGTCCCTGCACTGCACCAGTTTAGCACAGCGCGCATGGAATTGCCGATCGGTCGGCTCGGTTTGGGGGCAGCTCATGGGCCGGTTAAACGACCCTCATGAGCCGCTTCTGGCCCATGGGCCTTAAGTTGCCGACCTCTGGTTTATGCTAACGTTCTGTTGGTTTTACTAATTTCATTTCATTGTATTGCTATTTTGTTTTAATGAATGTAAGCTGCTCAGCAAGCCTTTGGACTGAAGAGTGGATTTTATTTTCTATGATCATTAAACAAACAAAATAAAACTAACATTTGATTCGCTGGTATGCAGATCTTTCATTTTAGTTTCAAGGCTGGAAGGAAGCCAGGCTTACCAAACAGCTTAGGGATGTGCATTCTCTTTTCATATTCCGCCTGACTTTAGCCTCGGTAGCACTGCACTATTTAGAACCTCTCTATTTAGCCTGGCACAGAATAGCAGGGGAAGGTTATGGGGATCACTGGGTAATTTAGTTGAACAAAGAAATACCTCATGCTCTTAATAAAGCTAGACCACCACCCCTGAAATTATATTTTCTGAAGAAGAAGAAGAGGAGGAGGAGGAGGAGTTTGGATTTGATATCCCGCTTTATCACTACCCGAAGGAGTCTCAAAGCAGCTAGCATTGTCCTTTCCCTTCCTCCCCCACAACAAACACTCTGTGAGGTGAATGAGGATGAGAGAAGTGTGACTAGCCCAAGATCACCCAGCAGCTGCAGTTGGAGGAACAGGGAAGTGAACACGGTTCACCGGATTACGAGTCTACCGCTCTTAACCACTACACCACATCTTTGAAGACAACCTATTGCCAGGTGCATGCATGCAGGACTTAAGTCATGAACTAGAGCTAATCTCAGGAAGAAAACCCAACATGAGCTCACATTTGGTGGTTCCCCCAGCAAATCCTGCAGCCTTTGCAGTTGTGGTAGTCAGAAAGGCAACCAAAGTAAGTGTGAAACCCCACAAGAGGAACACAATTCCAAGGTTCCAAATGGGAAGCTTTTGAGAGCTAGCAGGCTGGCTGTGGGGCCATTTTCCAGAGAACATGTCAGCATGGATTACGTAATCCACAAAACCAATCTGGACTTTAAACCAGCAGCCCCACTATTCATTTTAATTATTCACCTTTCCTCCATGGACCTCAAGGTGGCACATGTGGTTCTCTTCCTGCCCATTTGTCAGGGACTCAGAGGAGGAGAACAATGGAGAGGGGGGTGATGTCAGGAGGTGGGCAGAGAAGTAAGAATGGTGGAGACCACCTCCTCATCCTTACCCTTCCAGGGAGGAGGAAGAGGGAGGCAGTATAGATGTACAAAAGTGACTTGCGGGAGGTCACAGATCAGAGGCAGATGAGGGGGGAAAGCTGGGAAATAATGGGAGAGGAAGAGCAGACAGAGCCAGAGCAGCAGCTGGCTGACATGTTGTCACTAGAAAGCATTCCAGACCCACCACCTCTCAGAACCTGGCGAGCCTTAAAAGTAGGAGAGCAAAGAGCTCAAAAACCGAGAGCACTTAGCGGCACCCATAGAGAAGGTGGTGATGATGACGAATGAGGAAGTGGGAGAGAAGTGGAGTGGAGATTCACTCAGGACAACACCATTATCCAAGAGCATGGGTAGGCAAACTAAGACCCGTGGGCCGGATCCGGCCGAATCACCTTCTAAATCCGGCCCACGGACAGTCTGGGAATCAGCGTGTTTTTACATGAGTAGAATATGTCCTTTTATTTAGAATGCATCTCTGGGTTATTTGTGGGGCATAGGAATTCGTTCATTCCCCCCCAAAAAAAAAATATAGTCCAGCCCCCCCGCAAGTTCTGAGGGACAGTGAACCAGCCCGCTGCTGAAAAAGTTTGCTGGCTCCTGCCCAAGAGGCTGGGTTCTATAGCCTCTCTCTGTAAAGTTTGAAATAAAAAAAGAGTTAGTTTGCATTTCTGGGTGAAGAGAGTATTGATCTGATGTGTAGAGCTCTTTCCTATTCTAATTAATTCAAGAGGGTTCTGGAAGCTTCTCTGTGTGAAAGAATCTGGTGCAAGCTGGAAGTTTCTAGCTGACACGTAAGTTTCTATTCTGCCTAGAAACAAGCAGAAGGTTCATGATGTTTGGGTTATTCCTTCAGAGAAGCTGAGTACAGCTGGCTTAAACTGGTTCTGTTATTTCTTCTGTCCAGGTCATGCTGACTATAATAGTAAGGTCAGAAGGAGCCTGGGTTTCTCTTTCTCTTTCTCTCTTCCTTCTGGTGTGGTGTTCTATACATCGTATGCTTAGTGTTAAGGTTTTAGTCTTATTACAAGTTATTGTAAGTTTAAGTTAAGTCTGCTGCAACTGGATTTCTTATGGACAGTGCCAAACTGGAATGTATTGGATTTGTGACCATTCTGCTCATTTGCCTTCAGTAGCAGTAAAGCTCTGCTGGATGAAATATTAATTGCCTCTGGTCTATTTTTTCGGGATCCTGCAACATGTTTAGGTTTTTAATCTGATAACTATATGTTGGAATCTGCTCTGGATCAATATGAGTAGAATGTATGACAAAAAGGACTGTAAGAAGTTTTCCCTTACTTTCCTGGGCAACCAGCTGGGAGCCGCTGACAGCATCATGATACCATTTTAGCCTCACGAGAAGCCTGTGTGTTTCGTTACGCTGAGATGCTGTAACAGTCTCAAGGTCATCCAGTGAGCTTTATTTCTGAACAAGGATTTGAGCCCTGGTTTCCCAGGACCTTGTCCAACACCCTTTAACTACTACAGGCTTGGTGGTTCTGATGCAAAAATGTTATCTGAATTGCTGTGGAAACTGGTTAGATGCTGAGACAAACCTGGTCCTCAAGTAAATGACAGGGCTGAGGAACTGAAACAAAACAGAGCCAGCAAGACCCAGCCAACATCCATTCCCCAGCTCATCATCAAATTATTTACTCTAAAAACCACGCATGAGTTCCCTGCATTTGCAAATTGAATGTGCAATAGCTGCATTAATTTAAGTATTGTTCTCATCTGCTTTCCGTTATAAGCTAACAGCATTCACAAAAAGACAGCATCGCTTATGAAAACAGCCTTAATAAGTAGCTGTTCCCATTCCAAAAATCTAAACAGTGGAGGGTGGAGGGATGCTGTGCTGTTGTCACCGTAGTAACCCTTTGCTTACTTCAGTCAGTCCGGCAACTTTGCTGTTTATTTGAAGCAAGTGGGATTTTTAATGAAACAAAATGAGAGCCAAGAGCCAAGAGGCAACCTATAAGAGGGCCCATTGGACCCACATCAAATTGAGTAAATAATCTTGGTAATTTTGCTCCAGGACATATGTTCAGGTTCTTCCAAATTCAATACAAGTAGTCTGTCAAAGCATGCAAAAGCATAACAATCTCCAAAGCTGCTTAAACTCAGCTGACGTAGCTCCGTCTAGAAAAGTCAAAACCCTTCAGGATACAGAATAGACTGTCTTGCCCCCACAGTCCCTCCATATTTATTCATGGGATGAGCACTGTTAGTAATGTAACCCTAATCTACATCGGGATCTGATGTCCTGGTGGATGCTGCCACCTGAGGCGGTCACCTCATCTTGCCTCATGAGAGGGCCGGCCCTGCCTGCATACACACCACCCATTTAAAGCACTTGACTTTCCCCCAAAGAATCATAAGAACTGCAGTTTACCCCTAACAGAGTTACAGTTCCCAGCACCCTTAACAAGCAACAGTTCCCAGGATTTTGGGGGGGGAAATACTGTACTTTAAATGTACAATGTATACACAGTCCATCTCCCCCTCAACAATACAACCTAGCTGCTCTCTCTTCTTCGGTCATTTGCGCATGCTTTCCTTATAATGCCTTGGCCAAATAAACCACCATTCCTGTTCCACCCCCTCAGAAATACTTTCTCCACACCTAAACGTTCCTCTCACCCGGCCTCTGAAATGGGGCACTGAAAAAACCCGCTTCTCCTCCTTGCCCCATCAAAATTCTTCCCGTTCAGCCTCAGGAATGGAAATGTGCCCCCTTGAAAAGAGGTGTCCACACACAGAGAGGAGGGAGAGAGGGAGGGAGGGAGGGAGACCTTTCCACCCATTTCCATGTTTCTTTATTTTAATCTAATTTAGGCAGAGCTAGAAAATTTCCAAACAGCTGCAGTAACAACAACAACATTAAAAATGCACACAAACATGAGGACCCTGCTAAAAACTTACCTGGTAATTATTTAAGAACACAAGAGAAACCTTTTTTCTTTTTATTTTACAAACATTCCTGCCGTAGTTGTGGTATAGGGATTTATTTTCCCCCCCACACACAACTTCACATACTTACATTGAACCACATGTACCGTTTTGTAGCCTTAATTATTTTTTCTTCTTCTTCATAGTTTTTTTTGTTTTCCATCACACTGTTGTCAGGAGCACACCTTCAAAATTCAGGACAATGTTTACAGTACCAAACTATGTATTTGGTTCCAGAATTACTACCCTGGTGATTCTGTGGAGGAGGAGGGTGCCCTTCTCAATTCTTTTCTTCCCAGCTTCTATGCCCTCTCGCATATAGAGTTACACCTCTCAGTACATCCCTCATTCGCCTTTATTCCACAGAGTCTGTATCCATGGGTTATTATTTCCCATTGACTTTCTCCTTTCCAGGTTTCTAGCCAGAGAGGCTACTTGACCCTCCAATGGCAGAGCTGGATCCGGATTAATTCATCAGTTTCTGTTCCTGTGAGTTACAGGCGTCCTTTCTTTACTCTCTTACCTTTATAGCCCAATAGTGCTCATGTCCCTGTTCCTCATGTGCATGTGTGATCCAGCAATTCATGTAAAAAAACAACAACACAGGCAACAGTCCCCTAGTGCTTGTGAGAGATGCACCCCTTTCAATGATACATCATTAGGGTACTGTGAAGGCCAGCTTTTTCAGTCTTGTGGCTTTCGTTTTCTTTTAATCTCCAGTGTGCTAGCTGCCTTTGTGTTTATATCCAGATTGCTTTTATTAAAAGCCCCCTGTTATTTGCAAACATGCTGTGCAGCTGGGAAGGAGCAAAAGGAGCCTATCCCTTTCCCACTTGTTAGCCCGAACAGTAACTAGAAAAGATTGGGAGGCACACAGCTAAGCAGAGGAAATTTTTTGACAGGAAAGGCCTCCTGCTGAGGTACAGTTTTGTTATGACAAACTGCAGGCTTCCCCTGCCAATTATCTACTTAGCAGGAGAAACCTCTCCTCAAGTGCTTTGCTGCTGGGCCTGCTGTGTGCAGATAGATCTCTTAAGTATTAGTCCTAA
This sequence comes from Podarcis muralis, assembly GCF_964188315.1. Classification (NCBI taxonomy): domain Eukaryota; kingdom Metazoa; phylum Chordata; class Lepidosauria; order Squamata; family Lacertidae; genus Podarcis; species Podarcis muralis. The sequence goes on along the minus strand of NC_135659.1, from coordinate 88,766,649 downwards.
AGAAAGGCTTGACAATGGCATTAAACATAATGCCAATTAACTCTAGTGTTTACTACTCAATCTTTAGTGCTTTTGTTTTGGAGGAAGCACAAAATATTATCATTAGTGTATGTGTGTTTTTATATAGTTCTTACTGATATGGAGGGCACATCCTCCTTTTTTTTTTGCTGCCTATCATAGCCGTTTTGTGCTATGACGCTTATAAGAATACCAGCATCTCATTTTTAATGGAAAAAAAGTTGTTGTTGTTATGCCAGAAGGAGTCCAGAGCAGCTATCCCCTCACCCACACCCACCCCAGAAACACCTCAGCACGTGTACAACCGATTCATTTCGTTTTGTGTCGCACTTACAAACTTCATTATTTAGGAAGTTTTCCAGTGACTCTAATTGCTAGGACTTGGGTTTTTTATTTTTATTTTTTAAAGGCCCTGCAAAAGAGCAGGCTGGTGCACATGCATATTTTTCTGTCTGCAGCAGCTTATGCAAGTCACTTTATAATTAAGTTTCACAACACCAGAAGCAATGCCACGTGAAAGTCATTTGATATCATTGGGACTGCAGGGCGCATAATGTGTTTCCTAAGCAAGAGAAGCAGAAGAATTTGCAACAGCCAGGATGAGAAACCTCTACAGAAGAACCAAGAAGAAAAGGGGACACAGACTACGGGCTCATCCACACTGCCACTTGTCCCAAGCCTAGAAAGCACAGGTCTGAGCAGTTTTCCCCTTGCCCTGCTCCTTTCCCATGGAAAACCCACTCTCTGTCTCTAAATTGGAACAAATGGCAAGCCACAGAGAACCCGAATTACTCCAACTGATCACTAAAGCCCGGTTTCCCTCTGGGGGAAAGCAGCAGAAGGAGAGGAAGTGTGGATAAGCCCTAGCTGTGGCTCACATGGGAGAGTGGCAGAAGAAAGGGTAGGTCAAGTGCAATAAAGAATGTGCCAAGTAATTCATTGTTTGCTAAAGAAAGCTGATAATGCCAAGCTTGCAGATTCGATCCCCATAAGGGACAGCTGCATATTCCTGCATTGCAGAGGGTTTGTTTCCCAAACTTGGGTCTCCAGCTGTTTTCAGACTACAATTCCCATGATCCCTGACCACTGGTCTCGCCAGCTATGGATGATGGGAGTTGTAGTTGAAAAACAGCTGGCAACCCAAGTTTAGGAAACACTGGAGTAGATGATCCTCAGGGTCTCTTCCAGCTCTATGATTCTATGAACATAGGAAATTCTTAGAAACCTGCGACATATCTCTTCCCACGCCAGAATTCAGTGCCTGAGCTCCCACCCACATTATCCCCCATAGCGGAAGACAAAATGCCTGCTAAAATAAAAAAGTATTCCATACGTGCCAGGAGTTCAAGAGAGAGTGGGGCCTGTCTGACTAAGCTAGAAGAGAGTTCTGTGAAATAGGGTCCACAATACTGGATGCTGTTGTGGTCAACATCACTATACTGTAAATTGTGGACTGTTTTGATGCACTAATGGCCTGCTTGTAGGCTTCCCATGAGCATCTGGCTGGCCACTGTGAGAATACTGGACTAGAGAGGTCTCTGGTCTGATCCAGGAGCAGACAAAGGGGACGGATCCTGGTGCATACCTGGCCCACCAGCAGCAGCGTTGCTGCACTTATCAGGCGTGAGAGGTTGGTGCTGTGCAAGTGCACTGGCGGAGCCAGTCCTGCATTCCCACCAGTGCGTCCGCACAGCGCCAAACTCCCCTCCTCCTTGCCCCTCTCCCTCATCGCAAGTGTGGTGTTTCCGCTGGTGGGAGGCCAGGTGTACACCATGGCCTCCTCATCTGTTCCAGCATGGTTCCTCCTGTGTCCTTATGCCACTCAACAGCTGCTGAGATGGTCATAGAGTTGGAAGGGACCCTGAGGGTCATCTAGTCCAACTCCCTGCAATGCAGGAATATGCAGCTGTCCCATAAAAAAATCAAACCTGCAACCTTGGCATTATCAGCACCATGCTCTAACCCAGGGGTAGGCAACCTAAGGCCCGGGGGCTGGATGCAGCCCAATCGCCTTCTCAGTCCAGCCTGCAGACGGTCCAGGAATCAGCGTGTTTTTACATGGGTAGAATGTATCCTTTTATTTAAAATGCATCTCTGGGTGATTTGTGGGGCATAGGAATTTGTTCATCCCCCCCCCAATATAGTCCGGCCCACCACATGGTCTGAGGCAGGGGTGTCAAACTCAAATTCATCGGGGGCCACATCAGCAGTTTGGTCACCCTCAAAGGGCCGGTTGTATCTGTAGGACTATGTGTCCACTCTTTATTATCATAAATTATTGTCACTGCATTCAATTATTACTGTTTTTTGTAATAATGTAAGTAATAACTAGCTCTGAAAGCAGAAACATAGGTTTCCTGAATGCATGTAAAGTGGAGGTTTCCTGTGTAGAACGGCCGGCGCCACTAGAGGGCAGACGTTCTCTGGTTTGTAGGCTACCGCGCATGCACCGAAGAGGCGGCTTTCTTGTGTCAAAAAAAAAAAAAAAGCGAGAATAAAAGGTGAAGGCTGGCGGCTGGCGGCCGGCGGCCGGCGGCGGCTACACGGGCCACATGATGAGGTCTGGCGGGCTGGATTCGGCCCGCGGGCCTTGTGTTTGACACCCGTGGTCTGAGGGATGGCTGAAAAAAGCCCATGGCTGAAAAAGGTTGCTGACCCCTGCTCTAACCAACTGAGCTATCCAGGCTGAAATGCATGGCCAGACACAAGCCATAAACTATTTCCCCTCCATCTCTGTCTGGCAGGCAAACTGCCCATTTCACGGAACATAAAATATCGGCTTCATGCAAGGACGACTTTATGTCTGACAGCCAACATCACACACACTTTCTCTCCTGGATCATTCTTATACGCAAACTTCTATCTTTCTCACCAGCCTTGACTGCTCTGTCCTTTGTCCCTTTCTCAGCTGTTCCATTCTTACTCCCTCCCCCTGCAACCCCTCTACTGATCCATTTTTAACCCTCCCATGGGCCCTGGCTGTTTGGTTTTTTTCATTCTCCCATTATGTACCTTTCTTTCCACTATGAAAGCACAGATGCAGCCAGGCCTTGCTATCTCCTCTTCTCTGAGCCCATGCTCCCTCCTGCTGGTAGAATCCAATTAAAACTGTCCTGTCTCTTCTAATAGGATGCTACCAGCAGAGAAAACTGCCTTCTCTTTTGGTCTGCTGGCCAATTAGACTTATAAGGAGGCAGCATTTTCAGTACTTGTTCAGGGAAGTTTTTAATGTGTGACATTTTAATGTATTCTTAATCTTTGTCGCAAGCCGCCCAGAGTGGCTGGGGAAACCCAGCCAGATGGGCAGGGTACAAATAATTTATTATTATTATTACTACTACTACTACTACTACTACTGTGGTACCTCAGGTTACATATGCTTCAGGTTACATACGCTTCAGGTTACACACTCCGCTAACCCAGAAATACAGTGGTACCTCGCAAGACGAATGCCTCGCAAGACAAAAAACTCGCTAGACGAAAGGGTTTTTTGTTTTTTGAGCTGCTTCGCAAGACGATTTTCCCTATGGGCTTGCTTTGCAAGACGGAAACGTCTTGCAAGTTTGTTTCCTTTTTCTTAACACCGTTAATACAGTTGCGACTTGACTTCGAGGAGCAACTCATAGAATGCGGTGTGGTAGCCTTTTTTGAGGTTTTTAAAGACTTTGGTGATTTTTGAAGCTTTTCCAAAACTTTCCCGACACCGTGCTTCGCAAGACGAAAAAAAATCGCAAGACGACAAAACTCGCGGAACGAATTAATTTCGTCTTGCGAGGCACCACTGTAGTGCTTCAGGTTAAGAACTTTGCTTCAGGATGAGAACAGAAATCGTGCTCCGGCGGCGCAGCAGCAGCAGGAGCCCCATTAGCTAAAGTGGTGCTTTAGGTTTAGAACAGTTTCAGGTTAAGTACGGACCTCCAGAAAGGTACCACTGTACTTGGGAGAGTGACGAGGAATTCATATGGTTATTCTAGTTCACAATCTGGCACGAGAGGGACTAGGGAGCATGGCAGGCACCCTGACAGATCTTGGGGCAGGGGGGACTGGTGCCCATGGGTGCTATGATGGGGACTCAAGTATCTGTTTATTTAAAGAAGGGGTGCAGCCAGTTACTAGACAGTGCTGTTCTGACTGTGGGTGCTTGAAGGAGGGGATTAGACACAGCAGAAGCTGCAAGAGGTTGGGTTTCTCTCCCCGCACCCTAAAATGCTACTGCCATTGCTTCAACTGTATACGCAGTGTTGTGAAACCAGATGGTACAGCAGACTTTCGTACCTTTCTCTTACTTGGTACAGCATGTCCATTTTCCTGTTTCAACAGGAAACAGCACTGATTCGTGATAAAAAGGAATGTTCTTCTACTTTTAAGTAGCGCACACACCAAAGTGACCAAAAATTAGAGCTTTGTACTCACAAATGTTCTTTTGACTGGTCCCATCCCTCCCCCTCCCCGTTCAGCCAATAAGTTTGTTCCTGAATATTTTGGAGCCATTCCTATTTTAATATGGTCTGCCTATTGCAAAACTCTAGCCACAGGACTAAATATGCTTTCCCGTAGTTTTAATTTAGTATGTAATGTTATCCCGTCCTTTCCTGAGGGGGGGGGCTGGTATTTATCAGGGGGGTTTCCCTTACAAGCCTGCAATTTCACAGCACCTTCTTTGTCTTGTCTGCTGACTGGAGTTGGGTCAGCTTCGCGCAGTGTCAGACAAGGGAACATAAACCTGATCAGATTCTTCTTGCCACAGATTACATATAGCTGTGGAAGCCTGGGACTTTTGCAGGAGGCAACACTGAAGACAACTCCTCAAATACAGTACAGTTGCTGAATATGGTATGGTATGCTATTATGACAAGCTTTGTTGTTGTTGTTTAGTCGTTTAGTCGTGTCCGACTCTTCGTGACCCCGTGGACCAGAGCACTCCAAGCACTCCTGTCTTCTACTGCCTCCCGCAGTTTGGTCAGACTCATGTTTGTAGCTTCGAGAACACTATCCAACCATCTCTTTTTCTGTCGTCCCCTTCTCCTTGTGCCCTCCATCTTTCCCAACATCAGGGTCTTTTCCAGGGAGTCTTCTCTTCTCATGAGGTGGCCAAAGTATTGGAGCCTCAGCTTCAGGATCTGTCCTTCCAGTGAGCACTCAGGGCCGATTTCCTTCAGAATGGATAGCTTTGATCTTCTTGTAGTCCATGGGACTCTCAAGAGTCTCCTCCAGCACCATAATTCAAAAGCATCAATTCTTCGGCGATCAGCCTTCTTTATGGTCCAGCTCTCACTTCCATATGACAAGCTAGGTAAAGGTAAAGGTACCCCTGCCTATACGGGCCAGTCTTGCCAGACTCTAGGGTTGAGCACTCATCTCACTCTATAGGCCGGGAGCCAGCGCTGTCCGCAGACACTTCCGGGTCACGTGGCCAGCGTGACAAGCTGCATCTGGCGAGCCAGCGCAGCACACGGAACGCCGTTTACCTTCCCGCTGGTAAGCAGTCCCTATTTATCTACTTGCATCTGAAGGTGCTTTCAAACTGCTAGGTTGGCAGGCGCTGGGACCGAACGACGGGAGCGCACCCCGCCGCGGGGATTCGAACCGCCAACCTTTCGATCGGCAAGTCCTAGGTGCTGAGGCTTTAACCCACAGCGCCACCCGTGTCCCTAACAAGCTACCATTAAGCTAATATGTGTGGTGGAAGAACGTATATCAGGATCTAGTTGGTTTCTGACTCCCAAGTGCTTAACAATGGCAGCAACCAACCTCCCCCTTGAAGCCCTGATCTTTAAGTTACTCAGATGTACATGTTAGGAGTATGCACAAGGCACAAAATCTGCTGTATCTCTATGCCTTTAAAAATATGATCTATTTCTCAGTTGCTCTCTGTTCTCTCTGCTTCAGTCTCTATGTAGGTTCTGAGCCACTCTGTATAAAAGCAATAACTTTTCTCCCTTTGGGCCAAAGTGGATAAAATTTACAGGCACACACTTCCTCTAGAGTGGACTAAGCCTGCCAAATTTCAGACAAATCAGTCCAGGCGCATTTTGTAGGGAGAAGTAAAAAGGATCCGTTTTCCTCCATAATTCATAAGGGGCGGGAGTGGGAGTTTGTCTCTTTCTTACTCCAGAACCACTAAAGAGCAAGAAGAAGTCACTTAACCCCAATGTAAGAAGCAGAGTAATACCACGAGAGGTAGCATGAGATTTGGTGGCCAGAATGTTGGCTTTGATTGTTGAACCACTGTATTCAAATTTTCGCCCATCCAAAAACTCATAGGGTGGCCTGACTACAGATCCTCATCTTTAAACTAATACATTACTCACAGGAAGATCACAGGATAAATTGCTCAGTTGCAAAGCACATGCTTTGCAGATTCAATATCCAGTTAATTGATCTCAGGTAGCACAAGCAGGAAAGACTTCACAAGGGTAAAATGCTGGGCCAGACAGATGGGCCGCTGGTCTGATGCAGATTCAAGAATGCAAAGCATTTTGCTTGCTACCAAAGAGCCTATGATGGATGAAATTAAAAGCTTCCATCAGTGGGGGGGGGGGGGGGATGTTCCTGGGACAGTTGCTGCCGTATGCTATGCAGGTTTATGTATGTAAATGCCTCTAAGATTGAGGGGACCAGGCACCCCAACTCCTGGAGCGGAGGTGTCTTTGGCCCCCTCAATATCTGAGGGGCAGAGCCAAATGCAGCACAGTTCAGCGTCTCACACCTCCTGAGCACAAGAGAGGAAGCGGCGCTATACTGGGCTCTGCGCTTGGTCTCCTCCTGATGATGCAGCGTTGCACGTGTGATACATGTTGTGCACACGCCACACACACATGGTGCATGCCAGGCAAACAACATCATGCGCAGAACATGCACTGGGACCCCACCCACCCACCCAAACCTGGGTACAAGGCGGTGAATGGGTCCTACTGCAAAGTATGTCTGCACTGAATTTTAGTCTTTTTCACTCACAGCCAGATTTAGAACCCAAAGATAGATGAGCCTGTGATGGTTGCCAAGCCACTGGATTCTGTGTGTGTGTTCTCTTAAGTAACTGCTGCAATGCTTCATATAGCTTTGCTTTTGTTCATATTGTAGCTTGTAGCTAATTAAATTGTCACATATTTGCTTGTGGAGAGGAGACAAAGAGCAGAGCACAGAAACATACAACAGCCTCCTGAAGCCAATTACAAGAAAATGTATCTTTATACTTTATTTATTTGGTATGTACTGTGCTTGGTTTGGGAAGAGTTTCAGAAGCCCAGATCTCCAGGGTCTTCGTTGGACTGGGTCAGTAGCATTGGCAACCAGTACTTCCGTGATGACTATGCATTGCCTTCAGGGTCTGAGAAACTAGGCCTCTCATAATGAACACTTGATGAGAGACAATACCATGTTGGCAGCTATTGCCACAATGTCCTGATTATACGTCTCCCAAAGGATTCTAGAACCCCACTCAAGAGCTGGAAACAAGGCTGGCCCAGCTTTTGAACTAGATCCTGTAACGGTTCCTTTAATACTAGTTTGCTCTGCCGCGATTAGCATATGTACCTTCATACTGAGAAAAAAAAGTCTGTTGATTGCTGCATATCAGAAACAGAAGGAGGCCAGGTTGCTTTTATCTAGGTCCTGCAAAAGGAATTTCATAGGTCCTGCAAAATCCACCAGCAACACTACCTGCTCTTGAGCATTATCTACTAGAGTTTTTCTTCTATTAAATGTTTTTGTACTACAACTCCCAGCTCGAGACCCAAGTTTTGGAAACACTGGACAGGCTAAGCATGCCCAACTCCTCCAACCATTTCTCACAAGGCTTGGTTTCTAGACCTTGGTTGTCCTCCTCTGAACATGTCCAGCTCTTGTCAATATCCTTCTTAAATTGTGGTGCCTGGAACTGGACAGTACTCACAGTACTCCAGGTGTGGTCTGACCAAGGCAGAATAGACTGGCACTATTACTTCCCTTGATTAGGACACCATAATTCTGTTGATGCAGTCTAGAAGAATGTTAGCTTTTTTTGCTGCTGCTGCTGCATCACACTGCTCACTCATGCGGAGCTTGTGGTCTACTAAGACCCCTAGGTCCTTTTCACATGTACTACGGGCAAGTCAGATGTCCCTCATCTTATATCGGTACAGTGGTTATTCTAGCCTAAGTCTAGAACCTTGCAATTGCCTATATTGAAATTCATTTTGTTCATTTTGGCCTAGTCCTCTAATCTGTTAGGGTTATCTTGAATCCTAATTCCTTCTTCTGTAGCCTTAGCGCCCCCTCCCAGTTGGGTGTCACCCACTAATTTGATTAGCATCCCCTCAATTTCTTCCTCCACGTCTTTTATAAAGACATTATACAACAACAGGCCCAGGACAGAACCCTGTAGCACTCCACTTGTCACTTGACTCCAGGATGATGAGGAACCATTCATTAGCATTCTTTGGGTGTGGTCAGCCAACCAGCTACAAAGCCACTTCACAGTTACCTTGTTCAACTCACATATTACAGCTTCTCTGCAAGAGTATCATGAGGGACTTCGTCAATGACCTTACTGAAAGCAAGATACACAATATTTCCACAACATGCAAACTGAACTTTTGGAACTGCCTGGCAAAAATTGGGGATAAGTGAAGCTGGAAATGATTGTCTGTATTTCCCTAAGGGGAGGAGTGACTCGGATGGGAGCCAGAGATTCTACACAAAGAAACCTTAATGTTCTTTTAATGGCTGTGGCTGTTTCCTGCGTGGGCATTTTGCCTGTAAGGGTAAGGTCTCCTAGACCAGAGTTTGGCAAAATAGCAGTTTAGAGAGATCTGAGAAAGATTTGAGAAAGAAGCATCTTGGGGTGCAGGATCCTTTTCTGGGCAACTGATATAGGTTAGTGGAGCTGCAAGTGACACAGCTGTGGAAGTAACATTCTGTGCACACTTACTTGGGAATAAGCCCATGGACCACAGTAGGAGTGGACGCCTGAGAAAACTTGGCTGTCTTGAGTTGAGAAGTATCTGATTTAAAGAATAGTGGATTACTGAAACAATGGCCTGTTCCACATGTCACAGCAAAGCTTCTTCTTTCTTCTTTGGCGATCACTCATAGCCGAGTAAGTTTGTCTTCCATAAACACTGTTGTAACAATGAGTCCGTAAGTGACTGTGGAGGCCAATTCTGGACCCACACATCCGTCCACAGTGGGGACATTGGTATCCAGGTGGGAGATGATCACGGTGTGGATTTGCCAAGCATGCCTTCCTCCTAGCACATTTCTCCTTTGTGTCCTGAGTTCGAGTGTCTTCAAAGTCCATGACACCTTTGGTAAAGGATGTTCTCCAGCTGGAGCGCTCGCAGACCAGTGTTTCCCAGTTGTTGGTGTTTATACTACATTTTTTTTAGATTTGCCTTGAGACAGTCTTTAAACCTCTTTTGTTGACCACCAGCATTATGCTTTCCATTTTTAAGTTCGGAATAGAGTTATTAACAGCAAAGCAGTTAACAGTTCACTGAGAAAGTGAACATCTGGGCTGTTTTGCTCCTGCCCGCTAACGCATGGAGGCTCGATGATAGCATCCAAACTAGGGATTGCGGGTTGTTTTGTCCAGACAAATTACAACTAATAAGCCATCGGCTTTATCAGTGTGGTTTGCTTGGAGAGAAACAAACCGCAACTCCTGGTCCGAGACATAACACTAAGGCAGAGGTTGAGGCTTGTTTCTTCCCAGTGCAAACAGGGTGGAGCAAAAGCAGGAGTTACAGTTTAACCGTGATCTGCAAACATGGTAATAATAATAATAATAATAATAATAATAATAATAATAATAATAATAATAATAAATTTTATTTATACCCCGCCCTCCCCAGCCAAGGTGAGGCTCAGGGCGGCTGACAACCAATAATAAAAACGAGTTGAATGAATACAACTTAAAAACAAAATTAAAATACAACATTAAAACATTAAAACAATTAAAATGCAGCCTCATCACAGTAAGAGAAAGGAAAAATAAAGAGGGGGAGGGAATCAAACTGACGGAACAACTCTTTCTTACAAGCCCTGTGGAAAGAAATCAGATCCTGCAGAGCCCTGGTCTCATGAGACAGAGCGTTCCACCAGGTCGGAGCCAGTGTTGAAAAAGCTCTGGCTCTGATTGAGGCTGATCTGACTTCCTTAGGGCCCGGGACCTCTAGGGTGTTGCTATTTATGGACCTTAAGGTCCTCCGTGGGGCGTACCGGGAGAGGCAGTCCCATAGGTACGAGGGTCCTAGGCCGTGAAGGGCTTTAAAGGTCAAAACCAGCACCTTAAATCTGACCCTGTACTCCACCAGGAGCCAGTGCAGCTGGAAAAGCACTGGGTGAATATGCTCCCATGGCAGAGACCCTGTGAGGAGCCTCGCTGCAGCATTCTGCACCCGCTGGAGTTTCTAAGACAGCTTCAAGGGCAGCCCCACATAGAGCGAATTACAGTAATCAAGCCTGGAAGTGACCGCCGCATGGATCACTGTGGCCAGGTCGGGGCGGGAAAGGTAAGGGACCAACTGCTTATGAGAGTTGTTGGAGTTTTTTGCCCTTCAAATAGTGCTCTATAAATGCTAAACGCATTATCTGACTTGGTGCACCATCCTCTACTCTCGCATGTGTTGTTTGTTGGCAAAATCATGTCCTACAAATCTCGCTTCCTGGTTGGCCCCTAGGCAGTGGAATGCATCCACCACTGTGTGTATCTGTTGTCATAGATAGTGATGGATGCGACCCCACTCTCCAAGCGGTGCAAGATTCTGGGAGTCCCAGGAGCTCACCCAAGGTCTGTGTTTCCTTTTGGAACAATCAAGCACAGCAGAGACTACGGTATCTTTATGATATATAGTTTATTTACACATATATACAACCTGACCTTGCGATTGAGGGGTTCATGGCATTAACACCCCAAAGGGGTCATTTCTCCCATAGTCGCAGCCTTGGGTTCAAACCGAGATCAATCGTTGCTCTGTCTCTCTAGCTTTTCATATTGCTCCCCCCTCCCCAGTGCCATCACTAAGCTTCTAATTCACATTGCTCCTAAATCTCTACTCTAAACTCTGGCTTTGAGACAGGGGCCTATCCATCTGCAGAGTCCTTTGATGCTTTGTTCTTTTAATGTCCCATCATCCGGGGCTTATCACCTCAAGAGGAAGCTAGTGTGGCTTAATTAGCTTTTAACACTTGTTAGATCCAGGGATTAGTCTGGCACAACCCAGAATTTCATTAAATTCTAACACTTACTGAATCCAGTAATTTAGACATGCCTAGCGCCCTCAAACTCGTAACACCAGACTCATCTGCAACTGCTTCCAGTTCCAGTGTGACTGTGGTGTAGTGGTTAAGAGCGGTGGACTCGTACTCTGGTGAACCGGGTTCGCTTCCCCGCTCCTCCACATGCAGCTGCTGGGTGACCTTGGGCCAGTCACACTTCTCTGAAGTCTCTCAGCCCCACTCACCTCACAGAGTGTTTGTTGTGGGGGAGGAAGGGAAAGGAGAATGTTAGTCACTTTGAGACTCCTTTGGGTAGTGATAAAGCGGGATATCAAATCCAAACTCTTCTTCTTCTTCTTCTCCCCCCCCCCCCCCGTGTTTTGCATCCCTTTCCCAAGAGGACTCAAACGTTATACGTCCTTTTTCGGTGCCTGTAACATAGACATTATCTCAAGCCCTTAGAATGCGTTGCCAAGTAATTGCTGCCTTGTAAATTTCCTTACTATTTATGCTCGGGCTGCTTCACTGAATTTCACGAAGTACACCCACCCACGACTCGTAATTGAGTTCAGAATATAGGTTATTTTAACCTTTCTGACTAAACCACGCCTCTCCTCAACCATTCTGTGTTTCTCCTGCTCTGATTTCCACACCATTTGCCAGCTTTGTGGGGTCAAGGGAGCATCGGTTCTGACAGGATGTGGACTCTTCTTGCAGTATAGGACTTGCAAGTCCCCTCAGGTATGGTGCTAATTATGGATAGTTCCTCAAGTTCCATTTTTTCTGACCCATGACGCCACAGTTCACATCTGGTATGAATAAAAGCAAAAGATCTGATTTTTATGCTCTTCATATCAGACATGCAAATATAATGATCATTTGCCTTTCACTCAGGTTTCTTCAATCAGGCTAAAGCTCGCCAACTTTTTTCCTTTACTCCCTTAAGCGTCATGCTTATTTCCCTAGATAAAACCTCTTCTATTTTTCTTTTTCTGCTGCTTTCTTTCCTAACTGTGTTTACTCTGTCCAGTTTGAATTCCTCGCTCACTTTCCGAGCCAACAAGTTTATACAATTCAATCAAACATGCTTATGCAAACTCTTTCATAAGCTAGGACGTGTCGACAAGTCAGAATAACACACCCTGCTTTCTATCATCAATGCTACAAATAATTTCTTTACAAATTGAGAGGTGAGTACATACACTAAATTTTAATTTCTCTGATCTGAAGAGGATGTAAGGGGTCTTCGTGAGGGCGCCTCATTCTCTGGACTTTAAGTAAACGGATTGGGGGGGGGGCATCTGGGTGTTTTAATTTCAAATTAGACCAGGGTCATTTAAGTCTGTTGCTTATTTCCCATATTTTCAAGCACACAAATTAAGAAGCTTGAATTTAAAGCAACAAAGAGTCTTGTGGCATCTTGTGGCAACAAAGAGTCTTGTGACCTTTAAAGCCCTAAATGGCCTCAGCCCAGTATACCTGAAGGAGCATCTCCACCCCCATCGTTCTGCCCGGACACTGAGGTCCAGCGCCGAAGGCCTTCTGGCAGTTCCCTCATTGTGAGAAGCAAAGCTACAGGGAACCAGGCAGAGGACCCTCTTGGTAGTGGCGCCCGCCCTGTGGAACGCCCTCCCACCCGATGTCAAAGAGATAAACAACCACCTGGCATTTAGAAGACATCTGAAGGCAGCCCTGTTCAGGGAAGTTTTTAATGTGTGACATTTTAATGTATTTTTAATCTTTGTTGGAAGCCGCCCAGAGTGGCTGGGGAAACCCAGCCAGATGGGCAGGGTACAAATAAATTATTATTATTATTATTATTATTATTATTATTATTATTATTATTATTAAATACTAAGAATTGTGTATCCAACGTCAGTTCCACTCAGAGCAGACTCACTGAAATTAACGGACATGACTAACTTAGGTTAATTAATTTCAGTGGGTCTATTCTGAGTGTACAACCTGGCTAAAAACAATACTAACATAGTTACCATGTCATAACCCCTTGTTGACTAGAGTCCACTTTTTCAGATGAGTAAAGTATAATCCTTATTAACCCATGGGTACAAAGTAAGAAAACATGTAGAGGTTGGAGATAAATGACAGTGAAAAACAAAAAGTACAGACATTAACTATTCGATTAAGAGTTTAAATGTATGCAAAGTAAGCACACTGACCCTTCAGGACAGCAGTACATCACAGCCTTGCTGAGTAAATCAGCATCTGCAATGGGATTGCTAACCATTGTCTCTATTTATACCCAAACACATCTAACTAAACATCTGGGTAAGGTGTAATTCAGCAGTTTCATGCTGGAGTTTCTCTTTGAAGTTCCTTCACTGACCACATTAAGGTCAGTGACAATATGTTCTGATAGCTGAAACGTTCTTTCACTGTGTCCATTTATTCTATAGTGTAGCAAAAAGAACTGGAAGAAACCTGCTCCTGACCTTAAGGTTGTCAGAAACAGTGTGTATATTGTTTTTAAACCTGGGTTTCCCCAACAATGGGGGGGGTTGTATTTTTGCTACAGCTAAGGAACATGGTTACCCCTCAAAAGCCGATTATTGCATTCCCCAAATTGAAATGCAGTCACTTATCAGTCACTGCCAGGAAAATAAGAGTTACTATAAATGTAGTTAAACTTATTAATAAAACTGGTTTCATTTTGGATATATAACATACCTTCAAAAAAAAAAGAAAAGTATCCAGATATCTTCATTGTGTAATTGTGCACACTTTTTCACTGCAAAGGCAGGGCAAGAAGTGTAGTCAGCATGACAGTGTTCCTTGCCCAGATAGTTTTATAATATTCTGGCTTAAAAATGTGTAGTGGAGGGCCAACCAAGCTGCTGAGTATCAGACTAGATGCCATAAAAGAGCCTATTTCTGTCTTCTAGTCTTGCCAAGGCCGGAGTCTGTCATAGTGCTGAGAGATGCTGTAGACAGGTTCTTTGGACAGGCAGCTGATTCTTGCTTCCCAGGTCCAAGACATGCTAAAGTTCTGCTAGGCAGGGGCGTAGCGCTGTCTGCTGGTGCCCGGGGCAGGTGTCTGCGCCCCACCCCCCAAGCAGGGACAGAGTGTACTAACTCAGTTCTTGCCACTGCCAGACAGGCACATTGGCCGAAGAGCAGCCTCTGTGCCCAGTCCCTGCCCGGCACAGCAGCACCAGCCCTTCACTCTTCTTTTTATGTTTCTGTTATGTATTAAGATTGGTGGCAGTTCTCACTCAGGGCCACCAGTATGTAAATGAAGGACTGAAAACTGTCGTTCCTGATTGGTTAGCTAGTTGTGAGTTGTTACTGTTTCAAGTTTGTTGTTGTTGTTTAGTTGTTTAGTCGTGTCCGCCTCTTCGTGACCCCATGGACCAGAGCACTCCAGGCACTCCTGTCTTCCACTGCCTCCCGCAGTTTGGTCAAACTCATGCTGGTAGCTTCAAGAACACTATCCAACCATCTCATCCTCTGTCGTCCCCTTCTCCTTGTGCCCTCCATCTTTCCCAACATCAGGGTCTTTTCCAGGGAGTCTTCTCTTCTCATGAGGTGGCCAAAGTATTGGAGCCTCAGCTTCAGGATCTGTCCTTCCAGTGAGCACTCAGGGCTGATTTCCTTAAGAATGGATAGGTTTGATCTTCTTGCAGTCCATGGGACTCTCAAGAGTCTCCTCCAGCACCATAATTCAAAAGCATCCATTCTTCGGTGATCAGCCTTCTTTTTGGTCCAGCTCTCACTTCCATACATCACTACTGGGAAAACCATAGCTTTTACTATACAGACCTTTGTTGGCAAGGTGATGTCTCTGCTTTTTAAGATGCTGTCTAGGTTTGTCATTGCTTTTCTCCCAAGAAGCAGGCGTCTTTTAATTTCGTGACTGCTGTCACCATCTTCAGTGATCATGGAGCCCAAGACCTGTTCATCTTGGGTGTCCTGCACGGCATAGTTCATAGCTTCTCTGAGTTCATAGCTTCTCGCCACGGCAAGGCAGTGATCCATGAAGGGGCTGTTTCAAGTTACTTAGTATTATATAAAGCAGCCAGCTAGGTTGCAGCCAGTCTGATTCCAGGAGCAGTTCTAACTGCTGCAATAAAGAGCTGTGAATCCAACAGAGCTGTGTCCTTCGTCCATCTTTTCCACTATTCAACAGTTTCAAACAGAGATGAAGTAGATTCCTGTCACAGTAGTCTTTAAGACATGGGTGGCGCTGTGGTCTAAACCACTGAGCCTCTTGGGCTTGTTGATCAGAAGGTTGGCGGTTCGAATCCACGTGACTGGGTGAGCTCCCATTGCTCTGCCCTAGCTCCTGCTAACCTAGCAGTTCAAAAGCACACCCATGCAAGTAGATAAATAGGTACTGCTGTGGCAGGAAGGTAAACAGCGTTTCCATGTGCTCTGGCTTCCGTCAACGTGTTCCGTTGTGCCAGAAGCAGTTTAGTCATGCTGGCCACATGACTTGGAAAGCTGTTAGTGGACAAACACCTGCTCCCTCAGCCTGAAAGCAAGATGAGCGCCACAACCCCATAGTCACATTTGACTAAACTTAACCATCCAGGGCTCCTTTAAGTTTGCCTTTACCTACTGTAGTCTTTGGGATGCGGGTGGCGCTGTGGGTAAAAGCCTCAGCGCCTAGGGCTTGCCGATCAAAATGTCGGCGGTTCGAATCCCCGTGGCGGGGTGCGCTCCCGTTGTTCGGTCCCAGCGCCTGCCAACCTAGCAGTTCGAAAGCACCCCCAGGTGCAAGTAGATAAATAGGGACCGCTTACTAGCGGGAAGGTAAATGGCGTTTCTGTGTGCGGCTCTGGCTCGCCAGAACAGCGATGTCATGCTGGCCACATGACCTGGAAGTGTCTCTGGACAGCGCTGGCCCCCGGCCTCTTGAGTGAGATGAGCGCACAACCCTAGAGTCTGTCAAGACTGGCCCGTACGGGCAGGGGTACCTTTACCTTTACCTTTACTGTAGTCTTTAAGATGCCAGCGGTTTCATTTTTCTTTTTTGCTGCAAGAGAATGAACTTTGCTCCTTCTTTGAAATTTTATGGAATTCTGACACACATGACAAGCTTTATTTGGATATTCTCCTTTTTCAAGCCTTGCACTATTTGGGAATTGATTGATCAAGTCCATGGCCACAAGATGCAATTATGGCTTTATATGTAGATCAGACAAATCAATTTGCTGTGGCCCCCAGCTGCAATACCCATGGCCAGAGGCACAGAACATTAGGTTGCTGTAGGGCGGGTGCTACAAGGACATGTTACTGCCATAGCTGTCAACTTCCAGATTTGAAAATAAGGGATCAGCAGCCTCACCTGTCCCGGAGACAGTCTACAGGATATCTAACAATCCGGGATAGCAGCGGGAAGCAGCGGGAAACGGCGCTGGAATAAGGGAATTTCCCGCAAAAAAAAGGGAAGGTTGACAACTATGGTTACTGCCTTCCCACCCTGCTTCTGAGCAAACCTGATGCTCTCTACGTCGCTCCTAAGCATCAGCTACAGTGCCTGTGGCTTCTGGAAGTTGTAGTTCAAAACATCTGGATGGCATTGAGTTGGGGAAAGGCTTTCCAAAAGCAACTGCTTGGCAACTGTTGAAAGCAGGACACTAAACCAGACCGTATATTGGCTTGCTCCGCTGGGACTCTTCCTAAGAAGTATTAAATCAGTTTTTGAGTCTGGGATTTAGATAAGTCTCAAGGCTCCCCTGTAGCTAATTGTGAATCCTATGACTTTTGTTATAATTGTGATGTTTAGCTTATTTATTAAGTTGTTTTGTAAATAGTGTTTTATAGATTGTAATTGTTTTACTAATGATTTGTAATTGTTTCACTTATGATTTATCAATTATTTTATATGATTTATGTTGCATTTGTGATGTCCTATTATCTGGACTATAAAGAAGGCTGATCACCGAAGAATTGATGCTTTTGAATTATGGTGCTGGAGGAGACTCTTGAGAGTCCCATGGACGGCAAGAAGATCAAACCTCTCCATTCTTAAGGAAATCAGCCCTGAGGGCTCACTGGAAGGACAGATCCTGAAGCTGAGGCTCCAATACTTTGGCCACCTCATGAGAAGAGAAGACTCCCTGGAAAAGACCCTGATGTTGGGAAAGATGGAGGGCACAAGGAGAAGGGGACGACAGAGGACGAGATGGTTGGATAGTGTTCTCGAAGCTACCAGCATGAGTTTGACCAAACTGCGGGAGGCAGTGGAAGACAGGAGTGCCTGGCGTGCTCTGGTCCATGGGGTTACGAAGAGTCGGACATGACTAAATGACTAAACAACAACAACAAATTATGTCATTGTTGTTGTTTTTTGTTTGTAAGCTTTTTTTTATTCATGTGAATGAAAAGTGGCATAGAAATATAATCAAGCAAGGGGCCACTAGGCCCCTTGCTTGATGGCTGACAATAACATCTCTCCGACCCACACGAGGTAATTTGGAGGCTGTGATGGGAGTAAATAGCCTCCCTACCCCCCCAGGATTGGGGGGGGGGATGCCCTTGCCTGCTGTGCCCTATACCACCCCCGAATTTGTGGGGATGGGGGCACTAGGCAGAATGCCCTCCTGTGGATTTCGACGCTCCCGGACGCTGCCTCTGATCTGCGCCTCTAGCTGCAAGAACTTCAAAAGAAACGATTAGGATGAAGCGAATGCACATATTTCAAGGAAGGAGGGGGAGTAAAGACTGCTAACAGAAGAGATCTCTGATAAACAAGACGAGTCAGAGGAACAAGAATTAACCAGATGAAGATACACCAAGACTCGGTATGGCAAAGGGACTGCATGGGGGAGGGGGGGGACTTTCCTTTCTTTTCTCTATGTGATTAAACAAGAATCCCCCCCCCCCTCACAAGTCAGAAATGTCGTTTGAGGGACTTAAGCTGTGGATTTATGTCTGTGTGGAGATAAACTTTCTAACCAAAGCATGCTTTAAGAAGAGCGTGGAATGTATAAGGGCTTTGGAATGATGCAGTTAAAAATACCGTCGCCATATTGGGAAGTTCTGTCGGAGGACTTAAGTCTGGGAGGAGAAATAGAGAAATAGAGCTGTTTTTATATTGTGGGTGAAACTCCTCTGAGGGACTTAAAAACGACAGTTCTGTGATTAATGATGGAAAGAGCGATGTTATCTGTGAATGCGATGATATATGGAAACCATCTCGATTTGAGGATTGGACGAACGGAAAAATTCACACAGGATTATTATTGGTGTTTATCGGCTTAAGGAGATTATCAGAAGAGATCATAAAGAAAAAAGAGAAAATATACGAACAAGATGAGATGTGGAAACAGCAAGATAAGACTGGATAGAATTATGAACTTTGTTTGGACTGATTTGGAGATTAACACAGTAGCAAGAAGATGATCAGAATCCCCCTTCGGATCTTGAAATATGGGTCCACTCAACAAAATTTAAAATTCGGCTTTGTAATTCGGAATTTATGTGATGTGATTTGATTTGATTTGATTGGTCGGTTAATAAAAATTATTTTAAAAAAAAAGAAATATAATCAAGCAAATCAATTTAAAAATGATAGCTTGTTTTTGCAGACGCGGGTGAAATAGAGAGTAAATAAATGAGAGGAGGCGTAGTGCTTAAAGTAGGGAATCAAGACCCAGGTTCAAATCCCCACTCAGCCATGAAACTCACATTGGAGAAGTCACTATCATTCAAACTTACACGGTTCTGAGGATAAAATGGAGTGAAGGGAAGAACCCTGTATATATTTTTTTATCTCCTTGAAATGCAGAATATAAACTTGTTTAATGAAAATGAAGCATGCTGAATTTGTATTCTGAATGAGGAAGGTTAATAATCATGTCATTCTTCTACCCAGAAGGCAGAATGCTGGGGAAATTAATAAAAGGTTCTACTGCCGTCTGGCACTGATTCACTCTGATATCTCTAGGTGCGTAAATAGACTGATCTTAAATGCCTTAGGGTTGAGCTCTTACAATGTGTTGGAAAAAACATTGAGACTAATGTATGCCCAGATAAATAAAATGGAGGGGGAAAGAAACATCAATGGATAAAGAAGCAATACTTGGAATTTAAACAGTTCAGTTTATTATCCATAGCCTGCCTTTTGTTGTTATAATAATTAAAGTGGATTACCAAAGGTTTTTGTTTGTTTTTTTAAGGAAGAAAGTTGCACACATTAAAACAATATAATGGCAATATTCGTGCGTGTATATAAATTTTAAAAGCAGCTTTTACCAACCGCCTAAAAGAGGAAGATACATGTGTATTATAATGTATTGTGTATTGTTTTTTCTTTGTGTTTTCCTTTGTAAGTGTTTAAATTGTTGTAAAAGCAATAAATATTATTATTTTTTAAAAAAGAGGAAGATACAGAGAGCAGAACCTGCCACACCACTGCAGTCCTTGCGGGTGCTTGTCTATCACAGCATCGATTTCCTAACACAACCCTACACACACTTACCTGGGAGTCTTCTTCTCTTCTTTGGTGATCACTCAAAGCCAAATAAGGTTGTCTTCCATGAACACGGTCTTAACAGTGTGTCCGTAGATGACTGTGGAGGCCAATTCTGGATCCACTTGTCCTTCCACAGTGGGGACATAGGTTTCCGGGTGGGAGTTGACCATGGTGAGGGTTTGTCAAAAGTGCCTTCCTCTTAACACTTTTCTCCCTTTCTTCCTGAGTTTGAGTGTCTTCAAAGACTATGACACCTTTGGTCAGGGGTCCCTACCGCCCACTAGTGGGCATTTCAGGATTCTAGGTGGGCAGTAGGGGGTTCTACGGCACAAGTGGAACCCTCCTTCCATCGAGCACTGGTGGGCGGTAAGGAAATTTTACCATCAAGAAAGATGCATTAGTGGGTGCTAGGTATAAAAAGGTTTACTACCCCTGCCTTTGGTAATGGCTGTTCCCCAGCTGGAGCACATGCAGGCCAATGTTTTCTAATTGTTGGTTTTTATCCTACCTTTTTTTAGATTTGCCATGAGAGACTCTTTAAACCTCTTTTGTTGACCACTAGCATTACACTTTCCATTTTTAAGTTCGGAATAGAGTAGGCGTTTTGGAAGACAATAATCAGGAAACCGAACATGACCAGTTCAACAATGTTGAAGAATCATTGCTTCAACACTGGCAATCTCTGCTTCTTCCAGTACACTGGCATTAGTTCGCCTGTCTTCCCAAGTGATGTGTAAAAATTTTCAGAGAAACCGCTGATGGAATCTTGCGAGGAGTTGGAAATGACATTTATAAGTGGTCCGTGTTTCACAAGCATGCAGTAAAGTTGGTACAGTGGTACCTCCAATTATGAACACTTCTGGTTATGAACGCTTTGGGTTAGGAACTCTTCTAACCCGGAAGTAGCTGCTCCTGGTTGCAAACTTTGCCCCAGGATGCGAATGGGAATTGCGTGCCTCTGCGGCGGGAGACCCCACTAGCGAAAGCGCGCCTCAGGATGAGAACGGTTACAGCTTAAGAATGGACCTCCAGAACGAATTAAGTTCATAACCAGAGGTACCACTGTAATACAATAGCTTTGTAAACAAGCTTTTTTATTTGCCTGCGAATGTCCCAGTCCTCAAACACTCTGCACTTCAATCAGGAGAAAGCTGCGCTCGCAGAGCTCAGGCAATGCTGGATTTCAGCACTGTGGAAAGATAACTGCCAGGGTAGGCAAAGTAATTGGCACTTGCCAACAGTACACCATGGAGTTGGATTTGTGGCGCTGCAGAGGGGTTGGTTTGTGCTTGTTGGTGCAGCACTTTGGGTTTTTTGGGGATGCTGGGCGATAGGCCAAGATTTTTGTACGCTTCTGCGAAGACATTTAGGATGGTTAAGAGGTCATCATCTGTGTGGGAACACACTACGTTGTCATCAGCATACTGAAGCTCTATGACAGAAGTTACCTTACTCTTTGCTTTCAGCCTGCTCAGATTAAAGAGCTTTCCATCTGCTCGATAGATGATTCTTACCCCGGCGGGGACATATCTGGGAGTAAGAACACACAGACCAGAGGTTGCACTCGTATGCAGACGTGCACGGGGCTGCGCTATGGGGGAGGGGACAAGAGTTCTCAGCATCTGGCACCATGTAAACCATAGAGAACCGAAAGACCTCCCCATGTGCCGCTCTAAACTTTCCCCCCCCACACCTCTAATAAAACCACGATCTATGCAACAAGCGCTTCTGAGTCTTCTCAGTTGCTATTGACGACCGCGACGCGTTTTTGGTTTTTTTTTCTGGGGCCACGTGATCAACAGAACGCCGCCGCGCGAAAGCCGGCACCCCGAATATCGCGAGACTCCGCCCTCTCTCTCTCTCTCTCTCTCTCTCATTCTCCGCGTGCGCGCGTCGTTTACAAGGGCCATCCCCGAGGCGGGCTTGAGGCCTCGCGATAGAAGGGCTTTTTTCTTTTCCCTGAAATCTCGCGAGAGGAGCGCTCTTTCCCTTTTATCTTCTTGGAGCCGCCAAGATGGTAGGTGACGAGTGAGGCGGGTGCGCCGCCTGAGGAGCGGGGCCTGGTAGTCCGGCGCCTCAGACGCCGTTTCTCGCGACGGAGGGTGGCCGCCGGGGACTTGGCCGCGAGGGAATGGCGGCTGCCTCTCGGGGCGGGGGGGGGGAGGTTTCTGGGGGACTTTTAATAACAGTGAAGTCATGGCCGGGCTCTGCACTCGGAGCCCCCCCTTCGCTCTCGGCCTGTCCTACCTCGCAGGGTTCTTGTTGGAAAGACAACATCCACGACACGCTTCCCTGCCTCCTCCAGCTCATCGGGACAGGCGCTTCTCCCTACGGCTTTCTTTTTAAAGCCACCCGGCCCATGGTGAGATTGGGTGTTGTATGGAGCCGCGCCCCCCCCCCCCCAAATATCTGTTACTGATCTCCTTTCTCAGTCGAAGGGATAGCTGGGGGGGGGGGTGCCCTTTAGATCAGGGGCTCCTAAACTCCGGACTAGAAAGTGGCTCGTGAGGTTCACTCAGGCGGCCTGCTGTATGCAGCACGTCTGTAGAAATAAAACTTTTAAATCGTACAGCATCTACCGCAACACTTTACCATTGCTCCAATGAGGAAAAAGACCATCATCAAGTGGTCTGACAAGATCCCTCAGCAATTTTCGAGTGTTTCATGGTATAAAAATATTTGCGCACAGGTCCAAAAGTGTTTTCTTTCTGAAGGCTGCTCCAATGCCTTATGTTTCTGCTCTTTGCAATGTGTCATACATGGGTGTCCCACTATGTGTCGGTGAACAGGCTTGCTTAGTTGACCTCTGGGGAGAGCTGCACTGTAATTTTTGCTTTGCCTGCTTTTAATAATAATAATTTATTATTTATATCCCTCCCATCTGGCTGGGTTTCCCCATCCACTCTGGGCGGCTCCCAACAGAATATTAAAAATGCGATCAAACATTAAAAACTTCCCTGAACAGGGCTGCCTTCAGATGTCTTCTAAAAGTTAGTTGTTTATTTCCTTGACATCTGATAGGAGGGCGTTCCACAGGGTGGGTGCCGCTAACAGAAGGCCCTCTACCTGGTTCCTTGTAATCTCATTTCTCGCAGTGAGGAAACCGCCAGAAGGCCCTCGGAACTGGACCTCAGTGTCTGGGCTGAACAATGGGGGTGGAGACGCTTCTTCAGGTATACTGGGAAATATACCACATGCCAGATAGAAAACACACACCAAGTCAGATGGTTGGTTCATCTAGTTCAGTTGGGGTTTTTGGCAGGCAGTGGCTCTCCAGGACTGGGAGAAATCATTCCCAGCCCTACCTGGAGGTGGAGATGCCAGGGATTGAACTAAGAGCCATTTCTGTGTGCTCTACCATGGAGCTAGGGCCCTTTCTACGTTGAGTGAGGAAGGTCTGAAGGGGGATTTTAGTCATGTTTGCTTGATTGGGAACCCAATTTTAATCGGGAAACCAAGCTGCACATTCAAGTGAAAGGCTGCTTCAGACCTCAGCTCAACATGGGAAGGTCAGGAAATGAACGGGCAGGGCTGGTGCACGTGGGAATATTAGGGGTTGCAGAGGGTTCTACTCCCATATTCAGATAAATGTCTGAACATGCCTGTATACTATTATTGAATCCAGTCTTAATAGCCTGAAAAGACCGCTGACCTGAAGGGATTTATTTTATTTATAGGTGTTTTTATTTTATTTTATTTTATTTACATAGTTTTTAGTGTGGCTTATCTTGCTAGCTTAGTACGGCTAGCGCTATAGCATATTGATGCATATACAGTATGGTATCCGTACTAGTATGGTGGTTAAAGTTTCAGGCTGCAGAGACCAAGGTTCAAATCCCCATGCAGCCCTGTGGCTCACAGGGTGATCTTGGACTGATCACAGCCTAACGTAGACACAAGAATTTGTGAGGATAAAATGAGGATAATGGTGTATATGCCATCCTGAGGTGAGAAGCCCTAAACGGCCTCGGTCCAGTATACCTGAAGGAGCGTCTCCACCCCCATCATTCTGCCCGGATGCTGAGGTCCAGCGCCGAGGGCCTTCTGGCTGTTCCCTCATTGCGAGAAGCAAAGCTACAGGGAACCAGGCAGAGGGCCTTCTCGGTAGTGGCGCCCGCCCTGTGGAGCGCCCTTCCAGCAGATGTCAAGGCGATAAACAACTACCTGACATTCAGAAGACATCTTAAGGCAGCCCTGTTCAGGGAAGTTTTTAACGTGTGATATTTTACTGTATTTGTGGTTTTTATGGAAGCCGCCCAGAGTGGCTGGGGAGGCCCAGCCAGATGGGCGGGGTATAAATAATAAATTATTATTATTATTATTAGGAAAAAATATGAGATTACTTATTTACCGGTAACCACCACTTGAAGTGAATTAAACAGTCAAAACACACCAAACATTGAAATGCCAGTGTCTTCAGGAAAGGTAAATGGGAGGCACACATTAATCAGGCCTGTAAATCTGATTAAGGTTCATAAGCAACTGTTCCAAGCTGGAGATCCTCCACTGGTGTATTCTAATCATTTGTTGATTTTTGAAACATCATGCTACATTTGTTCTTCTTTCATTGGGCACTAATATAACATATGCTGTCGTATTGTCTTTTTCTTAAGCCTTCAAGACTGAGGAAGACCAGGAAACTGCGAGGTCACGTCAGCCACGGCCATGGTCGTATTGGTATGTGTAGAAGCAGCTTCCATGTAGAACTATTTTGCTACTTAAATCTATTGTTGCTTCACAGGGTTTTGGAATCTTCTCCCCTGGTTATCAGGTGACTTAAACCTAAAGGGGAAAAAGGCTTTTTGGTGTCTGACACTTGTAGTTTTCTGCTTGCTCCCCCCCTTTTTAAAAAAACTCCTGAGTGTAGTTGCATGGGAGTAAAGCATATGATTTATTTATTTTTTATATCGCTTTTCATCCAAAGATCACAGGATGGTTTACAATATAAAAACACAAAAATATATAGCATAATTACAAACTAAAACAATAACACTCCCCTTCACACACACAGTTTAAAAGGCCATAGATGGTTTAATTAGCCAAAAGCCTGGGAGAAATGTTTTTGCCCGGCTTCTAAAGACAGGTAACAAAGGCGTCAGGCAAGCAGAAAAGGCCTATTCTTTTGTTGCTCCCCTCTGGACCTCTGGCAGAGGATGCACACGAAGAAGGACCTCAAACGATGATCTGGGTCAGTTCATATGGGGATAGATTGTCCTTGAGGTGTTAGCTGCTAGCAAAGGCTATCTTTCCATAGCTACAACCAGCATGCCTTTGAGGTCCAGCTTGCACATTCCAGAATGAATACAAGCAATGGGGAAGAAGTTCCTTAGTACCTACTTTATCTCAGCCAAGGTTTCCCCTTGCTAATCTGAGGTTGAAGCTCTTTGCAGGAAAATAGGTAACAGAGAAGTTTTAATAAGTGTATTTAGCGTAGCTCTTGAGTCAGAACTGTTATGAAATGCAATATGGTTATTGTATAGAAGCAGAGATAAAAAGCATCAATAATAAATATATGATTGCTTATTAACAAGTTCTGCTTCACTCATTGACTCAAATGAATTTACCATACCTGGTGCCTAAACTTGCATAGGTTTCCCACATCCCTTCAGGCCCTGTTCTAAACCCAAAATGGCATCCACTACATGGCCTCTGGAGCAGTTGTAGCCTAACCATATATTTTTAGGCAGGCATTGGGGACAATGAACAGGTAAAAGAACTACCGTCCTAAGTCCTGCTTTGTGTAACTAATTATACTTCCAGTTTGCTTAGAGCTAGTGTAGCATGAATGATGACATAACTTTAGAAAGTGGAAATTCCAAGTTCCTAGAAATGTGGTCTGAAGAAAGTAGATCTCAGTGCTTTGCTAGCCTGATTAAAAAAATTGAGCTTTTTAAAGCCATAAACTGGAAGTCGACTTTGACTGTTAAGGCCAGTAGGGGTGCAGCTAATCACACAGCAGACCTGTAGCCTGATCCTTTGCAGGTTCACTATGATTCATACAAAGGCTGAACTCCTAAATGTTTACTAGAGGGAAAACACGATGGAACTTCTGAGTAAACATGTTTAAAGTTTTGCTCTAAATTCTTGGACAGTTAACTCCTCTATGATAGTATGGGTGTGTCTGCAGGCTTAAGCTTGCCTAAATCTTGTGTTGGATTGTGGTCTTTAAGTACTGGTGATGATAAACATTTAAGCTGGCAGTGTGTGTGCGTGTTTCTGTGTTTCTCTGCTTTAAAGTTTTTAAAAAATATTTCTGTTTGATGTTTCTCTTTAGGTAAGCATAGAAAGCATCCTGGAGGACGTGGTAATGCTGGAGGCCTGCACCACCACAGAATTAACTTTGATAAATAGTAAGCTAGCCCTTTTTTCTTTACTTCCCTTCATTTCTTCCCTCATCAACCCCACCCCCAAACTGGCACCAAAAAATAACTACCTATATAGATTCAGCAGTTAGGAAATACCGTTTTCAAATACTGAACCATATTTAAGGAAAGTATACATGCATTTTATCGCAACAGCTGTGGAAAGCTTGAACTTTCATCACTTGTGGCTTCTCAGAGCTCTATGGAAGCCAGTAAGTACAAGTCTGTGTAAAGTATATTTAGTATTGGCTTTCCTAATGCATTTTATTTCAAATAGTTTTGGGGAATACAGTGGGATCCCCCCCAGCCTTTCAGAGCAAATTCTTTTGGTGGAGTAGGCTGCAAGGGGAGAAGAATCCCCCCAATTTGCACAATCAGAAGTGTGCTGCAGGAGGCCAATACGATTGGATGGTCCCCCTTGTTTTATTTAGTAAATATTAGCAAAATATGCTAAATAGGACCTCAGGTCAATACGGGGCATTAGAAAAATTTCCAAAGAAGTTACAATGGTAGTTTTCAAATGTAGGAAGCTACCCTATACAGAATCAGACCATTGGTCTATCTAGATGAGTACTGTTGACTGACTGGCAGTGAGTCTCCAAGGTTGCAGGCAGGAGTCTCCTCTAGTGTTACCTGGAGATGTCAGGGATTGAATTTAGGACCTTCTGTGTGCAAATCAGATGGTCTACCACTGAGCTACCTATGGCCCTTCCAGAAAATGGAAGTGCTAGCCCACTTTTTATTACAGTGGTACCTTGGTTGTTGAACTTAATCCGTTTGACTCCTGAAACGGTTCGAAAACCAAGGTGCAGCTTCTGATTGGCTGTAGGAGCTTCCTGCACTCAAGTGGAAGCCACGTCGGATGTTCGGCTTCCGAAAAACATTTGCAAACCAGAACGTTTCTGGGTTTGCAGCATTCAGGAGCCGATTTGTTTGACAACTAAGCTGTTCAGGAACCAAGGTACCACTGTATTTGGACTTCAGGTGCACTTAGTATCATAAAACAAACTGGCTCAACACAAATTTCTTTTTTAGCTTCTAGATTCTGGCTTATTTCAAATGTACACAGACACGTAGAATAGCAATAATCTATCTGTTCCAGTCCATGATATACTGTCATGCACAATCTTTTTCATGCTTTTATCTGTTCCCCTGAGAATTTGGTAAGACAATGAAGTTGCATATTTACAAATAACTGAGACTAGAGTCACATCTAGATATTGTCAGTTATCATGGTGTGCTATAGTGCTCAGAGAGTGACAACTGACTTTTATTCACTGACTGTGCTCCGCATAGTACAGTCAGCCACCAGGTTAGTAACAGAGTAAGGTTACCTCAGAGTAAGAGATGTGGGTCAGCACGAGGGTGCAGACAACAATGTCTCATGTAGAGCTTTCTCCTTTCTCAATATTTGCCTCATCTTTGTACCCTGTATTAAGAAAGCAGCTTACTTAAAAGCACTGTGAGCTCATGGCTGCCCTCAGATTTGAACTAAGAATGTTTGCTTCACACCTTCTGCTCTTAACCTGTGCCAGATATTTTTCTCAGTAAACCTAGACACGGTCATCCAATAAACCCAAGTATTGTTGCTCATGCATTTAAAAATGCATCATGCAGTGATTTTTCAGCTTGTGATTTTTCTTTCTAGCCATCCTGGTTATTTTGGAAAGGTTGGTATGAGACATTACCACTTGAAGAAAAACCAGCACTTCTGTCCCACAGTCAACCTGGATAAACTGTGGACACTTGTTAGTGAGCAGACAAGGCTCAAGTATGCCAAAAATCCAGCCGGATTATCACCTGTAATTGATGTTGTGCGCTCAGTAAGTGTCAAAAACTTTTGGGTGAACTTTTTATAATGATGCAGAGCTTCCAAATATTGCTTTTATATTTGCTTCCTATCGTGTAAAAACCAAGGAAGGTCTGCATAATTTGACTGCAGTAGGTCTGCCCAGAGTTTGCCAGCCTCTTGGTTTTGCTACCTGTTGGCTGCATCTGGCTTGATGGGGCATAGATTGTGGAGACCAAGCTATAGGCCAGGCTTGTACGGTCTGTAGAGTGGGCATTTTTATATTTCATTTCAAAAGTGATTGCATTACTTAAATTTATTGTGAGTTTTACAGTTTGTTGGTTTGTCAGAAGGAGCTAAACCATGAGCCTGTGTTTGGATGATAAGCCATGGTGTTATGTAGTGTAGGGGCAAAATGACCAAGGAACAACAGTCTCCACTTTGGGAGCCTGCTTGTTTGCAATAAGCCATGGCTTGTGTCAGCATTATGAGTGAAATAGACATATGTTTGCGTATTGTAAAAATGCAGTTGTAGGATACTGGTAACCCTATAACCCTGGAGTTTGAACAGCTAATTTTCCAATTAACAAAACAAAGGCAGTGCCCATTCAATAGACTTGGCTCTTTCTATTACTCATATACTGAAAATATGGTGAGACTTCATTGTATGTCTATAGACACTATATTGTATATCCAAAGGGGGTGTGGTAAAAAGATGGAACGTCTCTCTGTCTCTTTACATTAACTACACACTTTCAAACAACTTTTTTTTTTACTTTAATTGCCCCATATTACCCAAATATTCTGTTGGCTGGAATGCACAGCTAAAGAATGCTGAGACTCATGCTGATGGGCATAGTGAATATCATGAAGTAGCAAGCACACTTTAAATTGCACATGTTCCTTTATACTGTCAAGTTGCTATTTTCTGTTCCCTCCCTTGTAGTCTCTAGTTCTACCACTTCCCTGCTAGGCACAGTTTGTTTACTTGCAATATTTCACAAAGTGTACATAATTTTTTAGTTTTATTAGAACTGATCAGTGATGGTTGGGGGAAAAACTTGGTACCTTCTGGGCTTGCTGACGATTCTCCTATCTGTTTATGTTTTTAGGGTTATTATAAAGTCCTGGGCAAGGGGAAACTGCCCAAACAGCCTGTAATTGTGAAAGCAAAGTTCTTCAGCAGAAAAGCAGAAGAAAAAATAAAAGCAGTTGGTGGAGCTTGTGTGCTAGTAGCATAAGGACTTCTCTATGTGCTCAGATTAAAATAAACATCATTTCTGCTACCTTGTATTCTCATTTTAATAAGCTGTTGAGAAAGACTGCTGATTCTAGTGCCTGCTGGCTTGTTTACAGGAGACAAAACCTTTTCTAATGTACCAGATTTACTTGAATGTATTGCACACCTTTTTTTGGCCAAATGACATCACAAAAATTAGGGTGTGCATTAGATTTGATGGTGCCAGCAAATACTTTTTGGGTTTCAAGGTTTTGAAAATTGAGGTGTGCATTAGATTTGCGTAAATGCAGCATCTCCTGGCATTCTTTTCTTTCAGCAAGAAAAGGACAGAAGGCTCAACAAACGTTGTCGACCAACCATTGTACATTATGCATCACGGCAAGATGCACAGTTGTCATTTAAGAATAAAGGGGGCAAATTTCACATCCAGTCATAATCGTTAATGCCTACAATTAACAAGTGGAGCTGAATTGACTCTTATTGTCACTCTGAAAAAATACCAACATCCATGACTGTAGTCTTCACTTGGAATTATGGTAATGTTTTAATAAGCACAAGATTTCATGAAGATAGAAAGGCTATTTGCAGAGCATATGTAAAACCCACCAAGAAACACCTACTAGAAAGTTTCTAAGACGGTACTGCACACCTCTGTTACACACCTTCCAACAGAGCTTATGCAATTCTGTACTAGTTCTTCAGTAGTAGTAAAAAAAATATATTTTAGGTTTGGTAGGTTTTTTTCCACCCTGCAACATTCAGTATACTAATAATCAATACAAAGCTCTTACAATGTGGTTACCAATTTGGCAAAGTATAAAAAGTCTGCATTTACAAAGTTGAAAGGAACAATAAGAAGTTTGATCATTTTCAGCCCTACATATCTTTATGGATGTGTTGGTTTGCTTTTTATTGTTCAGTAATGCGTGCCTTTCCTAGGTATGCAGACTTGGGGCCAGCAGGAATAAGTGGCCTACAAGGTTTCATTTTTACAAATTTTGTTTTGAGCAAGCAGCAAGCAGTTAGTTTCACATGAAAGATTCATTGCCTTGTAACATAGCATCGAAAAGTATTCCAAAACTCTCTTGAAATGCTAAATATAAAACCTGAATATAATACAATAGTGCAATTGCATTTTAAAATTGGCATCACTTCAAATTAGTGTTATAACAAAATTGGGTTCAGTTTAGAAAAATTCAATTGGACTTTGTACATAGAAGCTGGTGAATCTTCAGTGAAGTGTGTTTTGCTGCTGCACTAGTTCAAAGACTGGACTAGCACAAAAACTGGGGAAGGACATGTGTTTTGGTATTTTGCATTCAAGTCCTGGGGCTTAAACAAAAGAACAACAACCCTGTTGAACCCAGAAAACAACTCAAAATATTCCAATTTCAGAAACCTCAGGAAATGTTCAACACTGGTGAGCCATGTTACCAGAGCAGTGGGGGATATAAAATATTTAAATTCTATTTCAGAAGGCACAAAACACAAAGCAAAACATGCTTGTGTTGTCTGTCACAAGGGAGCACAGAATATTTATGCAATATGGAAAAGCTGTAGGATGTCTTAAAGGTGCAGATCTCATGCAAAAGTCTAGATGGAAAAACTTGCAGAAAAGCAGCAGCAGGGAAAACAACTCGAGTTGGTGACACTCAAGTGTCAACCCTCAGATTGCACATGGTCTCTGCCTTCTATTGTATCAACATAAGAGACTGACCAATAGCATTGAGCTTACAACAAAACTTGAAGCAAGGAGCTACGGCAATGTTGGTTTACTGTGCGGGGACCAACTGTTTCCTTGCTTCATATAAAAGTATTAACACATCTAAAGAAACCCAACTGAGGTCAGGAATGTGTTTTTTTCCCCTGCGCTTAAGGTGGAGGATAAAGGCAGAATGACAATTGTCTGGTCCTTGCAGGACTTCCTATTGATCATGCCCCTATATCAGGGGTGGAGAACCTCAGGTCTAGACTCTGAATTTGGCCTTCAGGCCATCTTTCAGGACTCTTCCCCAAGCCACTTCCATTGCCAACCCTATTCTCTGATGTCAAGTCCTTTTGGTGGGGTAGTTAATGCTTCTTGCTTGCCAGGACAGAGGCGTGGATGTAGAAACCTGATTTCTGCATGGCTGGAATGTCGCTTGCTGTACAGAGGTGAGTGTCGTACACCCATTTCTCTGCCCATTTAGCCTTTGCTTCCACTCACCTTTTGCATCTAGCCCTGCCAACCACTAGTATGTGGCCCCTGGAAGGTTGCCCAGGAGAGAATGTGGCCCTTTGACTGAGAAAAGGTTTCCCACTCCTGCCTTCTCTTCAACAGCAGATGGGCTAGTGTCACTATATTTCTATAATCAGCCTGTCTTCATCATCACTGCTGCTTATGTCGTCATATTCCACGTGAGCTTGTTTGCTCATCACTTCTAAGCTTTGTTTTTTGTAGGGTTTGGATAGTGTTCCAGAGCTAGCTATGAAAGTAGAGGGGTTTTTGAAAGGAGGAAATCCAGGCTTAGAAAGCTTTCCTTGATCATTGCCTAGTTTTGTAGAGTGGACGTTCTTCTCTGTACAGCTACAGTGGCCAGGAGAGCTGTTGGTCTCCTGCACAAGCCCTGAACTATGTAAAGGATCGCTTGAAAATGATGTACCAGTAAGCAACTTGGATCCGAACAAAGCAGGACATGGAGTTTGGAAGGTGTGGGCAAGCTGCTCTTTTAGAGATGGGTATAAATCCCCACCTGTGGGTTTTTCTTTTCTTCCTGTGACGTGGACAGAGGGCTCTAAGTCGGTAAAATTTTGATACTTTGATTCTACATTATCACAGTCTGCATTTGATCCCACAAATATAGGACTAATAACCTTTGAATCCATAATGCTGTGTGAATGGCTCTTGCCTGAAACTATCAGTTCAAAGTTGCAATGCTCAATGGAAGGCCAACAATCGTCAGAAATAACATCGGGCTGTGGTTCTTCCTTAAATATTCCTAAGGCGTTGACATCAAAGGTGTTTGTTTTTTCCTCTACTGCATCAGTGGCCAGTGTAAAGGAATATGTTGCTTTTGAAACATCTGGAACTGCAGGCATCATCTGAAGAGAGAGACTGCCCCTGGAGTGTTCATTAGCAGACCCAGGAACTTCCTACCAGAGAAGGAGATGAAATTATCAATTCATTGAATTCACTTTCAAATCCAAAGCCACCAGGTGCATTGTGTAAATTAAATAACTCATACACTGCAGCCTTACCCAGAAGTTAGTCCCGCAGAATTCTATGGTGATGACTCCCAGGTAAGTGAGGTTAGGATTGCTGTTGCTGGGCAGTATTCAGTGCACTCTTTCTGTCAGTGCAGGGACATCTGGCTGTGTAATGGAACTTCCCCTCCCTCTCCTCTTTCCCCCAACTCACTGTTATGAGTTTGGTGTGAAGCATTCAGCAGGAGAGGAAGGGAAAGTTGCACAAATTAAAATACTTGCGCTAAAGTCTTATTTCGTCAAGAAGTCTACTAAGGGCCTATGCTGAAGGTTATTTTCTCACTGCAAAACAGCTTGCAGTAAGTAGGCACCTTCTGGAAAAGGAATGTCATGCAACTTGTTCTTGTAAATGGCATCTATGTTTAAATTTGGGGGGTGGCACATTCATGAGATAAGTTTTCATATGGATAGCCATGGTGCCTGCCAAAATTCATCTTGTAATACAAATATCTTTATTGGAAATGGAAGATCACTGACCATCGCAAACGACTACCATTTCGTTTCCCCTCTTCTTGTCATAATATTAAGAGATAAGCAGTTCTGTTAGTTCAATAAGTTTTCACGGAACAAATGAACTTCTCCCTCTCCCCTCCTCCTTCTACCCCCCCCCCCCAAATCTGTTCTGGAGTTCCTCCAACCCTTTGGATCAGAATTAGGGGAGGTGCATAGAGAGAAGAGGGGGACTTCCATTGTGTGATAGTTCTAGCACTAACAAGTCTATATGGCTGCCCTACACTACAGGGCCAGTTCCAAGGTTCAGGTGTTACTTTACAAGGTGCTTAACAATTTGGGTAGAGGATAACTCTGGGATCCCTGCCTGATCACTGAAGTCTTTCTTATAACTCATGGCTCAGATGCACAACTCATTTCCACCACGAACAGTGTGTTTAGTACTGTGGGACCAATTTCATGGAACTCTCAGTTGAGGTCAGCCAGGCCCCTTCCCTACTGAAGTTCTGGTACTTACTGAAGACTTTTTTAAAATTCCAGTAGCCATTTTAATTTAAGTTTGATTTTATAGTTTCAACTGATGTTTTATTTTTTGTATTGTACTTTTAACTTGTTTGTTTAATGATTTAATTAAGTATTATTAAGTTGAGTACTGCCCAAAATATCCCATTGCTTTTTGCGAATATTAAAACTATGCAGGGGGGAATGGCTGGTTTATCAACTACTTGTCCTTTCAGCTTTCAATTAGTCCAATGTTACTTGAGTTACCAAGAGTTGAAAAGGTATTCCCAAATGACTCCTTACTTCTTTCATCTGGTTCTTTTTCACAGAGGAAGCAGCTTTGTCAGTTGGGGCATAAGATGTCTCCTGCTGTAGATTTTGGTCATTCCCTGTTTGGAAAGAAAACAGAGACACCGTGGTTAGCAGGCTGATTTTCGTTTTCCACTTTTTCTGGGCAAATAGGTTCCAGGTGGGTTCCACTTAAGATTTGAATTCATAGTTAGTGATATACAGAACGCATTTGACAAATGAAATTTTACAAGCAGTTGCTTAATATTTTAAACCTTTATTTATGTAGATGTTTTTGCCACCTTAACTGCTTGTTATGTCTTTAAATACATCAATGTATTTAAACATCTCTGTGAGCCAGGCTGGGCTATCAGATTTAGTTTACCATGCCCAAAGCCAACATTTATCTGCACTTCAATGGCAACATCATCATCATCAATTAAATTTGTATACCACCTTTCATCCAGAAATCTCAGGGCTGTTCACAACTTAAAATTACAATATATAAACACAAAATACATAATAAAAATAAGAACAAATACAAACACAAACCAATAATCTCCCCTCCCACAACACATTTAAAAGGGCATCAGATTTCAGTCAGCCAAAGAGTTTGGTTGAAGAGGAATGAGAATTCTGAATTGCAGACCAACAGGTAAATGAAGTGGGGGCAGGGGGGAGTGCAAATGTGGGTGAAAGTGTCCAGAATTAGGAACAAGGGGAGTAGAAACATGTTTCATGCTTTGAAAAGAGTTGTCACATCTGGGTATGGTACCTTTTAGCCCTCACAGATGACAGATGAGTTGGAAGTCAGAGAAGGAAAAATGGAATGCCCTAAAGGAATAACACAGAGAAACAAAGTAACCAGGGAACGTATGATTAAACCTATTAATACCCTTTTTTTAACATGATGGAAATAATAGTGTAATAATTCTCAGCTCTATAGTCCATGTTTTCATACTTCCATCCATGGAAGCTGAAAGCACGTTATTGTAAAATCCAACCTGTGTAATACCTGTCAGCCTTATAGTTTCAATCTAAATGATCAAGAGAAAGGCTGGAAAACAAATGCTATGCTGGCGTCGATATATCCTTTAGCAATAGAAAAGCTGGGCCTCGTAGATACTCATCCCTTGAAAAACAGCTTACACTCCTTAGTGCAGCAATTACTAGTTCATGTCTCCAAGGAAACCGGTACCAAAGAGCTAAACAGAGATGATTAAAAAGGGAAAGATGTGGAAGCAAGGAGAATCTGCTGAAATGGAAACTGCCCCAAGCCTCTACTTTAATTCAAAGACAGACAGTGTTAAGTGGGGGCCCTGGGACACATGAAGTCCCACTGCTATAGAGAAGGGGAGCCTGTGGCCCACAAGGTGTTATTGAATCCCAACTCCCATCAGCTCCAGCCAGCACAGTAAATGATGAGGAATGATGGGGGTTGTAGTCCAACTGCAGGAGGACCACAGGTTTCCCATCCCTGTACTAGCACCATATGTGGCCCAATGGGAACTAAAGTACTTTTGCACTTGACTCAAAATTAATGCAAGTACATTTGTCACGGTCTTGGTATCGGTTGTCTGGTACCAGACACCTTGACATGCCATTTCAAATCTTGTTCATCCCTTTTAAGGAGTGTAGTGTAAGTACATACAAGACTTAAGACTTGACAACTTAGACAGCATGGCCAAGAATTGGCATCTTCCAAAATTTTCACCTGCATCCAAGAGCAAATGTTCTATTAGATGCTTAAAGGGACCCCTGACCATTAGGTCCAGTCGTGGACGACTCTGGGGTTGTGGCGCTCATCTCGCTTTACTGGCTGACGGAGCTGGCGTACAGCTTCCGGGTCATGTGGCCAGCATGACTAAGCAGCTTCTGGTGAACCAGAGCAGCGCACGGAATCGCCATTTACCTTCCCACCGGAGCGGTACCTATTTATCTACTTGCACTTCATGCTTTCGAACTGCTAGGTTGGCAGGAGCAGGGACCGAGCAACGGGAGCTCACCCCGTCGTGGGGATTCGAACGGCCGACCTTCTGATTGGCAAGCCCTAGGCTCTGTGGTTTAACCCACAGCACCACCCGCGTCCCTTCTATTAGATGCTTACTTGACGTAATTAAGAATGTGGCATGTAACCATTTGTGCCAGGGCTATCTTTCATATGAACCATGAATTAAGAGGGAAAGACAGTGAAGCTGCCATGAAGGGAGCTGTGGAGGAATGCCCCTTGAACATGACCTATGTAGCGCTATGTAAGCCTCCCACCAGCGCAACAATTTTAGCTTGCACATTGGGCTTTTATCGCCATTGAATGTCCCCTAAATCTATTCTAGGGGTTTCCCCAAGCCTCCAAGACTTATTTGGGAAGGGTGTAGGGAACACATGGGGAGTCCTATTGCACAAGTGAAAATTCTTGTGCTGACAGGAAGAGAGAACCTAGGTATTTAGCAGGAGTCAGCATCCCTCTGTGAGCAGAGGCAGAGCAAGGTGGGTGCGGTACGCCCCAGGTTCCATACCTGAGGGGGTGACATCGCTGCAGGTGGCACCCCACCAGATGCTCCCTGCTGCTGGCACACACCCCTGGGACACGCACCACTGGCAGAGTACCCCCCACCTCTGTCTGTGAGAAAGATTGAACTTCTGCATTCAAAGCAGCTACTCTCCCACTGACCGAGCCCTTCCCAAGCACATGTAGTACACATGAATGCTTGCTGGGGAGCTGCAAAAAAAGCCCATGAAGCAGTAAGGAGCAGCTGCACTTGACCTGAGAATAGTCTGGGGTCAGTCACCATTACTGGAGTAATGATGTGCTTCCAATTATTATCTCCTGGTGAGACCAGAGGGACATCGCCTGGGTGTGAGTCGTGAAGGCCACTCCCCGCAAGGCCCTTTCCATCTGGCCTAGGGGGTGGGGCCCAGACTCACCCAGCTCCACCAAAGAGGCTCCTGGTGAGACCAGAGGGACATTGCTATGCCTGACAACAAACCGTAACTACTGGATTATTTTGCCCCATTTTTTTGTGCCTGCCAAAGAGCCGTGTCACACTTATTTTATTCTCTTGTTAATCATGCTGTTTTAAATGTGCATTTTAAATTTGACTTCACTTAGAAATTTTTAATTTTTTTTGGAAATGTTTAAGATTATTTTTTTGGTTAACTTTGTTTGTGTTCAATATGTATTCTGTAGTTGACCTCCTCTGTAATGTTTTATTTTGAAATCTTTAAGCTAATATTTTAGTTTTCTGTTAATTATGTCGCTTTGACTGTATACTCTATATTTGATTTTCTTCTGATTGTGTTATTGGTGTTTTATTGATGTTTTAATATTCTGTAGACCGCTTTGAGTTTATTCTTAAAAATATAAAACAGTACAGTGGTACCTTGGGTTAAGAACTTAATTTATTCTGCAGGTCAGTTCTTAACCTGAAACTGTTCTTAACCTGAGGTACCACTTTCGCTAATGGGGCCTCCTGCTGCAGCCGCGCAGTCGCAGCGTGATTTCTGTTCTCATCCTGAAGCAAAGTTCTTAACCCAAAGTACTATTTATGGGTTAGTGGAGTCTGTCACCTGAAGCGTCTGTAACCCGAGGTACCACTGCATAGAAATAAAATGAAGAAGAAGAAGAAGAAGAGGAAGAAGTAGTAGCATAAGCCATGGAGAGCTAACCTTACCTTGAGAGGCTGTTGGAAGACAGGACCATTTCCCACAAGGTTCATGGCTGTCAGATGTGTGGGAATTGGGACGCCTTTTGGGGGTCTCCAGGGGCCTGTTTGCTGGCCAGCGTTGCTTGCCCAGTCTGTTGGTTTTCAGCAGAATGTGTCTATGTCCATAACTCCCCTTATATCTACAAAATAAAATATACAGGTTTATGTCTTTAGAATGCTTTATGACCTTGTTTTCCGAGGGCCACATCTCGTCACAAGCATTGGAGGGCCCTTCCGGATTGGTGCTTTTGTGCAGGTGTGTTCTGCAACATGCCACACAATAACTGTGCATTAGTGATGGATCTACACTGGACCATCCACACATGGTTCTACTTCATTAGTTGTTCTGTGGTGCTTCTCCAATGTTACCACATTATTGCCATCTGCAGGGGAACTCCTGCACTGAAGTGCAAAAAAAACAAAAAAAAAACCCAGAACCAGGAATTTAAAAACCCAACCCAACCATGTATGGTATAAAAAGTTACTGGATTTCAGCAGGAAGTTATGGGACATGCACAGATTGGAAACACAGCAGTACGTTCACCCCGAAACCTAGTGGCTGAAGTGGAGATTCCAGCTCTAAGCAACATTCCAGCCCCTGATATACAACAGTTCACAGAAGCAGATCAAGCAAGAGTGGGAAGCATACATCTTGTGGATCATCTGTCTTATGTGGCTTTTGTATGAGACAACAGGTTCTTAACATTCCAGTTCTCACCTTTTAGACTCTAAAATGACTGAAAAGCAGGATAAAATATGCTTTAATGACTAATACTGAAAATATTGCCTTTCCCGTTTTGTAATGAAGCCATCATTTGTTCTGTAGTGCTTGCCAATATCTTGAAATCAATAATGATGCATATGAAAGCATATCTGCAATTTAACATTAATCCAGTTAATGCCACCAAAGAGGCAATTTACCCCTGCTGAAGACTTGGCCTCAAGACCCATATGTTTTGCTTCATTATTGTAAACTGAAATTTGGTGACCAATCAAACCCACACATAACTCTTTCTTGAACTTAGTTGCCTATGACGCCAAAAATGCCAGCTAATCTTCTACTTGGGACAAGGGTAGCCACATAACATGTGTTCTAAGTCACAATGTGGCTCCATATGTATTCTTCACTTTAAGTGTTCTTGATGATACCATCTGTTTTGTCTGAGTTCAGTCAGTTACGATCAGAAAGCAAATTCTCTTCCAAAAACCATTTGGCCTAACTCAGTTTTCTTTTAACCATATTGCAAATGGCAAGGGTGACTTCATGCGTGGTCTAATCTGATGTTACTACAGATATGAGATTCAGGACTACACCCATGCTAATCACATTGTGTTTTATGGCAGCTCTTATGTAACATTATATGAGCACTGCAATTAAACAGTGCTTGTCAAATTTCAGGATTTATCAGCCATGCTGAGGTATAAAGGGAGAAGATACCTTCATCTGTACTTCCTCTGGCATCTATTATTTGCTCTCCTCTCCCACCTTCTTTGTCACCTCTCTTTCTTCTCTCTCCTTTACGAACTCAATCATTTTGTTTTCACGGGGGAGCCAGAGAATAGTTAAAGGTAAAGGGACCCCTGACCATTAGGTCCAGTCGTGACCGACTCTGGGGTTGCAGCGCTCATCTTGCTTTATTGGCCGAGTGAGCCGGCGTACAGCTTCCGGGTCATGTGGCCAGCATGACTAAGCTGCTTCTGATGAACCAGAGCAGTGCACAGAAACGCCGTTTACCTTCCCGCCTATTTATCTACTTGCACTTTGACATGCTTTCGAACTGCTAGGTTGGCAGGAGCAGGGACCGAGCAAAGGGAGCTCACCCTGTCGTAGGGATTCGAACCACCAACCTTCTGATCAGCAAGTCCTAGGCTCTGTGGTTTAACCCACAGCACCACCCGTGTCCCAGTAGAGAATAGTTACGGAGACAAATATAATCATAAATAGCCAGGACCAGGGGCAGCCCATCCCGTTTCACCACCTGAGGCAAAATAGGAATGTACCGCCTTGTTCATGGCTCCCTTGCTTACTGGGGTTGCTGAAGCACCTCATTTACCATGGTCTTAGGAAGCTCACAGGAACCTCTCCAGAGGTGGCAGTGGGGGGGGCACCTGAGGCAGCCACATCAGGACAGACCAGCCCTGACCAGGTACAAAGTCCGGTTTTCAACATTTTAGTTGCTGTTGCAAAGAGAACACCATCAATGAAACTTCTACCCACAGAGATACACACATGCACTTTTGTTCTAAGAGAAAAAGACATCAAGAACAGTACATCTGGAGCTACCACCATGCCATGTTTGTAAATACTACACATATCCAGAGAAAAATATTTTTCTATTAGATTGAACCCTGATATTTCTCACCGTTTTTGACTGATCTTCATTTTTTTCCTTTTACGGCTTCTCTTTCCTTTACTGGTTGCGAGTCCTCTCACTTTGTTAAGCTTTTCTTTTGCCCCTTCTGCCTCTGGAATGTCTTTTAACAGCACATCAAATCCAGTTGTTGTAAAGCACTGCTGCAAATATAAAAATAAAACAAAATGGCAAGATAAATGTGATTTTTTAAACCACCAAAATTATGGAAGAATTTAACCCATATATAGAGCGCTAGAGAGCGAGAGAGCTCAGAGATCAGGGACGGTAGCAGCAGCTGCCCAGAGGACTCCCAAGAAGAGGGGGCGAAGTGAGCAGACTGAGGGAATACTCCACAAGGGAAGGTGTTCGTAGAAGGGGGAGAGGCTGCCAGTTATGCAGGCAAGGGGTGACACAACTGGGCTCCTGAGCCCCACAGGGGTGCTGCAGAAAGAATGTAGTTGGTCAAGGGAGCCGTGGACTGAAAAAGGTTGAAAACCTCTTAGTTAGATACTACAACCGATGGAAAGCATGTCATAACCGTGACTGAGAGCTCTATTAAGGTAGGTGATCACCCCATGTTTTGAAGGTATCAACCAATGTTTGTCATGGATGGCCCCATGGCCCTTGGATATCAGAGTATGAATCGATCATACGCTGCTAGTATTAAGTACTAACAAGAAAACATATGAGCCTGCTCCTTAACCACCATTCTTCCATTTTATTCTAGGTACAATGTGACATTCCTCTATTTGGGAAGGAAGGGAGTAAAGGAATTACCTTCTCTATCTGCTGCTTCTGTGAAAAGCAAGTGACTGGTGCTTTGGGGGTCCCAGCCGTCAAGCCTTGGCTAGCAGCCTTCTTGGTACTTTTCATTTGGCAAAAGGAAAGACTACATTTTGACACCATGCTTTCATTTTTGCAGGTATGCAGGGAAGAATAAGCAGAATATTTCTTCTCCATCTGCTCAACAGGAAGAGGGAGGTTTCTAGATAAGCAGCACCACGTTAGCTGAGGCTCCGCATTTAGAGTTGGGAAGGATATATTCAAGCTCGGAACTTTCAAGTTTCCCGCACGAGAAACTGCACTTAATTGGGAAAGAGTGCAGACTTCCTTTTGTTGGGTGCAGAGCACATGGCAATAAAGCGTGTCCGAGGAATGGCAAAGGCATTTGGAACTATCGACCGAACAGCTGGGGAGATCTTGAAATCCTGGAAAAGGGTTAACAGCCGACTGCCATTCTGTGATTTTTGTGTCTGTGTTTCCACAAAAAACTGCCCTTTCCACCAATGAAGACACAGATAGAACTGAACTGTTCCCTGAGTGTATTAACTGAAGGGCGGGACTCTGCCCTGTCATGTCCGAAGATATAAGAAACCCTCCTCTGTACATAGATGTAAAGCATATTTTCCCCCCTGGCATCTGTGATGTACAAACAATCACACGTCCATCCCCTTCCTGTGGTAGCTTTTCATCACCTAAATGGTCTCCGTTATTGGCTCCTTTCCCCTCATCTTTCGTCTTCTCCTTCTGCCTGACATTCTGAAGATGGCATCTTCTGTCTAACCTGGTTGTGATGCTGGTGGTTTCTACGATAGCTGGTGAGCAAACTACCAGAGACTTCAGCGTTGTATGTACTTCCCCTTTTAGCTCTTTTGTTCTGTTCGGATGACTCAGTTCCAATTGCAAAGGGCACAAAAAGACATCTGTGGAGCTGGTTCCAACTGATCTATTGTTACTGGCAAGGGAAGAGGAGTCAGTTGACGTGCAGGGCAGTGAAAAACAGGGCATTTCCTTTGACACTCCTGCTAGAATTAATGGCATGTCTGTACTATTCGCTTCTTGTGCACACTTTAGGATATACTTTGGGAGAAATTCATTTTTCTTTAGATGTGGAGCTGTTTGATCAACTGCTATATGATGTGTGTGGGGTGGTGCCGTATCTCCACTCTGATATGACATTTCTGTCCCCGTTATCATCGGACATGGGTTTTCTGTCAGTTTTTGCAAAGCAGATGAATTGCAGGTGTGCTCCTTTTTTATCCCAGCCTTGAGTTGTTCAGAAAATGAAAATGCTGGTACACTTGCTTTATCAGTGAGATTAGCGACATCACCCTTATTACTAGAAACCATTATGGGATATTTGACTGCTTCCTCATATTCCATGTTGCCAC
Source organism: Podarcis muralis (assembly GCF_964188315.1). Lineage (NCBI taxonomy): Eukaryota > Metazoa > Chordata > Lepidosauria > Squamata > Lacertidae > Podarcis > Podarcis muralis. The sequence continues at coordinate 88,724,890 of NC_135659.1, read as the reverse complement.
CTGATGCATTTGCTCCTACTGTTCCTGTCTGCTTTTCTCCTTTAACTGAGTGACTTACTGATACTGGAGCAACCATATTAAGAAGTTTGCAATGGTCTAGTGGTTTCACAGTTCTCTCTTCTGAGCTGCTGTGACCAATACTGACTTTTAGTTTTGTATTTTCTTTGCTCTTCAGTTTATCCACTTTTAACTTTTTTCTCTCTGAGGGTAACTTTTGAAGTGCCTGCATTGGCTCACTGCTGTCGCACTGGTGTGGTGGTAAGCCCCCCTGCTTAAGTTGAAAGCTTTCTTTTCCACCAGTATCTTCTCCTTTGCAGGTCAAAATATCGTCATGTAATGGGGGCAAAAGTTTAATAAATTCTTCTTGTGTAATTGTCTCCTCTGAGCCAGTATTATGCAAGCTAGCAGTGTTTAATGAGGTAACAGTCTCTTGATCTGTGGCTTGCTGAAGTGGGAACTTCACTTCACAACTGGAACTTAAAGGCTGGACCTGAGTGTTGCTGTTTGATTCTTCCTCTGAAACACCCAATTCTTTGCATCTGTGTTCCAGAAGTGTTTTAGTCATATCACTGTGTTCACAATCACTGACAGTACTTGATGTTTCCATTGATTCTGCAAAGCTCCTTGAACTCTCCTGTAAGGAAACACATTGCAATATAGGACTACTGATAGAATGGCCTTTCAGTTCTTCAGTATTCAGTTTTGCAGAAATGGCTGCCATTGTGTTGCTTCTGCCTTCTCTTGGCAGAGTAACTCCCTCCTGGCTAGTTGTTTCCTTGGCATCCAAATGGATGCTTGAAGTATCTGTCTTATTTTCCTTTGGTTTCTTGCTCATTTGACTGCTCTTCATTTTCTGGTAGATTTTCTTAAATGTCTCATCCCCATAAACCTGCCATTTTTCCTGAGAGAACATTTTGAATTTTCTTTGACTGGGTTTCTTATACTTTGCGTTTGCTCCTTCCCCCCCAGCTCCAGGCTTTTTAGTGCCTTTCATCTCTTCCGAAGAAGATGAAGATTCAATCACGTTACTTAGCAGTAAGTCATCTACTGCCACCTGCCTGACAAGTGCTCGGGGGTGGCTGTTAGGAAAGCCTGCTGTACTTGCAGCAAAGTTGTTGCTATGCAATAAACCAGAAAAACTTGTGTTTGGGGACATTCTAGTGAAAGAAGTTAATTTTGAACTATCTATTTGATCCTGTACCCTCCTAGTACTCTCAACAAAAGGTAAAGAGTTACTTCTGGTAACAGGCACGCAATCAATTGTCGTAGAGAACTGAGTGGGGACCGAGTGAAAAAACAATGGCTTTGATTTTTCCACAGGTGTGAATATAGACTTGGCTGAGAACAGAGAAAGGTTCTTTTTTCTGTTTATGTCAACAGGCCGTATGTCAAAATGGAACGAGTCTTTATATGTATAAGGCATCGGCAAGTCAATGCTGCCCTGCTTGGACAGGACTGTTTTCCTGGGTCTAACATTGTCCAGTTGGGTGTCATCCACCACAGCTTTATTTTGAGATATTAGCTTTGAGATATGCTCCTCCAATTTCTTTTTCTCAAATGTTAAGGCTCCTGGTGCTTTCTCAGCCAAATCTACTTTTGAGCTATTTCCTGCTGTGTACCTGAGGTTGCTAATGGCTGTATCGCTTTCTGACTCTATGCTGTGCTCACAAAGACTGTGCAGAGGGCTGGGAGACAGCATCTGCTGTTCCACACTATCAGAGCGTGACAGGTACCCTGAGTCAGTGCTTTCACATTTCTTCAGCTTGTAGTCTGGAGACCTGCTGTCCCATAGCTTCTCCGAGTACGTGGCTTGCTGCCTCTGTAGCTGACTGTGTTTACTGACAGTTGGAGACCTTTGCTCCTGAATCTTTCTTCTCTGGAGCGAATTCAATGGATCTTTCATGGTCTCTTTCTCAAGGGCATTCTGACTTAGCCCTCCGTGATAGTTGTCCGCTGTCATCCACTGGTTTTCAGATCCAAGGAATAAAGCATTCACTGCTGGCAAAGAAGCATCAGGAAGGTGCTTCTCCCTAGTTAACACATCTGTGGACTCTGAAATGGCTTGTTTAATCAATGTCCTTGGCTGGTCACAGTTTCTATCGTTGGCTTTTGTTGTCTGGAGAGCTCCAACACTTTCAGACACCTTCTCGTTCTCTTCTAATGTACTACTGTTGTCAGATTCTGAGGGCTGCCTGGCATTGTTTACATGTGTTTGGGATCTCCTATGTTTATACAGATTGCTTTGAGTTTTAAATGCAATGCCACACGTAGTACACGGAAAAGGTCTCTCACCTGTATGTGAGCGCATGTGTTTCTCAAGAACACTTGGTTTTAGGCAATCACGGCCACAATGCTTACAGAGGTACTTCCCAGCACTTTTGGATTTCCCTGGGCTTCCAAGTGGCAGGCATGGAGAAGGATTTTGTGGCAAAACCGATAAACCACTAATTATATTTATTGTCCTAGGTTGCTTCTGAATGACTGCCTGAAGTTGATCTGTCCCCTCTGAGCGTAAAACTGGGCTTACGATTAAAGGCATATTAGTGCTGTCTAAGTTGATACTGGTTCGGCCTGTGGGCAGCCTGTTGTTTGGATGATGACATTCTGCCTGGGTAGGTTGATAAAGTGGTATGGTAAGGGCTTTCAGATATATAGTCTGGGAGACACCTTGTTCTGGCTGAAGGACGACCGGACTCAGTGAGAGATTTGATGCTGCTGGCACTGCTTGAAGGCAAGAGAGCTGAACTGGCTGGTCTTTTAGTGACGCCGGAGGACAAGGAAGTCTCTGCGCCTCCATTCTCTTTATGTTATACAACTGTTCAATTGTCTGTAGAAGAAATAAAACAGAAGCCGTTAAATTGAAATCAACACTATGGGTTGGAAGAAGAATTAGTTCAATTTAGATCTCATTGACAGCATTCTGAAAACTTGTCAAAATTTAAGTCCAACTGATATCAAAGGGACCTAAGAGACAGCTAACTGAGTCTGGATCCATCCCCCTGTTTATTTCCCACACTCTGAAGTTAAATGTCAACTGTAGTTTTTGGTCTTCTCATAGGAATCTGGGCCATTGCGGTAAAGAGAACAGTGGACTAGATGGATCTAATATTGCAGGGCTCTTCTTATGACAATTCAGAGTCATTTTTTAAAGAAAGCTGAGTGTTAACTTTGATATTTAATTTAGCTGTCACTCTGGGAAACAATGCTCTAAACATTCCTAAAAAGAAAGCCAAATGTCCCGATCCCACAGAAAACGAACTAACAAAACTTACATTTTAATCAGCACCTGCTGGTTTAAAAAACAACTGAATGAAGGCAGGCCTCAATTATCAGGAAACATGAGCCAACAGATATTCAGGGACTTGGTTTTGCTTATAAATCTGTCATGCACTCTCACTAATAAAGTAGAAAATATCAAGCTTTCACGGACCAAGGCTCAATGTAGTGCATAAAGTAAAATCAACATGGAAGTGGCAGGACACTAGCCACCCCATAAAACTCATAATATTAAATACTGATGGCTGTGTGTCCTTACAAATTGGTAACACATCAGTTTTAACTATTTTAAGTAGACAAGATATATTCTAGTGTTTGACCTTAAAATTAATTTGCAACACAAATGTCAGGTTAAAGGGCAGGGCGCCTGTGTCTTTAAGAGCAGTGGAAAAGGAAAACCTTTGTCAAGCATGGAATACAGAGGTGAGAAGCTTCTGATACTCA